>NC_041396.2:15239025-15592150 GCF_900747795.2 Erpetoichthys calabaricus | reverse complement strand
TTACCCAACCTTCTTATATTCTTTGTGGATTTTTCTCATAGAACTCCATTTTTGCTAACAACAACATTTAGATCTGCAGCACATCATATAAATGCTTTGCTCAAAGTGCTTTACAAGATTTCAAAAGAACAGCTCCATGCAAAGAAAAAACAAATTAGATAAGAATAGTATAATAATCAATAAATAGTATACAAGAAATGAAAAATGCACATTTACCATCCATCCATTTTCCAATCCGCTATATCCTAACTACAGGGTAATGGGGGTCCGCTGGAGCCAATCCCAGCCAACACAGAGCACAAGGCAGGAAACAAACCCCAGGCAGGGCACCAGCCCACCGCAGGGCACACACACCCACACACTAGGGACAATTTAGGAAATCTCCAATGCACCTAATCTGCATGTCTTTGGACTATGGGAGGAAACCCACGCATACAACATGCAAACTCCACACAGGGACGACCCGGGATGTGAACCCAGGCCTCCTAACTGTGAGGCAGCAGCACTACCACTGTGCCACTGTGCCACCCCACATTTACATCAGATAGATATGTAATTAAGAGGAGTAGGATTCTTAAATATAGAATTGATTTTTTAGTCTCTAAATGGAACTTGGATGATACGTGGAGCAGACTAATAACATTTATTTGCTTCAGTTAAGCTGGCGTGAATTTGGCATATACAGGAAACAAGTGTACCTTTCATGGCACCTTGTGACAGCGCTGATGGTGAAAAGTACATTATAACATCCAGTTTGATTGACTGATTGCCACCATTAACAGTGGATGTCCTTCTATATTCTTACTTCCTCCCCTGAATGCCTAATCTGGTGATTACCACTAACACCCTGGACCGGACAGAAGAGGAATCTAAAGAATTTAATGGGGAGGTCTGCTAATGTGCTGGAAAAGAGCAGACACTCCTGCCCTGACACCCCCTACAGTGCGGAGAATGAGGGGATGCAGTTTTATTTTATTTCAGAAATGCAATTGCTTTGAAATGTACATGTGGACCTTGTGGAAGACTGGCAGGTTCCTTAAAAAAAAGGTATGGAAATTGAAAAAATGAAACCCTTCTATAAAATCTGTTAAAAACCTGAACTTAAAACAAAGAAGATGACAAAGGGAATGTTCAGACAGTTCATAAAACGATCAATCATAAGACATCACTTAGTCCGTGGGCAGGCTGGCAACTCCTTCTGGATACTCAGCCTCTCAAGATGACGTCGTTGCTCCTCTGAGACTGCACGGCGAGTGCCCATGATGAACTACAATCAGGGTGTGTGCCCGACTGTCTCATGTCAATCAATCAATCAATCAATCAATAGAACCTTTCCTAGGTGGCCTGATTGGGAGCATGCACTGATTACAGCACGTCGCCACACCCACCATACAGCGAACCACTCGGATTCAGATCTGAGCACCACACCTCAGCACCACACTAAACAGTGTGAAGCTTTTTCACAGGGGCTGGAGTGCCAATCCTGCCACCAACCCCCAAGTTTTCCCTGCAAGTTGGAGGACCTGATGCTATTAAAGAATCAAAATCAAATCAAATCACACAATGTGTCACACACGTGCAATTTTGAGGCAGCTAGATGGCCCGAATAATAGTAGTACCACACCAGACCAGGGGTGGCGAGCTGTTCTAACTCTCTCTCTCAATCCTCTGCAGACCATACATGGGAAATCCCGCTAGGTACTGGTACCACTGATGACGTCACTTCCGGTACCAGTACCATTGCTGACGTCACTTCTGGGTCGGGGGGCCACTGATGATGTCACTTCTGGTACCAGTACCAATGCTGACGTCACGTCCGGGTCGGGGGGCCATTGATGACGTCACTTCCGGGTCCGGCACTATTGATGACGTCACTTCCAGTCCTGATGACATCATTTCCTGTACTGGCCTTTAAAGCCGCCATCTTGCCTGTAAACTATCAGTTCTTTATTGAACTCCAATCTATGCACATCAATGGCATAACTTACACCCTTTTTGCAGCCAGGGAACAATATATGGGTGGCTGCCCCAAACCTTTTTGTTGACTTTTTGTCTACTTATTGTGACAATTGTAATCACCCAAGTGACCTCACAACATGCCAAGGAACAGTTAGGGAGTAAACTGGGCAACCCCATTTAATTTATGTGCTCAAATAAACAAGTGCACGATGGCACTACATAAACGTTGTCACACACATGCACATGGGAGACAGCTAAAGGGCTCAAAGGAGGGTAATTCCATGCCAGACCAGGATGGTGGCAGAGTGCGTTAATCCTTTCTCTCTTTCCAGTTACGGGAAATTCTGCCTGGCCCCGATGACATCACTTATGACCCTGGCCCCGATGACGTCACTTCCGATCCCAGGCCCGGTGACATCACTTCCTCTGCTTTGCTTTAAAGCTGCCATCTTCACCTCTCCCAAGCAGTTCTGTTTTGGACTTCTATCTGTACACAACTGTACAATCTATTTATCAATTCTTTGCTGCCAGGTTCAAGTATACGGGAGGCTGCTCCAAACCTTTCTGTGGCTCTTTTGTCGTTCTTTTAGAATGTACAAAACAAAAAATGGCAACTCTGGCTCCTAGTTAATCTCTTTAATTCAGCTCGTCTAAGAGCAGGTCAGTAAATTGGAGCTCCATCCTCATAGGCTTGGGTCCAAGAAATGACACCTCTCTCCGTGGTCAATCGACTTTTATAATGCTGGGATTGAAAGGGGGGTGGGTTCTCTCTTACATACGTCATGTGCCCTCACCCAGTGTCTTCTCGAAGACTGATTAGATAGCAACAGCACCCCCTCATGTCACAAAATAGTATTACCTGCTTGGTCTGTGCAGAAGACTTCATGACCGGAGGACACACTGCAAGATGAAAAGCACACAAACAGGATGGCCAGATTACAGTTTGGGGAAAAAAGGACTTTAAAGAGCCTGCAGAATTCTGGGAAAAGGTCTTGTGGACAGAAGTGGCAAAGATGAACCTGGTCAGAGTGATGGCAAGAGAAAAGTGTGGAGACCAAAAGGAACTGCCCGAGATCCAAAGCAGACCACCTCATCTGTTAAACATGGCGATGCTGGGGGTGTTATGGTTTGGGCATGTATGGCTGCCAGAGATTCTGACTGGCACACGTACCTAAACTTATGATGGAACTGCTGATGGCACAATCAGTTCTGAGGTGTGTAGAAACATCTGATCTGCACAAGCTCAGTAAAGGCCACCAAGCTCAGTGGGCGGCGCGCCATCCTACAACAAGATAATGAGCCAAACAAACTGCTGAGGCAACACAGGAGTTTATTAAAACTACAAAAATGGAAAATTCTTGAATATCCAAGCCAGTCACCTGATTTAAATCCAATTGAGCTGGCGTTCAATATACTAAAGAGAAAAAATGAAGGGGGCAAGCCACCGAAACAAGCAGGAGCTGAAGATGGCTGCATTAGAGGCCTGGCAGAGCATCACCCTCAGACCCTCAGCACCTGGTGATGTCTGCGAATCACAGGCTGCTAGCAGTCATTACATGCTGGGATATGATGGCTTTAATAGACCTGCCATTATTTTGTGTCCCCAACATTATGGTGCCCTGAAATTGAGGGGAATATTTAGAAAAAGTGTTGTGTGACTGAAATGTACCCTAATATTCCACCAAATCATGAGGTGGTTCTGTCTAATCACGATCTCTCTTCTCCTCCCTAAGCAGAAAGGAAGATTGACACCTTTCCATTCATGACATCACTTCCAGGGTTCGAGCACCTGGAGCCGCCTCTTCCTCCCAGAATCCATCATAACTGGAAGAAACACCATCTTGGGCAGTTTGCCTGATTGAAAACATGTCTACTGTTTCTTGTTTATGCAGATTCGTGCTGTAGAACATCCACAAGATCAGACCTTATCTGACAGAGTATGCAGCACAACTGCTGGTCCAGGCTTTGGTCTTGTGACGTCTGGCCTGCTTCTGCCAGGAGGACCTGCATGTGCTATGAAGCCAGAATGCAGAAGCCCATCTTGTATTTAACCAGCCGAGATGGGCACACATCACTCCTCTATACAGGTCGCTAAATTGGCTCCCTGTAGCAGCGCACATTAAGTTCAAATCTCTGATGCCTACCTACAGAGTAGTCAATGGGTCAGCACCATGGAGTATATGGAGATACTGGTGAGGTTCTCTGCTTCTTCTCACCCACTCAGGTCTGCCAGGGAACAGCATCTGGTGATGTCACCGCTGCGTGGCATCAAGTCTCAATCCAGACTCTTTCGGAATTGGTGGCATAAAGTGCCCACCTCCATCCGTACTGCTGACTCCCTTAATGTATTTAAGAAATGACTGAAGGCCCACCTGTTATGTGAATTTCTGTCGAATTGATGAGGGGAGAAAAAGAAACAAACAAACTTTGCAATATTTTATAATCTTGGTGAATTTGTTTTGTAGTACTGCCACATAAATGTATTTTTCTTTTGTCACTCTGTTGTTTTATTACCAATGAGAACCCTGATTCTCTGTTTGAGGACATATAGAATACAGTATAAGGCCTAAAATGGGCGGATTGGGTATACGTCAATAGGGAGGACCTTTGTGAGGTTAGGGTCTTCTGCAGCGATTCCCGGGAGGGTGCCATGGAAATGGACATGGATGTACTGTGTGGGAAAAGCACAAAATCAAACAAATCACCAGGACCAGATAATATTTATCCTCGAATTCTTAAGGAGGCTAGTGAGTACAGATATAAACCCTTGACACATATTTTTAGGAAGTCACTGCGCTCTGGAGTGATTCCAAAGGACTGGAAAATGGCAAATGTCATCCCATTATATAAAATGAGTGACAGGGCAGATCCAAGCAACTATAGGCCAGTAAGCTTAACATGCATCACAGGAAAATTAATAGAAGGAATTATTAAGGATAAGATTGAGCAACACCTGGCAAGGACAGGAGTTATTAGGAACAGTCAGTGTGGGGTCAGAAGAGGGAGGTCGTGTTTTACTAACAGGCTGGAATTCTATGAAGAGGCAACAAAACAATATGAGCAGAGTGGAGCAGATGATATGATTTATCTTGACTTTCAGAAAGCATTAGATAAGGTGCCACATGACAGGTTGGGCATCAAATTAAAATAAGTGGGAGTTCAGGGTGATGTTTTCAGATGGGTGCAGAATTGGCTCAGACACAAGAAGCAGAGGGTGATGGTGTGAGGAACCAAATCAGAACTGGCCGATGTTAAGAGTGGTGACCAGCAGGGGTCAGTGCAGGGGCTGCTGCTATTTTTAATAAATAGAAATGATTTAGATAGGAATATAAAGAACAAGCTGGTTAAGTATGCTTTTGATACCAAGATAGGTGGATTAGCAGATAATTTGGAATCTGTTATATCATTACAGAAGGACCTGGGCAGCAGACAGGCTTGGGCAGATTTGTAGACGCATGAAATTTAATAATAATAATAATTCTTTGCATTTATATAGCGCTTTTCTCACTACTCAAAGCGCTTAGAAATTGCAGGTTAAGGGCCCAACAGACCAGAGTCCCTTTTTGGCATTTTACAGGATTCGAACCAGCAAACTTCAGATTGCTAGGGCAGATCCATAGCCTCTGAGCCACCACTCTGCCTAATGTCAGTGAATGTAAAGAATTACACATATAAAGTAAAAATGTGAGGTTTGAATACACAATGGGTGGTCGGAAAATCGAGAGTCCACCTTATGAGAAGAATTTAGCAGTCGTAGTGGACTCTAAGGTATCGACTTCCCGACAGTGTTCAGACGCCATTAAGACGGCTAACAGAATGTCAGGTTATATAGCGCCTTGATGTGTGGAGTACAAGTCACAGGATAGATAGATAGATAGATAGATAGATAGATAGATAGATAGATAGATAGATAGATAGATAGATAGATAGATAGATAGAAAAGGCACTATATCATAGATAGATAGATAGATAGATAGATAGATAGATAGATAGATAGATAGATAGATAGATAGATAGATAGATAGATAGATAGATAGATAGATACTTTATTAATCCCAGGGGGAAATTCACATACTCCAGCAGCAAAAAATATTAAATTAAAGAGTAATAAAAAATGCAGGTAAAAAACAGACAATAACTTGAATAATGTTCAACGTTTACCCCCTCTGGTGGAATTGAAGAGTCGCATAGTTTTGGGGAGGAATGATCTTCTCAGTCTGTCAGTGGAGCAGGACAGTGACAGCAGTCTGTCGCTGAAACTGCTCCTCTGTCTGGAGATGACACTGTTTAATGGATGTAGTGGATTCTCCATAATTGATAGGAGCCTGCTGAGTGCCTTGAGGTTCTGCTCAGTCTTTATAACACACTGGTGAGGCCTCATCTGGAGTACTGGGTGCAGTTTTGGTCTCCAAGCAACAAAAAAGGACATAACAGCACTAGAGAAGGTCCAGAGAAGAGCAACAGGGCTTATTAGAGGACTACAGGGGATGAGTTATGAGGAAAGAATAAAAGAGCTGAGCCTTTACAGTTTAAGCAAAAGAAGATTAAGAGGTGACATGATTGAAGTGTTTAAAATTATGAAGGGAATCAGTCAAGTGGATCAAGACTGTTATTTTAAAATGAGTTCATGAAGAACACGGGGACACAGTTGGAAACTTGTGAAGGGTAAATTTCGCACAAACATTAGGAAGTTTTTCTTTACACAAAGAATGATAGACACTTGGAATAAGCGACCAAGTAGTGTGGTAAACACTAAGACATTGGGGACTTTCAAAGCTCAACTTGATGTTTTTTTGGAACAAATAAGAGGGTAGGACTGGCGAGCTTTGTTGGGCTGAATGGCCAGTCCTCGTCCAGAGTGTTCTAATGTTCTAAAAGACCCAAAAAAAGGTTTAGGGTTTGGTTTAGGTTTAGGTTTATTTGTCATATATAGGTTAACACAGGGTCAACATACAATGAAATGTGTACGATGAGAAAAACAAGTCACTCAGCCTAGATCCATCCATCCATCCATTTTCCAACCCGCTGAATCCGAACACAGGGTCACGGGGGTCTGATGGAGCCAATCCCAGCCAACACAGGGCACAAGGCAGGAACCAATCCCAGGCAGGGTGCCAACCCACCGCAGGACACACACAAACACACCCACACACCAAGCACATACTAGGGCCAATTTAGAATCGCCAATCCACCTAACCTGCATGTCTTTGGACTGTGGGAGGAAACCGGAGCACCCGGAGGAAACCCACGCAGACACGGGGAGAACATGCAAACTCCACACAGGGAGGACCCGGGATGTGAACCTCAGGTCCCCAGGTCTCCCAACTGCGAGGCAGCAGCGCTACCCACTGCGCAAAAAAAAAATTACAAGTTAAAAATAGACTAGCCATATAAAATAAAATGTGTACGTTTTAAAAGAAGTTATACAGCAATATGAGTTGAATGAGCAGCAAGTACAAATGACAGTTATTGCACAGATAATGTTTTCTAAGTACAGATGCATATTCCATAAAGTACAGATGCATGTTCCAGTCAGTATTCTGAGTGTGTGCAGGTACAGTTTGTGTGTGAGTAGTGCAATGTAGATGTAATGTAAGTGTATGTAAGTGTTCAGGTGTTGCTGTTGAGGAGTCGAATGGCCTGCTGGTAAAAGCTGTTCTTAAGTCTTGTAGTCCGAGCAGCCAGACTCCTGTATCGTCTGCCAGATGGTAACAAGGAGAACAGCTGGCGTGCTGGATGGCTGTGGTCCTTTATGATGCTGCTTGTCTTACGCAAGCACCGATGGAGGTAAATGTCTTCAATGGCAGGGAGACTCTTGCCTGTGACGTGCTCTGCTGCCTTCACCACTCTCTGTAGTGATTTCCGGCTGCTGGCAGAGCAGCTCCCATACCAGACGGTAATGCAGCCCGTCAGCAGACTCTCGATCGCACTCCTGTAAAAGTTTACAGGTTCCACCCTGTATATTACCAACACAGTCTTAGAAAAAAGAATAGAGCAAGAAAGTAATCTCCAAAGACTGAGACCAAGATGTTGGCTTTATATGTAGGGGGCAGGAAGAGAAGTGTCCAACAGGGCTAGGCGGAAGTGAGGTCAGTTAGAGGGTGTGGTCCGGAGGTGGAAGTGGAACCTGGTTAGGTTTTAAGCATTATTTCTTTCCTGTTGTCACATATGTGTGCTTAGGAGACAGCCAACAAGCCCTGAGGTGAGTGAACGATCACGAGACAAGAGGATAATATTGGGTATTAACGCCTCTTTCCTTCTTTCACCAGAATTAACGAAGAAAAACAATAAATGAATTCACTGACCAACACTCCTGGATTCCCAAAATGGCTCCTCTTCTGTTACATCACTCCCGAAAATGACGTCACTTCCGGACGCTCCCCGATGACATCACTTCCGACCCCTACCTGATGCCGTCACTTCCGCCTACATCACCATTCCACCTCTTTGTGCTTGTGCAGCATATATACCAGGAAACCTATTTGTTAACCAGTTCCATTTTGGATTCCGTTCTGCATAGACGTGTTTTTTGTTTTGTTTATACTAGCTGTCCCCTACGGCTCCCCCCATGTAGTACTAAAACAGGACAGTGAGGAGGGCCCTGCCTGGCTCCTCACTCCTGACGTCATACTTCCTCCTCCCCTCGGCCTGTAGCCTCTGTCTCGGATTAGCGTGAGTATATTGACCTCTGCTAGCAAACTATGATTCTTAGCGTGATGAGAGAAGTCGCAAAATCAACCGGAATGTTCAAGCAAATTATAGAAAGCAAACCCGATCTAAATCTGTTAAGTAGTTCTCTCGTTCACTAGCTAAGTGGAGGTAAGCAATGCCCTGAGGCTGGAGCATTATATAATGGATATACAGAATATATATAATACAATATATTACAAACTATAGAACGTACGTCATGTATGCGCACCACGGGGCTCCTAGATCGGATCAGCTGAGGTAAGCTCTTCCGCCTACATCACTTTCCGGTCGCTCCCTGATGACATCACCTCCGGTCGCCTCATGATGATGTCACTTCTGGCCGCACAGTCATGACGTCATTTCCACCATTACTTCCTTCCGGTCGCCATTTTCTATTTATACTCACCTTCAACTGCTCTGTTTTATCAACTGTTATGGTTTTGATCACTTTTTTACGACTCCAATTTTCTCAAGATCGCCGGACATTACACAAGGACAATTCCCCAACTTTTTATTTGTGTCTCTTGTGAGATGTGATTTCCTACACTGTGATCTGCACAGGTGGGAGAAGAGATGTTTGTACACTTTGTCACCCCTCTGAGTCAACTTTTTTACTCTTAGTTAAGCCCCTTGACTGCCTCCCATGCACATGAAAGTTATAGGTGTGAGCTCCTCAAAACCAGAAAAGAGATTGGCCAGACGGAGCGCCAAAACCCTACATAGACTGGAGGAGGCCTCCGCAAAGAGCTTCCTGGTATGCCAAAAAAAAATGGATGGGACAATTAAGAGGATCAAGACTGAGTGTGAAAATAATAATCTTTTATTCTGGGATAGCACATCTGAGGACTTGGAAGCATTGTGGGATATTTTATTTTATGAAGCAACAAAACTGGGTGGGCATTGTGAGATATTCTGGGTTTATGTTTTTTCATGTTATTTGTAGGGCGGCACGGTGGCGCGGTGGGTAGCGCTGCTGCCTCGCAGTTGGGAGATCTGGGGACCTGGGTTCGATTCCCGGGTCCTCCCTGCGTGGAGTTTGCATGTTCTCCCCGTGTCTGCGTGGGTTTCCTCCCACAGTCCAAAGACATGCAGGTTAGGTGGATTGGCGATTCTAAATTGGCCCTAGTGTGTGCTTGGTGTGTGAGTGTGTTTGTGTGTGTCCTGCGGTGGGTTGGCACCCTGCCCAGGATTGTTTCCTGCCTTGTGCCCTGTGTTGGCTGGGATTGGCTCCAGCAGACCCCCGTGACCCTGTGTTCGGATTCAGCGGGTTGGAAAATGGATGGATGGATGTTATTTGTATACTGTGTACGCTAGGAAAGGAGTGTGCAGTTACAGAATCGGAAAATAGTTGTTGAAATTGTATGATTTGAATATACAGATAAAATTCCGTTACAACGAACTTCCAGGGACCTAAAAATATTTTGTTGTAATGAGATTCTGTATTTGTCGCTATAGTGCTTTATTTATCTTGCGTCTAGGCGTTTGCAATCATTTCAATAGCTTCATTCATGTTAATTTTAATCTCCTCTGTCCTGTTTACCGATAAAGAGCTTCTCAGATTAAAGAATCTGTCAAGCAGACTGAAGAAACAGTTAAAACAAAATAAGCAATAATGGAGAGGGCAACTGGAACATTTACAAGGTCCTGTATATACTGGGATCTGAGGTTTATCTTAAATATTTTTATACTTTCTGTTAACATGGCTTGCTTTAATGTAGGAAGCTTGAATATTAATGGTGGAAGAAATAATAATAAGAGGTTGGCTTTTTTTGAATTCATAAATCAAAAAGATTTAAAAGTTATCTTTGTACAGGAAACTCATATAGACAGCACAAATCAATGGGAGTGGAGTAGGGATTGGAAAGGGGACATTTATTTCAGTAATGGTTCGAATATTAGTGCTGGAGTAGCCATTTTGTTTTCCAAGAACTGTCAAGTAGCTCTTTGTGATGTTGAAGAAATAGTGAAGGGGAGGCTGCTCAAAGTGCGTGTCAAAATTCAAGGCAATTCTTTCACTTTTATTAATGTATATGCCCCGAACGATGGAAACGAGAAAATTGCTTTTTTTAAGAAGTTGGAGGGTGTTCTGACACAATGTGGCACACATGAAGTTCTAGTTCTAGGTGGGGATTTTAATTGTACCCTTATTACACAAAAAGATAGGAATAACGGGCTGGAGCCGCATACACGCTCAGCACAGGAATTAGAGAGAGTTGTGAGTGGGACAGGACTGGAAGATGTGTGGCGAAATAAAAATGGGGACACTAGGCAATATACATGGGGGAGGATGAATGGGGGGATTATTTCAATGGCAAGGCTCGATCGTGTTTACTGTTTCAAACACCATATCGGTTTATTTAAAAACTGTCATATTACCCCTGCAGGGTTTTCAGATCACAGTTTGGTGTCTTGTTCTGTGATCTTAAGTGATTATAAGCCTCGTAGTGCCTACTGGCATTTTAATACGCTCCTTCTTCAAGATCAAAGTTTTAAAGAGTAATTTAATTTTTTTTGGGAAAGCTGGAAACTCATGAAGAAGGAGTTCACCAGTTTACAGCAGTGGTGGGAGGTTGGGAATACCCACATTCGTTTATTATGTCAGGAGTACACCAGAAATGTCACAAAGTCACTACAGTCTGACATGGAAATGTTAGAAACTGAAATAATTCAGATTCAGCAGCTTTTAGAGCAGGGTCCAGATGTCCAATTATTGGAAACCCTTGGGATTAAAAAGAAGGGCCTTGCCAGCTTATTGGAAACAAGGGCTCGGGGGGCTCTAGTGAGGGCGAGATTCCAACAGATAACTGACATGGATGCACCAACCCAGTATTTTTTTGGACTTGAGAAAAAGAACTCTCAATGTAAGATCTTGCATTGCATAAGACAGGATAATGGTGAGGAGACTCAGGACCCCGGTGAGATAAGGCAGGCGGTACGGAGGTTTTCTGAGACTCTTTTTGCAACAGAGGAAGGTGAGGCTGAGGAACAGCAGACCTTCTTGAAGGATTTACCGCACTTTCGTGATGCAGACTCTGAAGAGCTGGAGAAGGAGTTGTGCCTAAGAGAGCTCACTGCTGCACTGAAGGAGTTGAATAATGGAAAAGTCCCAGGAATTGATGGCATTCCAGTGGAATTTTATAAAGATTTCTGGGATGTTATTGGTTCCGATGTTTTGGAGGTGTTCATCCACAGTATAAAAACAGGTGTGTTACCTCAGAGTTGCCGCAGGGCGATAATAACACTACTGCCAAAAAAAGGTGACCTACAAAATATCAAAAACTGGTGGCCTGTGTCCCTCCTTTGTGCTGATTACAAAATTGTGTCAAAGGCGCTAGCTAACAGATTGCGAACTGTTTTAGCTCAGGTGGTGCATCCTGATCAGAGCTATTGTGTCCCTAATAGAACGATTTTCAATAATATTTTTTTAATTCGAGACATTTTGGCAGCATCTAAACTCTTTCATTTTCAGATTGGTCTTATTTCTATCGACCAAGAGAAGGCCTTTGACAGGGTCAGGCATTCATATTTATGGGAAGTGATGAAGGCTTTTGGGTTTGGGGACCGGTTTGTTAAATATATTCAGCTATTATATAGTGACATTTCTGGTGTAGTTAAGGTCAATGGTGGTTTGTGTGAACCTTTTGCTGTCAGAAGAGGAGTCAGGCAAGGGTGCCCCTTGTCAGGAATGCTCTACGTGTTGGCCTTGGAACCTTTTCTGGTTAAACTGAGAGGAGTGTTGACTGGTCTCTCATTTTCATGTTGCACTGCAGAGCCTGTTAAGGTTTCAGCATACGCTGATGACATCATTATCATCATTAAAAATCAGGAGGACGTTGACATTTTGCTTCAATGCCAGAGATCTTTTGAAATTGTTTCCTCAGCTAAAATAAACTGGGGAAAGAGCAGTGCTATCTTAGTGGGAAACTGGACTGGTTTAAAACCACCACAACTGGTTGGTGGCCTGCAGTGGTCATCTGGAGGGCTGTTATATTTAGGAGTGTTTCTTGGGGATGAACACTTCATACAAAAGAACTGGGATGGAGTACTGCAGAAGGTGAAGGATCGGCTTTCACGGTGGAGGTGGATTCTACCTCAGTTATCCTACAGGGGCAGGATGCTCATCATTAACAATCTCATAGCTTCAGGACTGTGGCATAAATGCATTTGTTTAGAGCCTCCTGCACAGCTGCTTCAGAGTATTCAGGAAGTTTTTATCAACTTTTTTTGGGATGGCCTGCATTGGCTTAGGAGAAGTGTCCTGTTTCAGCCACTGGATGAAGGTGGGCAAGGAATTATAGATGTGGTCGGAAGAGTTGCTGCATTCCGGCTACAAACTATACAGAAATTGTTGTATCCTTCTGAGCACCAACCGTGGATGGATTTTGCACTTCGTTTTTTTGATCACATTGAACACCTGAGATTTGGAAAAAACTCTGCTGCTATGCCAGGTGAATAAATTTGAGATGTCAGACTTACCAGACTTTTATAAGAGTCTTTTTAGAGCCTGGCAGATGGTGACAATTAAAGGGGATGAGGACAGCCTGTCATTGTTCTGGGTTTTGGAAGAGCCCATTGTAAACAATCTGAAGTTCAGTAGTTCAGTGGGACTGTCTCAAACCTTTACTAATCATCTTAAAAGTGGAGGCTGTACAAAACTAAAAGAGTTTATTGACTGTGAAAATTTCTGTTGGTAGAATGCAAAAGAAATTGCACAACAGATTGGAGTGCGGTCACTGCGAGTGGTGCAGACTTTTTTATCACAAATACAGGCTTCACTGTCAGCTGAGAGCTCGGCACTCCTGAGAGACATGTTCAATGAACGGACTCATCCACCTGAGGATCCTGAGTTTCCACCACTTTTGGTATCTCCTGTGGGTGACTGGACAACGGTGGAGCAGAGCAAATTTCTTTCAGTGCAGAGGCTGATGGACTTGCCTTTGCCAATGGCTACAGGGAAACAAATGTACTGGATGTGCGTAAAGGTGAGACACCGAGACTCCCTGAGGACAATACCAGACACTCCATGGAGGAGACAGATCAGATGCACAGAATTCTCAGAGCCAGCCTGGAGGTCGCTATACAAGTCACTATTGACCAGTAGGGTGGGAGATTTACAGTGGAGGGTCTTACATGGGATCTTAGCTGTGAACTCCTTCTTGTCAATTATTATGCCAGGGGTGTCTGACAGTTGTTTCTGTGGGGAAAGAGAAACTGTGTTACACTGCTTTATGTTCTGTACAAGGCTGGAGCCATTGTTTAATTTAATAGAGAGGCTTGTTGGGGGATTGGAAATGGTGGACACCAGGGTGGGCTTTCTGTTCGGGTTTAAAACAACAAAAAGAAATGGAAACAATGTAAATTTGGCAAACTTTATCATGGGGCAAAGTAAATTAGCCATTTGGAAAACCAGAAAGTACAAAATTGTAGAGAGTGGTTTACAAGATCCGATTGTAGTTTTTAAAATACTGTGCATCAGTCGCATTTTGATAGATTTTAATTTTTACAAATCCACAAAGAATCTTGACAAGTTTAAAGCAATATGGTGTGTGAATAGTATATTATGTGACTGTATTAATGAAGAACTGCGGTTTGTTTTTTAGGGGAGGTTTGTGGGTTCAGTTGTGTTTTTCCAAAAATATTTAACATGAAAATGTATTTATAATAATATAATGTGTAAGATGTTGTATAGTTGACTGGTGGTTTTTTTTCTGTCAATAAAGTTTGTTTTTAAAAATAAAAAAAAATATCTATCTATCTATCTATCTATCTATCTATCTATCTATCTATCTATCTATCTATCTATCTATCTATCTATCTATCTATCTATCTATTATATAGTGCCTTTCATATCTATCTATCTATCTATCTATCTATCTATCTATCTATCTATCTATCTATCTATCTATCTATCTATCTATCTATTATATAGTGCCTTTCATATCTATCTATCTATCTATCTATCTATCTATCTATCTATCTATCTATCTATCTATCTATCTATCTATCTATCTATCTATCTATCTATTATATAGTGCTTTTCATATCTATCTATCTATCTATCTATCTATCTATCTATCTATCTATCTATCTATCTATCTATTATATAGTGCCTTTCATATCTATCTATCTATCTATTATATAGTGCCTTTCATATCTATCTATCTATTATATAGTGCCTTTCATATCTATCTATCTATCTATCTATCTATCTATCTATCTATCTATCTATCTATCTATCTATCTATCTATCTATCTATTATATAGTGCCTTTCATATCTATCTATCTATCTATCTATCTATCTATCTATCTATCTATCTATCTATCTATCTATCTATCTATCTATCTATCTATTATATAGTGCCTTTCATATCTATCTATCTATCTATCTATCTATCTATCTATCTATCTATCTATCTATCTATCTATCTATCTATCTATCTATCTATCTATAGTGGACACTCCATTTTCAGGCCCCCATTGTGTATTCAAACCTCACATATTTACTTCCTACATGTAATACTTAAATGTTATCTTCCACAAATCTACCCGAGCCTGTCTGCCGTCCAAGTCCTTCTGTGTGACGATTTCACGAGTCTTTAACAGATTAATACTTTAATCTTCCTATTTTCTTCTTACACCTTAAATGAAAGTCTGCATCGTGTACTTTAATCAGGTCTGAATTGTTCGGTTTGTAATTTTAAACTGCTGAGCAGAGGGGTAAATCAAAGAAAATGGGTCTTTATCCCAAATATCACAGAGGGCACACAGTGGCATAGGAAGCTCTGAGGGGGTGACAAAAAATTGCCAGTTTTGTATTAATGTGCCTTTTTGTTACATAAAATAACATGTCAAATAATTTACATGGGCTTTAACAATCCCTAATTGCAGCAAATTGCGGGTGAACGATGTGATGCTGTAATGATTTAGTATTATTGTGTGGTGCGGGTTTGCGGTTGTTCTGACTCGTGTCTTTTGAACTGTGCTGGTGCTCAAGTAAACAAACCACCGGTCCTGTGACTCCTTGTCTCATCCCTGACACAAATATATCATCGCCCCAAGTCATTCTGTGCAACAAGATGATATTTTTAACCCGAACATCATAATAATATAGTCAGCGTGAAACGTTTTAGACAGTGGGGTGGGTAGGTATTGTCCGCTCTAGAACCGACCATAAAGTAAACGATCATTCTACGCGCGAACGGACAATATCTCCCTCCCCATCCCACTATCTTAAGGCCCCTATATATACGAGCCGGGACACATGACGAAATCATGTGTCACAATTCTGGTTAATTGGCGACAAATCAGAGGCCAAGAAGGGGCAGTATTGGGTAATTATCATTGGCGTTCTCTTGATTTGGCTCGTTATTGCCTTTATTTTACGTCGCCAAGACGGTATTTTTAAGCGTATTTTTTTCTAATTTTTCGACGCTTCTTCGGTTTTTCCTTGAAATTCATGTCGGAAATCTATGGTAACTTAAACGTGTGCATAATTTATTGCTTCCAATTTTGATGTATTTTTCGAGATGTGCTGTTCATAAGACTTCGATAGACATGGGGGTGACAAGTTTAAACTCCGCACCGGGTGCCACCAGACCTTGCTATGCCACTAAGGGCACACTGTGTAAGCCGCCAGGAATCTCAGGTTGACAGTCATATCTGCAGTTAACACAAGTGGAACTATGGTGGAAAATTCCCATCCCTCTCTGACTTTAATGTTCTCCTGCTCTCATGGCCTACCTCTAAAGCACCAAGTCGTTCTCCTCCTCCTCCTCCTCAGATTTTGGACATTTTCAGAAGGCCCTGACCTGCCGTTTTCACTTCCAGAAATGACTTGAAGTGGCAATTTCATTTTCACGATTGCGCTAAATCCAATCCACATGCTGTGTAATTCAAAGCAGAGTTAAGGCGGGGTGGTGGTTGGGGGGGCCCGAGTGGGCCGCCAGCCGGCAAGCGGTACAGAAACATGCTTTTTCCACAAGTTTGCTCCAGGCACTAACATTTCAAATATTTGGGCCCAACTTTTGTCTTTGAGTGAAGCCAACCCTAGTTAAGCTAAATGTGATTTTTTTTATTTTTATTTTTGCATGAAAGCAGTTGTATAAGCTTTACTGATAGAGCGATAATTGAGAACGGATGGACTGGCAGCCTGCACCGGGGGTCACATGACATTGTAGGAGATTATTTTGGATATGTAGCATAAAATTGCTGGTGCCTCACAAAAAAAAAAAAAAAGAGAGCTTATTTTGGACACCGTATTAAAATTGGGAAATAAGTCTAATTTCCAAGACCAGGCCTGTCCTTTAATTAGTGGGTTTATGGAAACGCCTTATCCGACGAGCTCAAAGCTCTGAATGGGACATCTTGTATGAGGCTGGAAAGACACAAGACCCCATGAGTCTGAGGATATGGGTGACAATTTACAATATGAATTACGAAAATAAATGAAAACGACAGATATGGCACATTGGAAACAGGAATCAGGAAATGTAACCGTAGACAAGTATTTCCTATTGCGTGAATTCTGCATTGATATGTTAATACAATATTCAAACATTAAATTTACATCAAAAACCTCAATCGCCCTCGACTTGGAAAATATTGCTCGTGCGTATCTGGTGTAATCATTGCAGCACTGAACGTATTTTTTATTTAGCTTCCACGTATCGGCTGTGAGAAATTGTCATAAGCAGAGCGGCACACAAACGGTTTGTTTATCCCGCAGCTAATTTGGATAAACCACATTTTAACTAGAGGCTGGCACGAAATCCCCCTTTCCCTGGCATTTGTTCCTTCATTAGGGTGATGGAGGAAAAGTTGTGCGCTGCTTCATTCTTCTCAGTTTTTAGTCACTGAATGCAGAAGTTGCCTCAATGAAACATCTAAGGGCAGCTTCGGGTCTTGCTGGTGAATTCCTTCTAGAAGCATGCAGGACAGCAGAGTGGCACACATGTCAGGGGTGATACACCTGATTCGGGATGCCAGGTTAATGGAACTACAAGTGCAGATGCATTATAAAAATTGGAGACGGTTTACAGGCTTAAACAGTGTTATTTATCAGCCGGACCAGGGGTTGGCGCTGCCTTTGTAATACTCTCTCATTTTGTCTCTCTGAAGACCTCCCAGTAGCACCACCTCGGATGACATCACTTCCGGTACCGTACAGTGATGTTCGATCTGGTCCTGAACCCACCTCTAACAGTAATAATAATAATAATAATAATCTTCTTTATATATAATCTTCATTTGGATCTTGATCTTTGTTTGTCCGTGAATTCACTGCCTTGTGTGGTGTTCCTGCTGTGTTCAGTAGAGGGCAGTAGTGATGGAGGAGGAGAGGAAGTGAGGGGGAGGATCGCTGGATGAGGTTGGAGTGTGGTGATTAAAGAGGACTGAACTAAAGGAGACTACGTGCTGTATGTACTGGCTGAATACACAACACCTTGGTTGTTAAATTTTGTTTACAAACACTGTCTATAGCACTCTTTGTGTTTAGATCTGCTGTCGACACCGTGCTTTGTGTTTAGATCTGGCGTCGACACCGTGCTTTGTGTTTAGATCTGGCGTCGACACCTGCTTCGTTGTCGAGACTGTGGTTTTTTGTGTTTCTATTGACCGTCGTTGGCAGCACTTCGTCCAAATCGAATGTTCACCCACTTCTTGGAGTCGGCAGTCAGAGTATATAAGTCGGACACACTTCTGTGATTTTCCATCAGTCTGCGTTTGGAGTTCAAGAAAGAAGCATTGGTTCTTCCTTACTCTTTGGATTGCCACAAAGCAACCTGCGAGATTGGAGAAAGGTTGAGAAGAGATCGTGAGAGGAAACGACAGCGTCGTGAAAACGAGACGGACTGTGAACGGAGAGAAGCAGAAATGCTCCTCCACCACCACATACAGTGGTGTGAAAAACTATTTGCCCCCTTCCTGATTTCTTATTCTTTTGCATGTTTGTCACACAAAATGTTTCTGATCATCAAACACATTTAACCATTAGTCAAATATAACACAAGTAAACACAAAATGCAGTTTTTAAATGATGGTTTTTATTATTTAGGGAGAAAAAAAAATCCAAACCTACATGGCCCTGTGTGAAAAAGTAATTGCCCCCTTGTTAAAAAATAACCTAACTGTGGTGTATCACACCTGAGTTCAATTTCCATAGCCACCCCCAGGCCTGATTACTGCCACACCTGTTTCAATCCAGAAATCACTTAAATAGGAGCTGCCTGACACAGAGAAGTAGACCAAAAGCACCTCAAAAGCTAGACATCATGCCAAGATCCAAAGAAATTCAGGAACAAATGAGAACAGAAGTAATTGAGATCTATCAGTCTGGTAAAGGTTATAAAGCCATTTCTAAAGCTTTGGGACTCCAGCGAACCACAGTGATAGCCATTATCCACAAATGGCAAAAACATGGAACAGTGGTGAACCTTCCCAGGAGTGGCCGGCCGACCAAAATTACCCCAAGAGCACAGAGACGACTCATCCGAGAGGTCACAAAAGACCCCAGGACAACGTCTAAAGAACTGCAGGCCTCACTTGCCTCAATTAAGGTCAGTGTTCACGACTCCACCATAAGAAAGAGACTGGGCAAAAACGGCCTGCATGGCAGATTTCCAAGACGCAAACCACTGTTAAGCAAAAAGAACATTAGGGCTCGTCTCAATTTTGCTAAGAAACATCTCAATGATTGCCAAGACTTTTGGGAAAATACCTTGTGGACTGATGAGTCAAAAGTTGAACTTTTTGGAAGGCAAATGTCCCGTTACATCTGGCGTAAAAGGAACACAGCATTTCAGAAAAAGAACATCATACCAACAGTAAAATATGGTGGTGGTAGTGTGATGGTCTGGGGTTGTTTTGCTGCTTCAGGACCTGGAAGGCTTGCTGTGATAGATGGAACCATGAATTCTACTGTCTACCAAAAAATCCTGAAGGAGAATGTCCGGCCATCTGTTCGTCAACTCAAGCTGAAGCGATCTTGGGTGCTGCAACAGGACAATGACCCAAAACACACCAGCAAATCCACCTCTGAATGGCTGAAGAAAAACAAAATGAAGACTTTGGAGTGGCCTAGTCAAAGTCCTGACCTGAATCCAATTGAGATGCTATGGCATGACCTTAAAAAGGCGGTTCATGCTAGAAAACCCTCAAATAAAGCTGAATTACAACAATTTTGCAGAGATGAGTGGGCCAAAATTCCTCCAGAGTGCTGTAAAAGACTCATTGCAAGTTATCGCAAATGCTTGATTGCAGTTATTGCTGCTAAGGGTGGCCCAACCAGTTATTAGGTTCAGGGGGCAATTACTTTTTCACACAGGGCCATGTAGGTTTGGATTTTTTTTTCTCCCTAAATAATAAAAACCACCATTTACAAACTGCATTTTGTGTTTACTTGTGTTATATTTGACTAATGGTTAAATGTGTTTGATGATCAGAAACATTTTGTGTGACAAACATGCAAAAGAATAAGAAATCAGGAAGGGGGCAAATAGTTTTTCACACCACTGTAATTACTATTCGGACAGTGATTCCAAGTAGGCCGTTCCTATCGAATCAATGTCCAAGGGTTTTCTTTTGTAATTTTGTTTCCCTTATAAAAAATCATAATGCTGTGCGATGAAGGGCCCAGTTCACCACTGGCATCCGCGTTTAAACAGGGAGCCCTTCACAGACAACTTTAACACGCGCAACGTAGTTGGGCGCACATGACTAGTAATAATAATAATACATTTTATTTATTTGTAGGCGCCTTTTTAAACACTCAAGGACACCGAACAATAGATAAAACACAGATTATAAACAAAAGTAAAATACAAAAATTAAAATCAGATAGAGAAATGGTAATCAAAGAGAGTTTTAAGTTTATATTTGAAAAGTGACAATGATTCAATATTTCTAAGCTCAGATGGTAGTGAGTTCCAGAGTAACTCAATGCTCTGCTCCCCATAGTGGTAAGACGGACGAAGGGGACAGTCAAGTGGATGGAGGAAGAGGACCTAAGGGTACGGGAGGGAATGGCAACATGGAGGAGGTCAGACAGAAATGGAGGGGCAAGGTTGTGGAGACCCTTAAAAGTTAGTAGGAGAATTTTGAATTGAATTAGGAACTTAACTGGAAGCCAATGAAGCTGCTGCAAAACGGGAGTGATATGGTGAATAGAGCGGGTTCTAGTAATGATGTGGGCAGATGAATTCTGGACCAGTTGAAGCTTATAAAGAGATTTGAGAGAAAGACCAAAGAAAAGGGAATTGCAATAATCCAGATGAGAAGTGACAAGGCTATGAACAAGGACAGCAGTGGTGTGGGGAGAATATGATTCATGTTACGCAAGTGGAGATATGCAGACCAGGAGATATTACTGATGTGGGACTGAAAAGATAAAGTACTGTCAAGGATGACACCTGTGGAGAAGGGGAGACAGAGGAATTCTCAATAACAAATGAAAAATGATCAGTTTTGGATAATGTTGATTTTATACCAATGAGGAGAACCTCAGTTTTGTCACTTGTTGTTATTTAATTTAAGAAAATTTGAAGAAAACCAGGATTTGATTTCTGCTATGCAATCAGTAAGTGAGGAGGGTGGAAAGGAAGCAGTAGGTTTGCTTGTGAGACAGAGCTGGGTGTCATCAGCGTAACAGTGGAAGCTAATGTTACATTTATGAAAGATATTACCAAGGAGAAGGAGGTACATAATGAAAAGGAGGGGCCCCAGGACAGAGCCCACCTGAAGTAACAGCGGTGGGTTGGGATGTGAAAGTTTTAAGCTGAACAAACTGAGTATGGCCTGAGAGGTGGGCTCTGAACCAATCTAGTGGAGTGTGGGTAACGCCAATCGAAGATCATCTATTGAGAAGAGTCGTGTGACAAATAGTGTCAAAGGCTGCACTCAGATCAAGGAGGACGAGAATAGGAATTAAACCAAAATCAGTTGCCATAAGGAGGTCATTAGTCATTTTTATAAGTGCCGTTTCTGTACTGTGGAGGGGACGAAAACCAGACTGGAACTGTTCATGCAGATTATTTTGAGATAAATGAGAATGAAGTTGAATAGCCACTATTTTTTTTTTCAAGTAACAGCCATCACTTCCTTTTCTGGCCTCCCACACTCAGCAGCCGCTTGTCTGGAGGAGTCTTCCAAATGCAGACTGGCTTTTAATTGGAAATGCCGCGATATAAACGGTGCCCTACCGCCACCTGTTGTCTGGGTCACAAGGACACCTCCAAAATAACAAAAATAACCCTCTTTCGCCCTATCTACCTCTTAACCGTTCGCTCCCTTCTCCACTTTATGTTCACTTCCTTTCGCTCCAGCAACAACTACCACTTCCGACCACCCATTCCCCTTTACTCCACGCACCGTTCATTAATCCTGAGCACGATCACTCAGCTCTTGCTCTAGGAAGGTTGCCCCAAGCCCTTACATAAAGTGTTCCCACCCAAGACTCCACCGCAACACTGCTTCCACGCCCCACAGCCCATGCACTGGCAAGACACGTCACAATATATACCAGGAAACCTATTTGTTAACCAGTTCCATTTTGGACTCTGCTCTGCTGCCTGATATTTCTGCACACAGGGTGGCCATCCCCAACCCTTTTTCTGCCTCCGACTCTTTTTCTGTTACAAACTATAGAACTTAGAATAGTTAGAACAGAATATTTTAGTACTAGGATGCTGTACCATGTTAGCCATTATGAATGTAGTGAGAAGTCAAGCAAAATGACACCTTTCATTGGCTAACTAAAAAGATTACAATATGCAAGCTTTCGAGGCAACTCAGGCCCCTTCTTCAGGTGAAATGTAATAATTGTGAAGAAGGGGCCTGAGTTGCCTCAAAAGCTTGCATATTGTAATCTTTTTAGTTAGCCAATGAAAGGTGTCATTTTGCTTGACTTCTCACTAGAATATTATATACAAGTGCTGGTCATAAAATTAGAATATCATGACAAAGTTGATTTATTTCAGTAATTCCATTCAAAAAGTGAAACTTGTATATTAGATTCATTCATTACACACAGACTGATGTATTTCAAATGTTTATTTCTTTTAATGTTGATGATTAGAACTGACAACTAATGAAAGTCCCAAATTCAGCATCTCGGAAAATTAGAATATCAATTAAGACCAATGCAAAAAAAGGATTTTTAGAAATGTTGGCCAACTGAAAGGTATGAACATGAAAAGTATGAGCATGTACAGCACTCAATATTTAGTTGGAGCTCCTTTGGCCTGGATTACTGCAGCAATGCGGCGTGGCATGGAGTCGATCAGTCTGTGGCACTGCTCAGGTGTTATGAGAGCCCATGTTGCTCTGATAGTGGCCTTCAGCTCTTCTGAATTGTTGGGTCTGGCGTATTGCATCTTCCTCTTCACAATACCCCATAGATTTTCTATGGGGTTAAGGTCAGGCGAGTTTGCTGGCCAATCAAGAACAGGGATACCATGGTCCTTATACCAGGTACTGGTAGCTTTGGCACAGTGTGCAGGTGCCAGGTCCTGTTGGAAAATGAAATCTGCATCTCCATAAAGTTCGTCAGCAGCAGGAAGCATGAAGTGCTCTAAAACTTCCTGGTAGACGGCTGCGTTGACCTTGGACCTCAAAAAACACAATGAACCAACACCAGCAGATGACATGGCACCCCAAACCATCACTGACTGTGGAAACTTTACACTGGACCTCACGCAACGTGGATTCTGTGCCTCTCCTCTCTTCCTCCAGACTCTGGGACCTTGATTCCAAAGGAAATGCAAAATTTACTTTCATCAGAGAACATAACTTTGGACCACTCAGCAGGCGAGACGCTTCTGACGCTGTCTCTTGTTCAAGAGTGGCTTGACACAAGGAATGCGACAGCTGAAACCCATGTCTTGCATACGTCTGTGCCTGAAGGTTCTTGAAGCACTGACTCCAGCTGCAGTCCACTCTTTGTGAATCTCCCCCACATTTTTGTTTCACAATCCTCTCCAGGGTGCGGTTATCCCTATTGCTTGTCCACTTTTATCTACCACATCTTGTCCTTCCCTTCGCCTCTCTATTAATGTGCTTGGACACAGAGCTCTGTGAACAGCCAGCCTCTTTAGCAATGACCTTTTGTGTCTCGCCCTCCTTGTGCAAGGTGTCAATGGTCGTCTTTTGGACAACTGTCAAGTCAGCAGTCTTCCCCATGATTGTGTAGCCTACAGAACTCGACTGAGAGACCATTTAAAGGCTTTTGAGTTAATTAGCTGATTAGAGTGTGGCACCAGGTGTCTTCAATATTGAACCTTTTCACAATATTCTAATTTTCCAAGATACTGAATTTGGGACTTTCATTAGTTGTCAGTTATAATCATCAACATTAAAAGAAATAAACATTTGAAATACATCAGTCTGTGTGTAATGAATGAATCTAATATACAAGTTTCACTTTTTGAATGGAATTACTGAAATAAATCAACTTTGTCACGATATTCTAATTTTATGACCAGCACCTGTATATATATATATATATATATATATATATATATATATATATATATATTTATATTTGTCTGTAAACAAAGAATGCTTTCAGAAATATAAATAATGATTGTTTATTGTTATCAATTTACAAAATGCAAAGTGAGCGAACAAAAGAGAAATCTAAATCAAATCAATATTTGGTGTTCCTACCTTTTGCCTTCAAACCAGCATCAATTCTTATTGGTCCACTTGCACAAAGTCAGGGATTTTGTAGGATTCTAGTCAGGTGTCTGATCAACCAATTCTACCAAACAGGTGCTAATGATCATCAATGTCACACGTAGGTTGAAACACAGTCATTAACTGAAACAGAAACAGCTTAAAACTGGGTGAGGAACAGCCAAACTCTGCTACCAAGGTGAGGTTGTGGAAGAGAGTTTCATGTCATGGCAAGATTGAGCACAGCAACAAGACACAAGGTAGTTCTACTGCATCAGCAAGGTCTCTCCCAGACAAAGATTTCAAAGCAGACTGGGGTTTCAAGATGTGCTGTTCAAGCTCTTTTGAAGAAGCACAAAGAAACGGGCAACATTGAGGATCATAGACGCAGTGGTCGGCCAAGGAAACTTAGTGCAGCAGATGAAAGACACATCAAGCTTATTACCCTTCGAAATCAGAAGATGTCCAGCAGTGCCATCAGCTCAGAACTAGCAGAAACCAGTGGGACCCAGGTACACCCATCTACTGTCCGGAGAAGTCTGGCCAGAAGTGGTCTTCATGGAAGAGTTGCAGCCAAAAAGCCATACCTCCGATGTGGAAACAAGGCCAAGCGACTCAAGTATGAGTCACAAAAACATAGGAACTGGGGTGCAGAAAAATGGCAGCAGGTGCTCTGGACTGAGGAGTCAAAATTTGAAATATTTGGCTGTAGCAGAAGGCAGTTTGTTCGTTGAAGGGCTGGAGAGCGGTACAATAATGTGTGTCTGCAGGCAACAGTGAAGCATGGTGGAGGTTCCTTGAACGTTTGGGGCTGCATTTCTGCAAATGGAGTTGGAGATTTGGTCAGGATTAATGGTGTTCTCAATGCTGAGAAATACAGGCAGATACTTATCCATCATGCAATACCATCAGGGAGGCGTATGATTGGCCCCAAATTTATTCTGCAGCAGGACAACGACCCCAAACATACAGCCAAAGTCATTAAGAACTATCTTCAGCGTAAAGAAGAACAAGAAGTCCTGGAAGTGATGGTATGGCCCCAACAGAGCCCTGATCTCAACATCATCATCGAGTGTGTCTGGGATTACATGAAGAGACAGAAGGATGTGAGGAAGCCTACATCCACAGAAGATCTGGGGTTAGTTCTCCAAGGTGTTTGGAACAACCTACCAGCCGGATTCCTTCAAAAACGGTGTGCAAGTGTACCTAGAAGAATTGATGCTGTTTGAAGACAAAGGGTGGTCACACCAAATACTGATTTGATTTAGATTTCTCTTTTGTTCATTCACTGCATTTTGTTGATTGATGAAAATAAATGATTAACACTTCCATTTTTGAAAGCATTCTTTGTTTATAGCATTTTTTCACACCTGCCTAAAACTTTTGCATAGTACTGTATATTTTGTTAATTTTTTGAAAATATTGTAAGTTTTTCACGTTAATAAACAATTTTGCTTTGCGCCCTTCCCCCACCACACCACACCGCATATAACTATGTGTGGGGAAGTTTGAGGTGTACAGTCTGTATTTATTGATGGATTTTAATGAAACTTGATATCTGAATTCCTAATACGGTCCTTTAAAGCTAATTAGAATTTTGATTAATCCTGATAGGGTGCAAAGTGTTGGACCATTACACCCGGCCAAATTTTGTTCTGTCCTGAATCTTTATTTTTTTTTTATAGGGCGCTTATGCTCCCTTTCGGCACCAGGCGTCATTTTTTACAGCTTTGACTTTGTTAATCCCAGAGGGGAAGAAGCAGTTTTCAGGTTAAGGGTCTTGCTTAAAGGCCCGACAGAATAGGATCCCTTCTGACAGTAATAGGATTTCAATTGGCTATAAATGCTTCACCCCATCCCGGATGATATAGCTGCAAGTCATTGTGCTTTTAGTGATGTATTTGATCTAGATAGCAGGTCAACCCTAAACCTCCATTGGACCCCTTCCTGCGATATTGACCGATTAAATAAGATCATTAAATTATGGAACAATTTGATCCGCTGTGTCAACCCCTAACGGGAGCAGCCAAAAGAAGAAGAAGAACTAAGATAATTAAATGAATTAAGAAAGTGACCCAGCGCAACAGACAAAGAGAAGAGCAAATATAATAAATCAATTATATGCAAATTACAAAATAAGTGAAAGTAATCAGATCTGTCACCACACACCCTATCACTCCAAAACATACAGCATACAATTAACACAAATGGAAAAATCTTTGACAACATGCAACACACAACCTCCACACAGTTCTCTCCACAGGAGAGAATAAAGACAAAACTGAGTGTCAATATGAACAATGCTGCACATCCACTCTAGCGAAATATTCAGCAGAAGTTTGTCAAGAAACGTTACAGGGGGCTCCTTTATACCAACAGCAATACATCTGCATAATGCCTCATTGGGACTGTGACAGCCAAGTCAGAACTTTTCTTTCTTTTAAATTTTTTGCTTTATAGTCATTCTGGTGTATATAATCTTAGAAAACTAATTGAAGATTGATTAGCTGCAGTATCAAAGGAGCATGTTGTCCTGGACGGCTTTTAGTATGTTTTAGTTGGAAACGTGAATCAATCTAGAGAGGTATGAATGTGACCTGCCATGGAACCAATCAAATTACAGTAAATACTGTGTTTGCCATTATGGGAGACATTTCATCAGTTAATTAGTATCTCTCAGTGTAGAAATAAATACAAGAATGCATGAAACGACCTGCACAAGTACCATTCAAGCAGATCAGTCTTTGCACTTGATTCTGCCTCAGAGCTTTTTAATTTCTCTCCTGATTGGATAACATTTGGCCTCTTATTAAATAAAAAAAGGTTTAAATTCACTTTTGATCCGGTAGATGAAACCACATACAGAACTGACGAATAACGACGAATAATAGCTGGCGACTGACGATTAAACTGTCTAATCTACACTAGAAGAGTCATGTGTGTGGGTGTGCGTTCTCTCAATAGGAGAGAGCTCTCTTTAGCTGTGGTGCAGACCCTTGTGGCACAATAAATTTGATGCTATATAGTAAATCTTAATGAAACATTCCAAAATGATCATTATTAACAAATATTTACAGGCCTAAAGTCAGTGGACATGATTTGCGATAAACCGAAAAGAGGTTGTAGCAGGCACTACTTAAAAGGACTGCAAATCCCAGCAGCCCTCAAAGTACTTTGCCACTATGGCACAGACTTTAAAAGTGAGCTAGAACAAGCTGTCAGGAGCTGGATCATCCTGTGTCTTTTTTGTTACAACGCTTCACCTTCCAGTGCATTACAAATGCTATGCACCCACAGGATTACAGTTTGTCTGGATTTATGTTCTTTTTCTGTGCCCGCTTGTATGTGTGGTTTTCATCTGGATTGGAAAATGTCTTTGTCTGGGGGAGAGCTTCCTACCGCTAAAAATCTTCACTTACATCGGTATCCCGGTAGGACGAAACTTTGCATTTCATTCAGTGGGCTGTTTGTCGGGGCGTTTATTCCATTCAACATCTGCATTTGTTGTACTGGAATGTGGTTGGACGTTTGTCTTGAGTGTTTATTGTTGATCTTTTTGTGTTCAGTGTTTTGTCGGGTTTCTTTATTATTTATGTTACTGAAATAATTGTCAGTAATTTGAGTTAAATTTATGTTAATTGTTTTTCGTAACCTCCATTACTTTTTTAATATATTAATTATTGTTGATTTTCTAAGCTGTTGTTTCTTGTGTTTCTGTGTTTGATTGTATAAGCCATGGTAAGGCTGGGTGGGTTCCTGAAGAAATAAATAGATAAAGAAATAAATAAACAGATAAAGAAATCACCAATTAACAGTGGTGTAAATCTGAGCATCCCACAACTGCTACAAGGTGACATTCATATAGTAGGCTACTGGAGAGTAAACGAGCAACATCATACAAGTCAAGTCAAGTTGGGGAGCATGCACTGGTACACTGTGTTGCTACACACACTACACAACAAAATAACTCGGGATCCCGGTTAGCAAACCCCCAGGCAGACACGTGGTATAGTCTCACCCTCTGGAAATGATCCTCTATCTGCCACAGCCAGGTGTTACGTGGGCAACCCCTTGGCCTGGTCCAGCCACGCGGGTCCCCAACAATGAGGATCTTACAAGCTGGATCACCCTCGGAGAAACGCACCACATGGCCGTAGTGCTGTAACTGATGCTCTCTCACAATGCAGATAATGTGCCTTATTCAGGACTCCATGAGCAACACAAAGTCAAACCAACAGTACCCAAGGATTTTCCAGAGAGACACCGAACTGAAGGAGTCCAGTCTTCATCTCAGGTCACTGGGTAGCGTCCATGAATCGCAACCATATAGCAAGACAGGAAGCACCAGGACTCTAAAGACTTGGACCTTCGTCCCTTTGCATAGATATCGGGAGTGTCACACACCCCTTTCCAGCAACCTCATGACCCCCCATGCTCTCCCAATCCGTCTACTGACTTCATAGGAAGAGTCACCAGAGTCACATGAATGTTACTGCTGAGGTAAGTAAACCTCTTGACGAGGTCGACACTCTCTCTGCAGACAGACACACTGCTGATGGCCGTGCCCAAGAGGTCATTAAAGGCCTGGATGTTGGTTTTCATCAGGACACTCGCAAGCCCAGACACTCAGTCTCTCGAGTGCCCCGATCAGAGCTTCCATTGACTCTGTGAAGATCACAGCTTCGTCAGCAAAGTCAAGATCCATGAATCTTTCTTCACCAACAGATGCCCCACAGCCGCTGGACCCCACGACCTTGCCCAACACCCAGTCCATACAAGCATTGACCAGAGTAGGAGCAGAACACACCGCTGATAAACCCCAAAATCAACTGGGAAAAACGCAGAGGTCCTGCCTCCACTCTGCACAGCACTCACAGTACCAGTGTACAGGCCGGCCATGATATCCAGCAACCTTGTGGGGGATCCCGCAAACCCTCAGGATGTCCCACAGGGCAGCTCGATCAACTGAGTCAAACGCTTTATGAAAATCAACAAAGACTGCAAAGAAACTTTGCCTGTACTCACGTTTGCGCTCCATGAGAACCCTCAGTGCCAGGATACGGTCGATGGTAGACTTCTTAGGTGTAAAACCAGGCTGTTCCGGTCGCTGGTAGGTGAGCAAGTGATCACGGATCCTATTGAGGAAGACCCTAGCAAGGACCTTACCCGGCACCGAGAGCAGTGTTATCCCCCTGTAGTTGCTGCAATCCAGGCGATCACCCTTCACTTTCCAGATGGGGACGACAAGTCCAGTTTTCCAGTCAGTTGGGATGATGCCCGCCTCCCAAATGGAAGCAAAGATTGCTTGCAATGTCAGGAGGACAGCCTTACCACCAGCTTGGAGAAGTTCACCACGGATACCACAGATCCCTGCAGCCTTTCCCCCCGTCAGCTGGTTCACCACCTGTGCAATCTCAGTGAGATTGGGTG
This sequence comes from Erpetoichthys calabaricus, assembly GCF_900747795.2. NCBI lineage: Eukaryota > Metazoa > Chordata > Cladistia > Polypteriformes > Polypteridae > Erpetoichthys > Erpetoichthys calabaricus. The sequence continues at coordinate 15,562,401 of NC_041396.2, read as the reverse complement.
GTTCACAGCTAATTGGAGGATCAGTCTCAAGAACCGTGGACCCGGAGATATCCAACGTCCTAGGTGGTGGATCAGCTTTGAACAACTGCTCAAAGTATCCAGCCCACTGGGTCACAACTGCAGTGTCATCCGTAAGGACCGTTCCATCAGCGACTCTCTGAGGAACAGATTTAGATGTGCGTAATGCTTCGATTCCTCTGTAAACAGGATGAGGGTCGTTAGACCACAGATGGTGTGTCACTTGCTCACAGATTCCTCTAGCAAATGACTCTTTATCTGCCCTCAGAGCCCTTGCAGCCGTCCTTCTCAGTTCCCGGTACAGACCAGAGTTACCATTAAGCCGTGCGCTGCGACTCCTCTCAGTGATATCCAGGGTGCCCTGTGAGATGAAACACCTCCTTCTGGGAACACCGGTAACACCAACACAACCCTCAGCAACCTTCACGGTCTTGTCACAGAAGGTCTCCCATATCACATGAGGATTGGGAGTTGCATCCAGATCTGCAAGTTCCTCACACAAACTGTGTGCAAACTCATTAGAAACAGCCTGGTCTTGGAGTCTGGCCAAGTCCAGGCTCATTTTCCTTGTAGGTGGTAACCTACTGGACCTAAGCTGGATCCAAAGAGTAGCAACAACAAGTCTGTGGTCAGAATTCACAAACTGGCCACTTCTGTAGACTCTGCAGTTTTGCAAGAGCCTCCAGCGTCTTCCCATGAGGATGCGATCGATCTCCTTCACTGTACCACCAGTATTGGAGTACCAAGTCCAACATCATACCAGGAAATGAAATTCACCCGATAAGGCAATGGTGTAAATGAAACTGAAGGACATCACTGTATACTGTGATATAGCGGGTCCGCGGCTCCGCGGCTCCAAACGAATGGGCAGTTTTTAATAAATAATCCGTTTGGCCGTGTCAGTGGCCATGGACATGCTCGAGCAGCTGCGGGGAGATGATGAAGTAATTGGGATGAGTCACACCTGCAATTGTGGGTGTGATCTTTCTCAATTGCTTCATTGGCTTCCTGAGGTGCATGACTGAGGCTCACGGAGGCTCACGGAGCCGTATAAGTACAGGAAAAAGGGAGAGAAAGAACGGAAAAGAAGAGAAAGGCTTAGAGAGAGAGAGAGAGAACGAATGAACACATGAGCCAGCCGGCTGAAGAGAGAGAGAGATAGAGAGAGAGAGGTCAGTGTAGTCAAGGGTCCCATGTCGGAGAGATGGACTGTCGCTCGACGGACGGATTGTACCCACTGATTGTGTGAGGAGTGGGTACGATCAAGGTGGCGTTATGTCCTGGAATCCAAGGGACAACTGCGTGTGCGAGAAGGAAGGCAAGAGGACACCTGACCCCGAGTGGCAGCCAAGATGGTAGTGAGAGGACCGCAGCTGTTGAAGTCTCCGCCAGTTGAGCGAGTCATGGGTGAGTTGGGGAGACATGGAAGAGAGTTGTGCTCAGCTTGTTTGGCCCAATGACTGTTGCTGGTTTTTAGACTCATTGTAGCCTGGTTTTAAGCACTTGGATTTTCTTCATTTTTATGAATTATTTACGTCTGAACAGTTCGAGCACTGCACTATTTATTTGAACACATTTTACACCATCCTCTTGTTCCATGTGTGATTTGTCCTCATCTGCCAGCTCTTTTGGTTAAATTATTGATGGTGGCGGTTCAAGAGGCTTCCAAAACAAGAAGAGGGAGCATGGAGCAGGACCCGCATCGTCACATATGCCCTTAGTAGAGCTTGCCATCTTCTGTAGAGTCCCCTAGGTTAGGCATGTCATTTCTGTAACATGCAAAGTAACGCATTATTTTCATGTACCCTTCTAGTTAGCAGATATTAGGCATTCTATTCACGGAGCTGTGTTTGGTTAACAAATTATATGGTTACCAGTAACGGCGCACTGCACGTTATGAATTCACTTGACTTGATCATTCCCAGTTCTCATCCTCTTTCTCTGTACGTTTATCATTCGTTTGCTCAGAGGTTGATGCGCTTGCTGCTTCCTGAGCAGCTCTTCTTTCCTCCACCCTAGCGGCCCGCTTCTTCTCTTCAACCGTCGGCATCTTTTCGTGTTAAAACTGATTAACTCAGTGTTTGTGTTACAATTACTTAGTACGTTTTCTTTAAGTTTTCACTTAACTGGCACTTAAGTCTTCAATCTGCCTCAAGAATGATTTACGATATTAAGAGGTAGAGGAAGTAACGATGAAGGTGGTAGGGAATGAGAACGGCACATGGCCGCCCTGCTGGCTGCTACCAAGTGTTGATTCTACAGTCAGACAGTCAGTCAGTCATTGTCCAACCCGCTATATCCTAACACAGGGTCACGGGGGTCCGCTGGAGCCAATCCCACCAACACAAGGGCACAAGGCAGGAACAAATCCCAGGCAGAGTGACAGCCCACCACAGGACACACACACATACACACACCCACACAAGAGGAATAACCTTGGAGGTTAATCATCACCCCGAAAGCGGACAGTAGAGGTCACGTAGTATACGTGTACCAGTTTGTGAGCTACAGGTGATTTAACATCCTGGACAGACAAACGAATAGCCATGGTAGCGTATTATATATAAAGATTGCAGGTACAATGGTGCAAAAATGCAACTGCTGTCAGCCCTCCATGATAACTTTTCCCAGGAAACAAAGTTCTGCCCAATTAAAGACGTCCATGACACGGTTGTGCTATTATGTCAGGTTTACTTGAAAGTCTGCTGTGTGAAATGCAACCAAACTAACTGGCGACTGAAACACATTAACTAATCATCTCCTGATTCTGCACAAATCAAACAAACAATGAAAATGCACTAAGAGTCATTGTTCCTCCCTACTGGTGCCAACCTCGAATTTCAAAGAGAGTCAGCCCACTCAGTTAATTTTAGGATTGACTACCACTTGAATCCTACGTCTTCAAGTAGACATCCCATCTTTGATAAGCTCCTCAGGCCAAACAAAAAACTCAAACCAATCAAACCATAAAATGTCCCAAATGTTAACTCTGCTTTCTGAAATACTTAAAAGATCAAAGCCCCAATAATGACACAAGTACATCATCTCCATCTGGAGAGCCAGCCTGCTGCCCTTCTGGTTATCATTCAAGCCTAAGATCAGAGATTGACCAAATTAATTTGCATATGTTTTTGTTCAGTCTTTACCAGAAGAGGATTAAGAAAAGATTTGCAAAAAGTAATTTCTTCCATAAACCCTGAAGGATCTGGAAAAAGCAAGTTGACTCATATTGTTTTGTACAAAGGCAGCAGATCTCCCCCTGTAATATGCCACATGCAGCAGCATAAAAGTAGAACGATCATTGAAATGTGGCATGGAGACAGAATGAAACTGAGAAGAACAAAATGCACAAATAACAGTAGTAACAGAGATAGCAGGATTAGTGGCAGCATTGTCACACATACAGAGTACAGTGAAATTGTTACTCGCATGTCCTACCGATGTATAGGGTGATTATTATTTTTATCTCAACCACACCTTTCCAGGTCAATGAATAGGTCGTGGTGGACCATTGCCATGGCCTCCACACTCCCCTGATTTGACACCCTGTGATTTCTAGTTATGGGGTATGGTGAAGGAGCGCGTGTTATCACACACGTGCAACTGGGAGGCAGTTAAAGGGCCTGAATAATAGCAGTACCACGACGGACCAGAGGGTGGCGAGCTACACTGACTTTCTCTATCAATCCTCTGCAGACCATCCACGGGAAATCCCGTTAGGTTCCGACGCGTCACTTCTGGTAACGGGGCTATCAACGACATCACTTCCCGTCCCTGGAGACGCCACGTCCGGGGTCCAGTGTTATGGATGACGCCACTTCCGATCCGCCCCGCCAACATCACTTCCGGTTCCGGTCCCGATGAGGTCACTTCATGTCTCGGCCTTAAAAGCTGCTACATTCTCTAACTCAAATCAGTTCTGTTTCAGACTCAAACCTGTGAAGAACTCAATCAAAATGACCCATTTGCAGTCAGGGTATAATACACGGGTGGCTGCCCCAAACCTTTTTTGATGTCTTGTGACTGTTTTTTGTGACAGTGTATAGCAGGAAAGTTTGTGATATCAATGACCTGAAGGACAGAATGAGGACTGTGGTATCATCGATTCTCTGCGAAATGTGTGTTCGGGCCTTTAAATGCTACTGTCGCTCGTTGGTTTTTGTGTGTTGAACATGATGGCGAACAGGTTGAGACCTTCCTGTAAATCATCTTGCACATCTGAAGTATGTTTTGTGAATAAATTGTTTCCGCCATTCAAATGTTAACATCATTTTGACTCACCCTGTATAAAACATCCCCTCTCTCCCTGGGCCGTCTTAACAGCATTATAGGCCCCCGGGCAAAGCAGTGCACTGTGGCCCCTACCTACACAACCACTCAGCAAGTCACAACATACATAGATTAGCATGGGACCCCTATGCTCGTGGGACCCCCAGGCAACTGCCCAGTGTTCCCATGCGTTAAGATGGCCCTGCTCTCTCCAGCAAGATGCGCAAGATACCTTACCTGGGATATATCTGGGCTGTTGTACATCTTAATTTTTGGACATCTGAGCACAGGTTAGTTAGATAGATAGATAGATAGATAGATAGATAGATAGATAGATAGATAGATAGATAGATAGATAGATAGATATAGATAGATAGAATGTTTTTAAATAAAGGTTTTTTTGCACAATAATAAAAAACATGAACACAGCAGTATTATGCAGTTAATAAAAAAGTAACAGTTTCACAAGAAAGCTAATGATTGTATTACTCCACTACTACTGCCCGATACACGCCCCCTACTCCACACATAAATATATATAATTGTCCAAAATAAAAAACAATTCATAATCAGTTTACCACACCACTACTCCCCCTATACACACCTCCTACACCACACATTAAATTTAATAATTGTCTGTCATATATAAACAACTCATAATCAGTTTACTACACTACTCCCCTGTACACACCTCCTACTATGCACATAAGTCACTATTATACACACAGCACTGTATTCCCAGTATGTCTCCTATTCTGCTCATTCAATTATCCAATGTTTAAATGTTTAGATAGATAGATATGAAAGGCACTCTATAATGGATAGATAGATTGATAGATAGAAATGAAAGGCACTATAAAATTAATAGATAGATAGATAGATAGATAGATAGATAGATAGATAGATAGATAGATAGATAGATAGATAGATAGACAGATAGATAGATAGATATGAAAGGCACTCTATAATGGATAGATAGATTGATAGATAGAAATGAAAGGCACTATATAATTAATAGATAGATAGATAGATAGATAGATAGATAGATAGATAGATAGATAGATAGATAGATAGATAGATAGATATGAAAGGCACTATATAATGGATAGACAGATAGAAATGAAAAGCTCTGTATAATAGATAGATAGATAGATAGATAGATAGATAGATAGATAGATAGATAGATAGATAGATAGATATGAAAGGCACTCTATAATGGATAGATAGATTGATAGATAGAAATGAAAGGCACTATATAATTAATAGATAGATAGATAGATAGAAATGAAAAGCTCTATATAATAGATAGATAGATATGAAAGGCACTATATAATGGATAGATAGATAGAAATGAAAGGCAATATATAATTAATAGATAGATAGATAGATATGAAAGGCACTATATAATGGATAGACAGATAGATAGAAATGAAAAGCTCTGTATAATAGATAGATAGATAGATAGATAAATAGATAGATAGATAGATAGATAGATAGATAGATAGATAGATAGATAGATAGATAGATATGAAAGGCACTATATGATAGATAGATAGATAGATAGATAGATAGATAGATAGATAGATAGATAGATAGATATGAAAGGCACTATATGATAGATAGATAGATAGATAGATAGATAGATAGATAGATAGATAGATAGATAGATATGAAAGGCACTCTATAATGGATAGCTAGATTGATAGATAGAAATGAAAGTCACTATATAATTAATAGATAGATAGATAGATAGAAATGAAAGCTCTATATAATAAATAGATAGACAGATATGAAAGGCACTATAAAATGGACAGATTGATGGATAGAAATGAAAGACACTATATAATTAATAGATTGATAGAAATGAAAAGCTCTATATAATAAATAGATAGATAGATATGAAAGGCACTATATAATGGATCGATAGATCGATAGATAGAAATGAAAGGCAATATATAACAAATAGATAGATAGATAGATAGATAGATAGATAGATAGATAGATAGATAGATAGATAGATAGATAGATAGATAGATAGATAGATAGATAGATAGATAGATAGATAGTCAGTCTTTGGGAAGAACTTCAAGCACTATGTCTGATGAAGACCAGTGCGGTGCTATGGAGGGGCTTCTCAGCAGCAGGGATAAGGAGACTGGTCAGAATTGAGTAAAGGATGAATGCAGTCAAATACAGAGAGGCTCTTGAAGAAAACCTGCTCTAGAGTGTACTCAACCTCACACTGGGGCAACAGGTCACATTTCACTATGACAATGACCTGAAGCATAGAGCCAAGACAACACTGGAGTGACTTTAGGACAAATCTCTGAGTTTCCTTGAGTGGTCTAACCAAAGCCCAGACTTAGAACACATGTGGAGAGACCTGAAGATGGCAGTTTACCGACACTCCCCTTCTAATCTAGCAGAGATTGAGAGGATCTGTCAAGAAGAAGAAGGGGATAAACTCCCTAAATCCAGGTGTGCAAAGCTTGTAAAGACTTAGCAAAGAAGACTCAATGCTAGAATTGCTGCCAAAGGGATTTCTGTGCAGTGATGAATTAAGGGTCTGAGTATGTATATGTAAGAGAGATTTCAGTTTTGATTTTTAATAAATTGGTAAATTGTTCTAAAAACAGGTTATCACTTTGTCATTATGAGTTATGGAGTGTAAATTGATGAGCAAAAATGATAAATTTATCCATTTCAAATTAAATTTCAATTTAAAGGGGGACTGAATACATTCTCACTGTGTCTCTAGCTTGACTCAAGAACGCCTCCTCAGTACGTTACACAGCACTTGGGACCCTAGTTGAGCGTAGAGAATGACTGGGGTGAAATCCTGACACCCTTCCTGACAGCTACAAGGTATAATGACAATGAATCGAACTGTAATGACAAACTTGATCGATACTCCATACCCGAGGCCTCATCTCAATTCATCTCAAGGCTCCTTAAATCACCAGACGCACACCAACTGACATTTCCACGGCTATACTTTTAGTGTGCGTTCCTGTCAGTTCCTCCATTCTCTGTAGGCTCAGATGACAGCAGAAGGACGTGTGGCTCAATGTTATCTGCAGAGCTTCAGGAACAAACGTAATGTCAGCCAATTTGCCGCAGTCTGAAAGTAAACGCATTTTCTGCTTCCTTTAATATTAATCGCAACATCTCCAGAAAAATGATTCCTCTATTTGTTGAATGGTATAATAGTTTCCCTCAAATTGTTTCCTCATGCAATTTGGGACAGTTAGGCTGTACTTTAAGGTTACTAAATTAAACAGCTCTGAAGTGCACCAAGTCAGAAGACGAGGAGAGGCCCCAGATATTTTTTTTCCCCTGCGCTTTAAGCATCCATGTTCAGACACACACAGTTTGCTTCCTTATCCCGAATTGATTCAATGTGCGAAATGCCACATGAGCTGATTTTAATTACATAAACAGTAAAATAAATAAATAAATAAAATAAACCATGTCAAAATAAACACTCCAGCAGCAGGGACCCGCCAATGACGCAGCCCGCTTCTGAAACATTTGCTTAAAATCTGGGGGTGAGCCCTCACGGTCTGCATAGCATGTGTTCCAGCAGGCGATTATTTAAATAATATTTTCTACAGATCAGAATTTCTTGGCATCGTAATTGCTGATTTGTCAAGTTTTAAAAATCTACATTTTCACAAAACGTCAAATACAATTATGCAAACGACTTAAGGAGGGGAATTGAAGTTGATCTCCAAAATGGCCGCGCTGGCAGTGTCACATCTCACAAAGCCTGCAAGCAGTAAATGATACCGGGCCTGGGGGGGCCCAAGAAGAAGCACAAACCGACATCAGTATCGTTTAAAAATGCCAGGCGGGCGAGGGGCACTCACTTTGATTCCCTTTAATCTCAATTGTCTGGAATGACTTAACGTAAGTGACACGGTCCTGCCCTTTTATTTTTAAGAAAGTCGCCGGATTACCTGAAGTGTTAAGGCCTTGTCAGCCATCTTTGGGATGACCCTAATGGCTTGCAAGAAAAAAATAAATGTCTGTGGAGTTTTCAAATGTGAATGTCCCCTACTAAAGGTACAATGATGGCTATTGGTTTTTTTAAAATAACTCTGGCATTTCTTATTTAGACTTTCTTGTCTCCACTTCACATCTCATTAGGTAAGCTTAAAGTCGGCTGTCGAGACATGGACGCTATCCAGTGACCTGAGATCAAGACTGGACTCCATCAGTACTGTGTCTCTTCAGAGAATCCTTGGGTACCACTGGTTTGACTTTGTGTTGCTAATGGAGTCCTGAATAAAGCACATGATCTGCATTGTGAGGGACCGTCAGTTACGGCAGTACGGCCATGTGGTGCGATTACCTGAGGGTGATCCGCCTCACAGGATCCAAGCGACTGGACCAGGCCAAGTAACACCTGGCTGCGGCAGATAGACAGTCATTTCTCTAGGACTTGACCACGTGTCTACCTTTGGTTGACAACTGAGATGCTGAGTTGTTTTGTTGTGTGGTGGGTGTGGCAACTCGCTGTACCAGTGTAAGCCCCCCCAACCTGACATAAAATAAAAACGTTGTCGCACACGCACAAATAGGGGACAGCCAAAGGGCTTGATAGAACAGAAGATGGCTGGTTGAAACGGAGCGCTAATACCTTTCTTTCCTTCTCATCAACAGAAAGATGGGAGATCAAAGAACTCCTACCTGAAACAACGTTCACGTCTCCACCGCCATGGCACTGACTAAAGAAGACTTCTCTTTCGTCTCCACTAAATTAGCTCACTTTCTGGTCTCACCATGATAACTTCAGTTCTGTCCCTCAACCCTGATTCTGACGTCATCCCCGGCTTCTACAATCAACGTCACCTCCGTTTAGCTCATTTCCCAGCCCCACCAATTGTACTTCCTGAAAACCCTCTATAAAAGCTTCAAGAAAGCATTCGGTAACTGTCAAATGTTTATTTCGATGTAGCTTATATACTCGTGTATATTTGAAATCCGAAAAATTGATCATAAAATCAGACCCTGACCAGGGCGGACTGGCCATTAGGGCATTTGGGCACAGACTCTGGTCTGGTCATGGGCCGGCCGTTTCATGAAATAAATTTTATGTACTGGTTACTGTTTGACATTAAAATTAATTTTTTAAACTACTAAACATTATCTGTAGGGTACTGCGATTTCTATAGTCCTATATAATATACTGTATTACGTCATCAAGTTGTTTTAGTTTTCAGTACGTTGCAGCGAATAATTTGGTCAAACTACCTTTTGCCGATTTCTGTTTCGATACCACTACATTTCCATTAGCATATACATTATTGCAATTTATTTTATCTCATATCTAGTATTTAAATTCTTCAGTACTAATAATTAGTTTAGGTTTAGGGTTAGGGTTAGGCTTAGGGTTAACCCTAACCCTAATCCTAACCCATTTTATTGTTCTCCAGTCGTCATTGTGAGCGATAATTAATGGCTTTCAGCTGCGATTATTAGTATGATGAAATAAAGTTATAAAGCACAGGATAGGAATTTTTCATATTAGGACGAAACATTTCTAGTTTATCGTTAAGTTAATGGAACATTTCAATCATGTGTGATTTTCATTATAAAGTCAGTTATAATTTATTCCATTGTAAATGAGCAGCTACTAGCCTACTAGGGTACTGGCAATTGGACATGACTTTGACATTTGACATGTACTCTAATAACGTGTAAGCCGTGTTACTAAATTTTTATTTTTCATTTAATTTTTATTTCTAAACATGTCGTCAAATTTGAAGTTGTGTCTAAACAACAGCATACAGATTAAGTTTGGCAACAGTTTAGATAGAGTTCATATCATAACAACAACAACAACATTTATTTCTCTAGCACATTTTCTTAGAAACAATGCAGCTCAAAGTGCTTTACATGATGAAGAAAGAGAAAAAAGACAACATAAATAAGAATTAAAATAAGGGAACACTAATTAACATAGAGTAAAAGTAAAGTCCGATGGCCAGGGAGGACAGAAACAACAAAAAAAAAAAACTCCAGACGGCTGTAGAAAAAAAATAAAATCTGCAGGGGTTCCGAGGCCATGAGACCACCCAGCCCCCTCTAGGCATTCTACATAACATCAATGACCTCAAACAGTGCTCATGGTATTCAGGGTTCTCATGGAGGAATGTGATGATGACGGTCATGTGGACTTCTGGCCTTTAATCCATCAATGGAGAGACATCACGGTGCTTTGATCAGGTGCTGGTGGCGCAGATCGGCACCACAGAAAACCGGAAAAAGAACAGAAGAGAAAGTAGGGGTCAGTACGGATTTTGGAGCCACCATGAATAATAATGAATAATCATAGGCTCATAGCAAGTAGTGAGCCACATACTCATCACAAATTCTAAGAAAGATTACAATAAGAATAACTGCGGTGGGTTGGCACCCTGCCCGGGATTGGTTCTTGCCTTGTGCCCTGTGTTGGCTGGGATTGGCTCCAGCAGACCCCCGTGACCCTGTGTTAGGATTCAGCGGGCTGGAAAATGGATGGATGGACAATAAGAATAATGGGCCGAGTGGGTCGACCTCGTCACATCACTCATTAACTCTTTTAGGGCGGATGTCGACTTTTGTCGACAGGAGGGGTTGAAGGCGAATGTCGACAAAAGTCGACATCCAGGGATAAAGGGCGACAATCAGCTGTTAATGGCGACAAATCTCACTGTCACGTCACAGGCATTCCCTCTGTGTTTAGAGGAATGCTAGACTCGTTGACTCGGCAAATAAACATTGCGTGTGCGTGAGTTGCGAAATGTAAACAAAGGCAAGATGGCACCGACATGTGAAAAGGCAGCGAAGCAAGTGCAGAAAAGAAAACACTTGGCAGACGATGTTTTGCGCATTACCGCGGAGTCGGACTCTTGATTTTTCAGAATCGGATTTTATTGGCAGGAGATCGAGCAAGAGAGTGAGAAGCAGGCATCAGCTGATCAGACACCAGCCGATGCCGCGCCAGCGGATCTGCTGCCAGTTGAGTGCCTTCGCGCAGCCGATGCATCTACGGCAAGGTTCGCATGGGATAAATACACAGACATTGATCCGTTGAGAGCCGATCTGGCTACCGGAGTTTACAAGACGGCATGGCTTGCTGTTGGACACGACAGATCACCAGCTGCTGTACTTCAGGCTGCTCTCTCCTGATGCTGCTTTTCAGCTACTGTCAGACGAGACAAACAGGTAGGCAGAGATTTTTTTTGAATCGCGGGCTGCGTTTGCATCGCATTCTCGTTTTTCAAAGTGGAAACCCACAACGAAAGACGAGATGAAGAGCGCTGTGGCATTACAAATAGAGATGGGACAGAACTGGTGATATAACTTCAGGGAGCATTGGTCCAAACGTGTTTTGTCCCCTGGTGGCTTAGGTACGTGCTGCTGCAAAGTTTTATTCACTTCTGTAATAAACAGAAGCAAATCCCATGGGGTGAGCCAGGCTATAATGCCATACATAAAGTTCATAAAGTTTCAGAAGATGAAAAGAGGTGACAATACGGTTTTCATGCAGGCAGAAAACTTGGTGGCAGTGGCATGGCACGATGGCAAATGGGTGACTTGTCTCTCTATAGTACACACTAACAATATATGTGAGAAAGTGCAGCAACAGACAATTGAAAAATAGGAACCAAAGCAACACGTATAGTAAGGAGTGCAATGTGGCAATGACTGAAATTGGCTGCTTTGAGCGAGATCAGACTTTGCTGTGTAAAATGTATGTGATATGTATGGGAAATCATAGAGTATGCAGGCTCATACAACATGCAAGACAGTAACATTTGTCAAAAGGAAATATTTTTTGTTGATTTGATATGTTAAACAATTGCTTTGTGTTCTTTTTTAAAAAATGTTAGTTTTTGGAAAAATATTCAGCCCTGGGAGAAAAGAAACAAAAAAAAATTAGCCCTAAAAGAGTTAAAGGAGGCCTGGGCATGTTTTGAGACCAAGTCCGCTCCTGGACCCCGACTTATATGCCCATTTAAAAATACAACACTTAATTTTTTTTTTTTACATCTTCTTGCCTCCTCCAATCTCACATCAGTTTCTCAGACACATCAAATTTTGTTGCAGCAGCGCAGTTGCCAATTCCATTCGCCACTTCAACGACTTTTAATTTAAAATCAGCTTCATATTTTCTTCTGATTGAACGTTCCATCGTAGATAAGGAATGTTCTTACGATAAAGGTGTACGAGGGGGTGAGATACAAAAAACACAAAATAGTGCAAACGTTGTTTGGGAATAGTTCAGGTATTACCGTGTGGTCACGTAGGCACAAGGCATAGAAAAAAAGGCTGTGTGCTCTGTGGTTACTCTCTCAGGTGGGCATTAGTATATTGTAATCTCTTGGACCAATAGCGTGATTTTTTCGCATTCGACTTATACAACCGACATTATAAAATACTAGATATTATACAGTAAAATCAAGTCCCAACTTATCCGCAGGAGAACTTAAACGCAAGTGTATCCGGTACTTTGAATTTACTTTGAAAGACTGCAGTCTTCATCCTGTATACGGGGAGGCTCCCCAACCCTTGATCTGCTGTCTCTTTGCTCTTATTTTAGTACAACATACATACAAATTAGAAAATTCAGATATATACATGTAAATAGTAGATGAGTAGCGTCTTTATATACAACTAGACTGTTGTGACAAGAAGAGACATGAGACATGGCAAAGGTCTGGGGCAGCCACCTGTATAATCTGTATCCTGGCTGCAAAAAGTAAAAGTTTGAATGTAAGTCAAGTTTACATGACAGAACTGAATTCCAGAGGAAGGGAGTGAGGCTTTAGATAGATAGATAGATAGATAGATAGATAGATAGATAGATAGATAGATAGATAGATAGATAGATAGATAGATAGATAGATAGATAGATAGATAGATACTTTATTAATCCCAGGGGGAAATTCACATACTCCAGCAGCAAAAAATATTAAATTAAAGAGTAATAAAAAAATGCAGGTAAAAAACAGACAATAACTTGAATAATGTTCAACGTTTACCCCCTCTGGTGGAATTGAAGAGTCGCATAGTTTGGGGGAGGAATGATCTTCTCAGTCTGTCAGTGGAGCAGGACAGTGACAGCAGTCTGTCGCTGAAACAGCTTCTCTGTCTGGAGATGACACTGTTTAATGGATGTAGTGGATTCTCCATAATTGATAGGAGCCTGCTGAGTGCCCGTTGCTCTGCTACAGATGTCAAACCGTCCAGCTCTATGCCAACAATATAGCCTGCCTTCCTCACCAGTTTGTCCAGGCGTGAGGCATCCTTCTTCTTAATGCTGCCTCCCCAGCACACCACTGCATAGAAGAGGGCACTCGCCACAACCATCTGATAGAACATCTGCAGCATCTTACTGCAGATGTTGAAGGATGCCAGTCTTCTAAGGAAGTACAGGCGGCTCTGTCCTTTCTTGCACAGATAATCAGTATTGGCAGTCCAGTCCAGTTTATCATCCAGCTGCACTCCCAGGTATTTATAGGTCTGCACTCTCTGCACACAGTCACCTCTGATGATCACGGGGTCCATGAGGGGCCTGGGTCTCCTAAAATCCACCACCAGTTCCTTGGTTTTGCTGGTGTTCAGTTGTAGGTGGTTTAAGTCGCACCATTTAAAGTCCTTGATGAGGTTTCTATACTCCTCCTCCTGCCCACTCCTGATGCAGCCCACGATAGCAGTGTCGTCAGCAAACTTTTGCACGTGGCAGGACTCCGAGTTATATTGGAAGTCTGATGTATATGGGCTGAACAGGACCGGAGAAAGTACAGTCCCCTGCGGCGCTCCTGTGTTGCTGACCACAATGTCAGATCTGCAATTCCCGAGACGCACATACTGAGGTCTGTTTGTAAGGAAGTTTATAGGAAGTCTGGGGGAAGTGATGTCGTCCTCGGGGCCCCGGACAGGAAGTGATGTCGTCCTCGGGGCCCGGGACCGGAAGTGATGTCGTCCTCGGGGCCCGGGACCGGAAGTGGCGTGTCCCGAGTTGAGGCAGTGACTCCTGGTGGGATTTCCCGGGAAAGGTCTGAAGGGAACTTAGAAAGAGCGCTAGTGCACCCCCTGGGCAGATGTGTTACCATTATTCTCCAAGCCCTTCAGCTGCCTCCTAGTCACACGTGTGTGACACTGTGTAAGCCCGTGCTATAAAAATCCTGGGTTCCTAGAAACTATTGAAATCATCAGAAACAAAATTGAAATGCAAAGTTGGCGGTTTTGGTTTGCAGATGTGCTCGCTCCCCTTGTCTATCAGCAGCTAAGCGAGTTTCTCTCTCCTCTGAGGTTTCATTTTGCAGACGTGCTCGCCCCCCTTGTCTATCAGCAACTTTCTCTCTCGTTTGTTTTTCCTCCTTGGTTTCATTTTGGCGATGGAGTCACTTTCTTTCAGCTTCATGCTGTAGCCTCGTACTTGTTTCTCCTTCCGACTCGTTAACTTGGGGCCGCCTTGCCGGCTCTTTCAGCTTCATGCTTTGCCTCGCACTTCCGGGTTGGACAGACAGACAGACAGACACACTCACTTCCACACTTAGATGTTTATATATAAGATGTCATATTGTAAGTCTCTACAAATGAGCACAATGTTAAAGTCAGATCATCGGGGGGACAGAAAAAATCAAAACCTGCACTGGTTCAAAGGCAAACAGACCACTTACCTCCAACTGGGCATTCTACCTAACACAGATGTCCTTAAATCATTCCTCATTGTTTCCAGGCTTTGTCTGAGAAGATTCAATGCATTCGGGTTTCGTGGACAGGCTGGGACCCCCACCTTCATTCAAGCATCAAAGGTGGCCACACAGGGGCCTCAGTCAGGTGGTGTTGGTGCAGAAGACCACCACAGAAGAGCAGACACTTAATGCTTTGTTGTATTACAGTCCTTTAAGACTCTCTGCTATGCAGACCCTGATCAGAATGCCCCAAATTCCATGTTTGTTCTTACCAGACTGGTCACTGTCAGGGCTGACTGCAACTGTACTTACACTTTTCATTCACAAATTAACTTAAGGTGTCCAATTGTGACAAAAATAAAAGTAAAGAGAAATAAGTGTCAATACACCATTGACGATTAACAGTTGATGTTGCATCCAATAGGCTTACTACCAGGTGATCCTCTGTCTTAGTATGTTGATTTGGTTTCTGATCTGGTGTGGTCTTTTCTCCACCATGGACACTGGCAGAGACAATTGAATTGTGTCTGCATTAATGCAGGAGCAGAGCGACACTGGGAATGCTTTGGTAGCCCAAATGCATCCAATGCTATCATCTTTGACGTGTCTCTTGCATGAGTGGGGGCGTCAAACATTCAGCTCTTCAGCTGTTTTAGATCCACAACCCCACACAAGTCCATCTGCTGGCCATGTCCTTTCATCTCAGTGGAAAGGGAAAGAGTGCACATGCTACTAACATGCAACTTCAGAAGGTTCATAAATTCTCTCCATAGTCACGTTTGTCTGGTTTCCAAAAATTCTGCATCTTCTTCTTTCTGATGGGATTAAGACAATGAGTGTGACTCGTGGACAAGTAGACAAATAGTTCCACAGTTCAAGTGTTTTTGTTTTAAAAGCTTTAGTAAAAATTCAAAGAAAAACATCTGGACAGGCTGAGGCGTCGGATGGACCCAAACATAATGTCCCACCCAGAGGTGTTCTATTGGATTGAGGTTAGACGAGTGAGCGTGGTGGGGGGACCAGTCAGTGGGATCAATTCCTTCATCCTCTCGCCACATGAGGCCAGGCATTGTGGTGCACCAGGAGGAACCCAGGAGCCACTGCATCAGCATAGGGTCTGACAATGGGGCCAAGGATTTCATCCCGATACCTAATGGCAGTCAAGGTGCCGTGGTCTAGCCTGTAGAGGTCTGTGCGTCCCTCCATGTATATGCTGCCCCAGACCATCACTGACCCCCCACCAAACCAGTCATGCTGAACAATGTTACCGGCAGCATAACGTTCTCCACAGCTTCTCCAGACCCTTTTACATCTGTCACATGTACTTAGGGTGTGAAAAGCACAGGGTGCCAGTAGTGGACCTGCCAATTCTGGTATTCTATGTCAAATGCCAATCGAGCTCCACGGTGCCCACTAGAGAACGTTGGGCCCTTAGGCCACCCTCATGAAGTCTGTTTCTGATTGATGGTCAGAGACATTCACACCAGTGTCTTGCCTGCCTGCTGGAGGTCATTTTGTAGGCTCTGCCAGTGCTCATCCTGTTCCTCTTTGCCCACAGGAGCAGACACCGGTGGGTCCTGCTGATGGGTTAAGGACCTTCTATGAGGGGCCCTGTCCAGCGCTCCTACATGAACTGCCTGTCTCCTGGAATCTCCTCCATGCCCTTGAGACTATGCTGGGAGACAAAGCAAACTTTCTGGCAATGCCACGTATTGATGTGCATTGCCATCTTGGAGATGCTGGACTACCTGTGCCACCAAACTCTGTAGGGTCCAGGTATGGCCTCATGCTACCAGTAGTGACGCTGACCGTAGCCAAATGCAAAGCGAGTGACAACACAGATGAGGAGGGAAAAATGTTAGTGGCCTTCCTCCACCTGTGAAACCATTCATTCCTGTTTTGGGGGTCGTCTCAGTATTGCCACTCTAGTGCACCAAAGCAGCTGAAACTGATGAACAAGCCCCTCTGCTACTTAACTGACCAGATCAACAGCCCACAAATGTCACTGACTTGATGCTAGACTCTCATTCAAAAGTGCTCCTTTCATTTTTTTGAGCAGTTTATATAAGTAAGCCCGCGATTCCCTAGCAAATCGTAAATCCAAGAATGGCAATCAGTTTCTGTTCCGTCCGATATCTGGATGGATGACATATCATGGAGGGTGGGTGCGTCTGGGGAAATGTCATTTAATTACATACGCATATCTGTAGTAAAGCGGTCTCGTTTTGTGGAGACGTGATTCCGTTGCCTTTGCTGGCAGAGTGGAGCACAGCAAGTTCAGCCCTGCGCCCTGCGTCCATATCCGGTTTACGCCGTGTAGTTTGGATGTCTGGGGATTCCGTACTGTAATACTGTAATGTGATTCACATATGCGCTGAATCCTCTCGTTTTTGTTTTCTCTGTGGCGGGCTCGTTGCAGTGCGGCAGTGCGTATGTGCCTCGATGCGCCCTGCGCCCAGCGCCCTGCGTCCATATCCGGTTTACAACCTTTTTTGTTTTCTCTGTGGTGGGCTTGTTGCAGTGCGGCAGTGCGCGTGCGCCTCGATGCGCCCTGTGCCATGCTCCCAGCGCCCAGCGCCCTGTGTCCATATTCGGTTTACAACCTTCGGTTAGTAATATGGATTAGTATATCTAATCTAACGTAACGTAATCTAAATGAGAAGAGACCATTCAGTCCATCCAACTCATGTGGTTAGTTAATTGTGAAGACCCACTACATAGTCTTGTCATGAGCTAAGTACTAAGCAATTATACGGAAATAATTGATTTTCATTCTACTTTTCCAGGTGTTCTAATTGTTTAATTAATCCATTAATTACTAATTAGTGGCTCTGACACTAAAGTAGTTGCAGCCTTTCCTGATTCAGTGTTGTCTGCTCGTTTTTAATTGTCCTTATTAACATAGGAGCAAACTGCACAGAGAAAGGGCAAAATACTATGAATTCAACCAAGGAGAGTTAAGCATATAAATCTATAGCAAAATAGAAATATTGTTAAATGTCACATAAATGGAAAAATCACACTGATGTGCGTTGCTGAATGTAGAATAAGAGAAGAGGAAAATACAGCAGCTGATTGAATGAGATCAGTGTGATCAGGTGTTGTCACTGATTATGAATCTGAGCTGGAACAAAAACCTGAAGCCATAGTGGGCCCCCTTGACCGACTTTGAGAACCCCTGCCTTAAATAACCACATTTTAACCCCGCTCACTAGGTTGATTGATACTCCTGTTGGACTTTTTAAATGCGACTCTGACACTTTCCTTCTTTTCCTTGTTCCCATGGTTTGTCAGATAAAGGTCTGCCCCTTTTTTTAATCCAGCTGGGTACATCAACAGGATACTTAGCCTAAGTATTACAATACCAAAATGATTATGCATTAAATAATTAATTAATTGTGTGTTGTAGCCTCTCAGCTCAAAATTACTTAACCTTTAATAATTTCATGGAACCCTTTCAGTTTGGTTTCAGGGTGCAGCACGGCTGTGAAACTGCTCTTCTTCGGGTAACCAATGATTTGCTTATGGCAGCAGACTCAGGACAAACCAGCATATTAATTCTGTTAGACCTCAGTGCAGCATTTGACACTCAGGTCAGACATGACATTCTACTGTCCAGAATGGAGAACATGCTGGGTATCTCTGGCACTGCCCTCCAGTGGTTCCAGTCCTATCTGACTGATAGGCAAGAGTTTGTTAGTCTTGGCAACAGCAGATCCAGCTCAGCGCCAGTCACACAAGGAGTTGCATTGTGTCTTTGTGGATTGGCGATTCTAAATTGGCCCTAGTGTGTGCTTGGTGTGTAGGTGTGTTTGTGTGTGTCCTGCGGTGGGTTGGCACCCTGCCCAGGATTGGTTCCTGCCTTGTGCCCTGTGTTGGCTGGGATTGGCTCCAGCAGACCCCCGTGACCCTGTGTTCGGATTCAGCGGGTTGGAAAATGGATGGATGGATGGACCTGGAGAAAGCATATGACAGGGTGCCTCGAGAGGAGCTGTAGTATTGTATGAGGAAGTCAGGAGTGGCAGAGAAGTACATAAGAGTTGTACAGGATATGTACGAGGGAAGGGTGACATTGGTGAGGTGTGTGGTGGGAGTGACGGAGGTGGGATTACATCAGGGATCGGCTCTGAGCCCCTTTCTTATCTGCAATGGTGATGGACAGGTTGACAGACAAGATTAGACAGGAGTCCTCGTGGACTATGATGTTTGCTGATGACATTGTGATCCGTAGCGAGAGTAGGGAGCAGGTTGAGGAGATCCTGGAGAGATGGAGATCTGCTCTAGAGAGGAGAGGAATGAAGGTCAGTAGGACCACCAAGACAGAATACATGTGTGTGAATGAGAGGGAGGTCAGTGGAATGGTGAGGATGAGGGGAGTAGAGTTGGCGAAGGTGGATGAGTTTAAATACTTGGGATCAACAGTACAGAGTAATGGGGATTGTGGAAGAGAAGTGAAAAAGGGTGAAGAAGAGTGTCAGGAGTATTTGTGACAGACGGGTATCAGCAAGAGTGAAAGGGAAGGTCTACAGGACGGTAGTGAGACCAACTATGTTATATGGGTTGGAGATGGTGGCACTGACCAGACAGTAGGAGACAGAGCTGGAGGTGGCAGAGTTAAAGATGTTAAGATTTGCATTGGGTGTGACGAGGATGAACAGGATTAGAAATGAGGACATTAGAGGGTCAGCTCAAGTTGGACAGTTGGGAGACAAAATCAGAGAGGCAAGACTGTGTTGGTTTGGACATGTACGGAGGAGAGATGTTGAGTATATTGGGAGAAGGATGCTAAGGATAGAGCTGCCAGGTAAGAGGAAAAGAGGAAGGCCTAAGCAAAGGTTTATGGATGTGGTGAGAGAGGACATGCAGGTGATGGGTGTGACAGAACAAGATGAAGAAGACAGAAAGATATGGAAGAAGATGATCCGCTGTGGCAACCCCTGACGGGAGCAGCCGAAAGAAGAAGAAGAAGATCAAAATATTGAAAAGCGAGAAGATGCCTGAGGAGTGAAGAAGAAGTATATTAGTATTAAGTTTCTAGAATAAGGGACATACTGTAGTAACTACAGGGGTATAAAGTTGATTGGCCACACCATGAAGAAACGGGAAAGAGTGACGGATGCTCGGCTGAGGGGAGAGGAGATGATCTGTGAGCAACAATATGGTGTCATGCCAGGACAGAGTACTACAGATGTGATGTTTGCTTTAAGAGTGATGATAGAGAAGTGTAGAGAAGGTCAGAAGGAATTGCATTGCATGTTTGAGGACTTGGAGAAAACATATGACAGGCTGCCATGAGAGGAGTGATGGTACTGAATGAGGAAATCGGGAGTAGCAGAAAAGTACGTGAGGTGGTGCAGGATATGAGGACAGTGTGAAAGTGGTGAGGTGTGCGGTAGGAATGACAGCCT
The DNA here is from genome assembly GCF_900747795.2 of Erpetoichthys calabaricus. Classification (NCBI taxonomy): domain Eukaryota; kingdom Metazoa; phylum Chordata; class Cladistia; order Polypteriformes; family Polypteridae; genus Erpetoichthys; species Erpetoichthys calabaricus. The sequence goes on along the minus strand of NC_041396.2, from coordinate 15,542,015 downwards.
GGTTTAAGGTGAGGGTGGGATTACATCAAGAATCAGCTCTGAGCCCTTCCCTGTGTGTAGTGGAGGAGGTCAGACAGGAATCTCTGTGGACTGTGATGTTCGTGGATGACATTGTGATCTGTAGTGAGAGAAGACACCAGGTTGAGACAAACCTGGAGAGGTGGAGGTAAGCACTGGAGAAAAGGGGCATGAGAGTCAGTAGGAGTAAGATGGGGTACTTGTGCCTGAATGAGAGGGAAGGTGGTGGAAGGGGTGACTGCAAGGTGAAGAGGTGGTGAAGGTTCACAAAGTTATATATGTGGGTTCAAGAGTCCACAGCAATGGAGAGTGCAGCAGAGAGGTGAAGAAGAGAGGTGGTGGATTGGAAGGAGTGATTTGTGATAGAACAGTACTTGTAAGATTGAAAAGGAAGGTCTCTGAAACAGTAATGATGGTGTTTGGTTTGTAGATGGTGGCACTGACAAAAAGACAGGGTGCAGAACCGGTAGTGGCAGAGCTGAAATGCTCCAATTTTCACTTGGAGTAATGAGGGTAGACAGGATTAGGAATGAGGAAATCAGAGGGACAACACAGGTACGACAGTTTGGTGACCAACTGACAAAGACGAGATTAAGATGGTTTGGGCACTCGCAGAGGAGAGACGAGGGGTACATCAGGAAAAAGATGATGAGGGTGGAACCACCAGGCAATAGGAAAAGAGGAAGGCCAAAGAGGAGTTTGATGGTTGTGGCAAGGAAGAAGGTGTGGAAGAAAATGATGTTAAAGGCAGGGATACATGGAGACTGATGATCAGCTGTGATGACCCTTAAATGAGAGCAGAAAGAAGAAGAACAAAAACATAAAAAAATAATACATCAGAATAAATGAAAATGAGAAAATTTATAAAAATAAGCATAAGCCAGGGAGCACACCATGGCTGAAACATAACACTCATTCTGTAAGTCACCATGGGTAAAAGTGCCTGTCAAATGTAACTCTAATAATAATAATAATAATAATAATAATAAAAGGTCTGAGATAACATAATTCATTCTAGGTACTCATAAGAAATGTTATTATTTACTTCATAAGGTAGAAACACATCATAAACAAGAATAGTTGCATCAGATATATGAAATGTTACAATGTGTGCTTCAGTTCATATGGTGTGACGAGGATGGACAGGATTAGGAATGAGGACATTACAGGGTCAGCTCAGGTGGGACGGTTGGGAGTCAAAGTCAGAGAGGTGAGATTGCGTTGGTTTGGACATGTGCAGAAGAGAGATGCATGCTGGGTATACTGGGAGAAGGGTGCTAAGGATAGAGCTGCTAGGCAAGAGGAGAAGAGGAAGGCCTAAGAGAAGGTTTATGGATGTGGTGAGAGAGGACATGCAGGTGATGGGTGTAACAGAACAAGATGAAGAGGACAAGAAGATATGGAAAAAGATGATCCACTGTGGCAACCCCTAATGGGAGCAGACGAAAGAAGAAGAAGAAGAAGAAGATTGAAGACTAAACTTCAGACAGAAAGGCCCAGAAACAAACAGCAACTGAAAGCCATTGCAGTAAAGGCCTGGCAGAGCATTAAAAAGGAGGAAACCCAACATCTGGTGACGTCCAGGAGTTCAAGACTTCAGGCTGTCATTGCCAGCTAAGGGTTTTCAACCAAGTATTAGAAATGAACATTTGATTTCCAGTTATTTAGTTGTCCAATTACTTTTGAGTCCCTGAAATGAAGGGATTGTGTTCAAAAAATGCTTTAGTTGCCTCACATTTTTATGCAATCGTTTTGTTCACCCCACTGAATTAAAGCTGAAAGTCTGCACTTCAACTGCATCTGAGTTGTTTCATTTAAAATTTATTGTGGTAATGTACAGAACCAAAATGAGATAAAAGTTGTCTCTGTCCAAATATTTATGGACCTAACTGTATAGAAGGGAAGGTGGGGATAAGTTATATACTATAATACCTTATAAACAGTGGTAAGTCTGTGAGATTAGGCATTCTGACAAAGGCTATACAGTATATTAATAATACAATAGGGAAAAGTAGAGGAATATATTACTCTACCAAGACAAAACAACGTTCTAGAAGACACGTCAACGACTAAGCGAAGAAAAAACAGCATGGACAAACATTCGAGAAAGTCATTTTATTTATTAGAGAGAAAGAAACGATTTTCACTTACAGGCAGTTTTACGTTGCGTTGTCACGATGTAAGTCTAAACATGAAATCAAAATTCAATGCGATATTGAAGAAAAGTTAATTCCAAATATTGTTTTTACTAAAGTTTTAAAGTAAATGTGAAAATAATGCATATGTAACAATTCCCATGAAAATAACAATCTCTTTAAATTGTACATCTGGTTAACCAAACCCAGGGGTGGGCAAGCGAAGTGAGCAGATGGCAAATCCCCCTAGTTGTTATGAACACAATGTTGATGATGAAATGATGAACTGAATTATTAAAGTGCAGTGCCAGTAGGGGGCAGCAGTGGTCAGGCCCATATGGGTTGCATACAAGTGGCTGACTCTTTGTTTCCACTTCCTTTCATCCCAACATAAATAGCACATTTAATTTTTCAGCCGTTCATAATAAAGTGTTATTTCATTCATCACATGTTTCTTTCCCGAAGCTATAAGGCCTTTGTTTCTCACCAGAAGTGATAAAACGTTTCAATTCCAATGAAAGCAGTTTATTGCCAACAAGTGCATTTGCTTAAAAACCATGTGAAGCCCGGGACATAAAAGTATGAAGATTTGTTTTTTTGTTATTTTAATCTGCTTCCCTTTTTACCGCACACTATGAAAATCTACTGGCTAATTTGTAAATCATGATAAAAAAAACTTTTAATAATCGGCAGATCGGTTTTCTGTTTCTTATTTTGATTTTGTTTTCAAAGTTTTCTGCCGCTCAGCCCTCAAGAATACACTGTAAAGAGAGAAGAATTATTACAAAAGGGGCTCACGTCTCTGGCGGAAAAAGCGTGTTTATTGTTGTTATGGACAAAGAAGTGCATAATGTGCTTTTGACAATGCTAGTCTCACCTGTGGTGGTCTTCTAATGGGGTCAGTAGGCAGTACTTGAGGTCAGCAATGTACACTGATGAGCCACAACATTAAAACCACTGCCAGGTGAAGTGAAGACCACTGGTTATCTCGTTACGGTGGCACCTGTCAAAGGGTGGGATATGTTAGGCAGCAAGTGAACAGTCGCCACTTGAAGGTGACGTGTAGGAAGCTGGAAAAATGGACAAGCATAAGGATTTGAGAAACTTAGACAAGGGCCAAATTGTGATGGCTAGATGATTCGGTCAGAGAACCTCCAAAATGGTCTTGTGGGTTGTTCCATATATGCAGTGGTTACTACCTACCAAAAGTGGGCCAAGAAAGGACAACCAGTGGGGTCATGGGTTGCCAAGTCTCACTGATGTGCGTGGGGAGCAAAGGATAGCCGGTCTGAGATCCAACCCAACAAAAGAGCTACTGGTGCACAAATTAATGAAAAACGTACATTATAAAGCTTCAGAAGAACCTCCTGTGACTTGTACTCCACACATCAAGGTGCTATATAACCTGATATTCTGTTAGCCTTCTTAATGGCTTCTGAAGTCCATTATGATTCCTAAATCCTTCAGGTGGACTCTATTTGCAAACCTCCCATTGTGTATTCAAACCTCATGTATTTATTTCCTACGTACTTTACATTTAAAGACTTTAAATAGATAGATAGATAGATAGATAGATAGATAGATAGATAGATAGATAGATAGATAGATAGATAGATAGATAGATAGATAGATGTGAAAGGCACTATATAATAGATAGACAGATAGATGTGAAAGGCACTATATAATAGATAGATAGATATAAAGGCACTATATAATAGATAGATGTGAAAGGCACTATATAATAGATAGATAGATAGATAGATAGATAGATAGATAGATAGATAGATAGATAGATAGATAGATAGATAGATAGATAGATACTTTATTAATCCCAAGGGGAAATTCACATACTCCAGCAGCAGCATACTAATATAAACAACATTAAATTAAAGAGTAATAAAAATGCAGGTATAACAGACAATAACTTTGTATAATGTTAACGTTTACCCCCCCGGGTGGAACTGAAGAGTCGCATAGTGTGGGGGAGGAACGATCTCCTCAGTCTGTCAGTGGTGCAGGACGGTGACAGCAGTCTGTCGCTGAAGCTGCTCCTCTGTCTGGAGATGATCCTGTTCAGTGCATGCAGTGGATTCTCCATGATTGACAGGAGTCTGCTCAGCGCCCGTCGCTCTGCCACAGATGTCAAACTGTCCAGCTCCATGCCAACAATAGAGCCTGCCTTCCTCACCAGTTTGTCCAGGCGTGAGGCGTCCCTCTTCTTTATGCTGCCTCCCCAGCACACCACTGCATAGAAGAGGGCGCTCGCCACAACCATCTGATAGAACATCTGCAGCATCTTATTGCAGATGTTGAAGGACGCCAGTCTTCTAGGGAAGTATAGTCGGCTCTGTCCTCTCTTGCACAGAGCATCAGTATTGGCAGTCCAGTCCAGTTTATCATCCAGCTGCACTCCCAGGTATTTATAGGTCTGCACCCTCTGCACACAGTCACCTCTGATGATCAGGGGTCCATGAGGGGCCTGGGCCTCCTAAAATCCACCACCAGCTCTTTGGTTTTGCTGGTGTTCAGGTGTAGGTGGTTTGAGTCGCACCATTTAAAAAAGTCCTTGATTAGGTTCCTATACTCCTCCTCCTGCCCACTCCTGATGCAGCCCACGATAGCAGTGTCGTCAGCGAACATTTGCACGTCATCTGTCATCTGCCACAAATCTACCCATGGCTGTATGCCCTTCAAGTCCCTCTGTAACGACTCAACAGATTCTAGATAATCTGACACTCCACCAAGCTTGGTATCATCTGCCAACTGAACCAGTTCTTTATGCTAATCATTTATATACAGTGCATCCTGAAAGTATTCACAGCGCATCACTTTCTCCACATTTTGTTATGTTACAGCCTTATTCCAAAATGGATTAAATTCATTTTTTTCCTCAGAATTCTACACACAACACCCCATAATGACAACGTGAAAAAAGTTTACTTGAGGTTTTTGCAAATTTATTAAAAATAAATAAACTGAGAAATCCCATGTCCAAAAGTATTCACAGCCTTTGCTCAATACTTTGTCGATGCACCTTTGGCAGCAATTCCAGCCTCAAGTCTTGTTGAATATGATGCCACAAGCTTGGCACACCTATCCTTGGCCAGTTTCGTCCATTCCTCTTTGCAGTCCCTCTCAAGCTCCATCAGGTTGGATGGGAAGCGTCGGTGCACAGCCATTTTAAGATCTCTCCAGAGATGTTCAATCAGATTCAAGTCTGGGCTCTGGCTGGGCCACTCAAGGACATTCACAGAGTTGTCCTGAAGCCACTCCTTTGATATCTTGGCTGTGTGCTTAGGGTCGTTGTCCTGCTGAAAGATGAACCGTCGCCCCATTCTGAGGTCAAGAGTGCTCTGGAGCAGGTTTTCATCCAGGATGTCTCTGTACATTGCTGCAGTCATCTTTCCCTTTATCCTGACTAGTCTTCCAGATCCCCACAGCATGATGCTGCCACCACCACGCTTCACTGTAGGGATGGTATTGGCCTGGTGATGAGCGGTGCCTGGTTTCCTCCAAACATGACGCCTGGCATTCACACCAAAGAGTTCAATCTTTGTCTCATCAGACCAGAGAATTTTCTTTCTCATGGTCTGAGAGTCCTTCAGGTGCCTTATGGCAAACTCCAGGCGGGCTGCCATGTGCCTTTTACTAAGGAGTGGCTTCCGTCTGGCCACTCTACCATACAGGCCTGATTGGTGGATTGCTGCAGAGATGGTTGTCCTTCTGGAAGGTTCTCCTCTCTCCACAGAGGACCTCTGGAGCTCTGAGAGAGTGACCATCGGGTTCTTGGTCACCTCCCTGACTAAGGCCCTTCTCCCCCGATCACTCAGTTTAGATGGCTGGCCAGCTCTAGGAAGAGTCCTGGTGGTTTCGAACTTCTTCCACTTACGGATGATGGAGGCCACTGTGCTCATTGGGACCTTCAAAGCAGCAGAAGTTTTTCTGTAACCTTCCCCAGATTTGTGCCTCGAGACAATCCTGTCTCGGAGGTCTACAGACAATTCCTTTGACTTCATGCTTGGTTTGTGCTCTGACATGAACTGTCACTGTGGGACCTTATATAGACAGGTGTGTGCCTTTCCAAATCATGTCCAGTGAACTGAATTTACCACAGGTGGACTCCAATGAAGCTGCAGAAACATCTCAAGGATGATCAGGGGAAACAGGATGCACCTGAGCTCAATTTTGAGATTCATGGCAAAGGCTGTGAATACTTATGTACATGTGCTTTCTCAATTTTTTTATCTATACTAATAAAAGGCAAAGCCCTCACTGACTGACTCACTCACTCACTCACTGACTCATCACTAATTCTCCAACTTCCCGTGTAGGTAGAAGGCTGAAATTTGGCAGGCTCATTCCTTACAGCTTACTTACAAAAGTTAGGCAGGTTTCATTTCGAAATTCAAAGCGTAATGGTCATAACTGGAACATATTTTTTGTCCATACACTGTAATGGAGGAGGCGGAGTCACGTATCGCGTCATCACGCCTCCTACGTAATCACGTGAACTAAAAACAAGGAAGAGATTTACAGCACGAGTCGCACGCGGGAACGAAGGTAAATGACGTTAATTTTTGACTGTCTTTTAATACTGTGTAAGCATACATATTAACACATGTGCAATTAAACGTGTGCATTTACGGGGTGATTTCTCAGGCTTAAAAGCTCGCCTTTTACTAAAAAGGTAAATGCAAAACTATTTTCAATCAGTTTATTGAAACGCTCCCGTTAAGGATTGCAATAACATATTCGCGAGATAAAAGAACGAAGTAGGGGGAAATGGAGGAACAGCCGCAAACAGCGAAGAGCAAAAAATTAATTAAACAATTGAGAACGGAGTGAGTTAAGCATACAAGCATGTTCATAAGGGAAACAAACCACGGTGTAAAACGTAAGTTTAAATAAAGTTTATAGAAACACTCCCGCTGCGGATTGCAATAACATATTCGCGAGATAAAAGTTTAATGAGAAGACACGAGGTATAAACGAACCACACGCCGTGGCGCAACGTTAGGGGCAACAGTTTCAACCATTCTATGATCTGCTTCTCGCAACTGAAAGACGGCACATGGCGGATGTTAGCCGACTTGCTGACCGCAACGTTAGGGGCTTCAAGTATCGCGCTGACGCCACATCTCAGTGCCAACACTTTGCAGACTGTACTTAAAAGACACGCCCTCCTCACTGGACAGTTAAAAACACCAATCAAACTAACGATGACATCAAGTATTACCCAATCAAAAGTAGGAAAGGAGGCATCTTCATAAAATGCGTGTGGGATGATTTGCATGAGACGCTGCTTTAAAAAAAAAAATGATTAAAAAAATACGGGATAAATCCCGTCCAGTATTAATTCAAAACGGGACGCACAATTTCATTGTCAAACGCGCCACGATTCCGTATTTTAAAGGACGGGTGGCAACCCTACAGTGCCAGGTAACCACCCATACAATCAGATTGTGATTCAGACTAGGAATGCAATGAATGTAATTACCCCGATCTACATACAAGGCGAAAGTCTTGCAACATTCAAAGATGATGGTTTGGGATAATTAGTACTTATTAAGTACACCATGGAACATAAAACAGCTTATGAAGCCTTGAACCGAAAAAAGCAACATCTCAGAGATCGTACAAAAAAAAAAGGAGGTAATGTCGTTTTACTCGCTGTAGATTTTAGTGAAACATTACCAGTTATTCCACGAGGGAGACCTGCAGATGAACTCAACGCTTCTTTAAAATCCATGCTTCTCCCACGGTCGGTTATATGTCGCGTGTTCTCGGGTAGGTACACCAAAAAATGTATACATTTAAGCATGTAATGGGCAAAGAAAAAATGAGGTATACCCGAAGGCACTGCAGTAGTACTCAATGTAACTTTACTTCTTAAATGTTAATGTTTTACTGTTTAATAATTTATACGTTTCTTATATATTGTTCAAATTCTTTTATCAAAATACCAGTGACAGCGCAATGCACGATAACATGGAGTGAATACACCATACGCATCTGCCCACGGCCGCCCTGGTGTGCGCAGATAGGAGTTGATTCTAAAATAAATAAACATAAAAAGAGTAATACAATCATCACCCATAAAGCGGATAGCAGACGTGACGTATTATATGTGTACCAGATTTCAAGTCAATAGGTGAAACAGTTTGCAAGCTACAGGTGATTTAAAATCCTGGACAGACCAACGAAAAGCCACGGTAGCAAATTATACAAAAAGATTTTACTGTTTAATTATTTATATTTATATGAAATGTGCTTCTTATATATTACTTCATATTCTCATATGATAATGATGTTAATGTTGTTTATATTGATTTCTATGTTATTGTAAGTGCATCTATGTGTGTATATGTATGTATGTATGTATGTATGTGTATATATATATATATATATAAAAAATCTATATATAAAAAATATATGTGTATATGTATATATAATATATCTGTATATGTGTGTATATGTGTGTGTATATGTGTATATGTATATATATATGACAGCAACACTCATAACAATGACAACACAATTACATTGACAATCATGTTACGTTTTTTTTAAAATGTTTCCTTTACTTTTTCATAACCTCTTTAACACACTACTTCTCCGCTGCGAAGCGTGGGTATTTTGCTAGTTTTTAATAAATTTGCAAAAATCTCAAGTAAATTTTTTTTCACGTTGTCATTATGGGGTGTTGTGTAGAGAATTGTGAGGAAAAAAATTAATTTAATCCATTTTGGAATAAGGCTGTAACATAACAAAATGTGGAAAAAGTGATGCGCTGGGAATACTTTCCAAATGCACTGTATATTAAGAATAGCAGCAGCCCCAGCACTGCCCCCTGCTGGACACCACTCTTAACATCACCAAATTCTGAGAAGGTTCCTTGGACCATCACACTCTGCTTCCTGATTCTGAGCCAATTGTGCATCCATATACACACCACACCCTGAACTGCATCAGCAGAAATTAACGTAAAATGAATTTAGGGCTGAAACCAGAAAGCACTTCTTTACACAAAGTGTTGTGGGAAATAAGAACAAATTATTGAGTTGTGGACTTCAAGCAAACATCTTGACCACCTTTCAGATGTATCTGGATGGGATATCTGGACTGCTTAACTCTTAGCTAAACAAACAAGCTCAATGGACTGAATGGTCTCCTTGCATTTGTTTGGTTTCTTATGTTCTAATGTTCCATTGTAATAAAACGACTGAAAAAATGTTATTTTTACTCAAGATGAAGCCTTAAGTTAGTGGGAGAGAAGAGCATTATTCAGAACTGGGGGCATGTCCATCTAGTACTCATACAGTAAGTCATAGCTCATCAGTTGCAAGCTGAAAACTATTGCAGAATGTGGCACTAAGTAATCAAGCTAGGAAAAAAGTTAACCAGTGGAAAACTGAAGAATAGGAGAAGAGATGAAGACAAATTTAGATACTACAGTGGGTGAGAGAAGAGAAAAAGGAAACAGAAGAGGGCGGATGCAAATGTGGCACTTACAGAGTTAATGGAATGGTGACGAAGAAAAAAGAAACAGCCATCATTATTAATATTACTCATTTAGCAGACAGCTTTATCCACTTTCAAGTTATAATACAGGGTGGCACAGGAGAATGGGAAATTTTGGAAGTATATGTTGGTGACCCTGGGGCGTTGGCAGTTGTTTGGGACCAATGCAACCTCGTTTAGAACCCTTTGCCATTAGTTATAATGGAGCAGTGGAGTGGAGCACCATGAGCGCTCGCTGTGAAAGTCTTTTATAAGAAAGGTGACAGTGTGACTGCTGCGCAAAGAAGGGAAGTACCAGTTAGGGCGTCACAATCGTGTTCCATCTGTTCATGCGATTTCAACTTGGGTGCGTAATTTCAAAGAAACGGGTTCAGCCTTAAAAAAGAAGTCCCCAGGACGGAGCCACTTCGCATACTGCCTGCCCGACAATCGATGGCAGCTATTCGACGATTGTTTAGAAGGCGCGTCATTTCATGCAAAAGGTGACATTCCATGGCCTCCGAGATCCCCAGATCTCATGGTCTGTGATTTTTTTCTGTAGGAGCATCTTCAAAGCCAAGGGTACTGCACACGTCCTGCAACCATTGCTGAACTAAAAGAGGAGGATTGAAGAGGAAATCGCTGGCATTCCTCTTGACATGTTACATCGAACAATGCAGAATTTCCACCACAGGCAGTCAGATGGTGTATGGAGAAATGGACAGCACCTTCATGAGATTTTCTTCAAAACATAAAATAAATATTGAATGAACATTGATTCCCATCATTAATTACATATCCTGTACAATACATTTCATCATTAAATGTATTTTGTAAAGTGTTTATTCGTGCATTGAACGTTAATTGAATATTTCCTGTTTCCCTGCACCACCCTGTACATACAAGCACCAAAATCCACAGAGAATAAGAGGATGTACTAATGCAACAACTGCTGCTATTGCTACAATATAATTATACCTTATCACCATGCTGGCTCTAATCATGTATGTAGTACCACTCCAGGACGAGAGAGGGCACTGTTGCTAACTGCCTTCTCTCCACAGCTCAGAGAAGACGCCTCAGGAAGGTGACTGACCACGCCCTCTTGTCTCCAAAAGGTCCCGCCTCTTCCAGTCCAAGCCATATAAAGCAGCCGTCCCTGGATGGAGTCGTCTCACTTGTGGCCCGAGTCTACGACAAGACGGAGCTCCCCAGTCAGATCCGATGAAATGGAGCCAGATTGGCTATTCAGATAACTTCTCTGCTACTGTGCCTCTGAGCATCTGTTTCTTTATTTAAGGTTTTATTGCTTCTTTTTTTTTTTTGTTGACTCATAATTAAATGGTTTTGGAAGTCTGCAAGTCAATCTGTTTCACAGCCTTCACCTAGACTAAGACACAAATCAGCTTTCAAAACTCTCTCCTGTAAAAGAGAAACAAAGCAGTTCCAAAAATTTTAATGAAAAGGTGCATTTTCAAAAGATGCCGAAGTGCAGTCCGAAAAGACAAAGAAAGATAATTCCAAACTTGTGAGCAAAAATGGTAAGGCACTGTCCAGTCATGGCATGAGGAGGGACAGTCAGTAGACAGGCAGAGGTAGAATGGAGTTTTCTTGAAGTAACCCTATGGAGAGACCAAAGAGCAATTACGAGAATCGTAGATCAGGGCAGGAGATTTGAACCTGATCCTTGCAGCAACAGAAAGCCAGAGGAGTAGCAGGAATGAAATGAGGAACAGAGAACGCCAGTCAAGCATTATGGAGGAGCTGGAGAGGTCTGATACAAGAAAACTGAAAACGCACCAGGAGAAAAAGTTGAAATAGTCCAGGTGAGAGAGAACCAAAGCCTGAACAAAGGGATATGCGACATAATAAGTGAGGAAGGGTTTAATCTTCTGAATATTATGAAGAAAGATATGACAGGATTGGGTCACATAGATAGATAGATAGATAGATAGATAGATAGATAGATAGATAGATAGATAGATAGATAGATAGATAGATAGATAGATAGATAGATAGATAGATAGATACTCAATGCTGGGGGAAAAATAATTAATCTAACAAAATGTGAAAATGTATCACAGTCTAAATACTGTCTGAATCCACTACAATTTTGAAATAGGGATAGGACAACCATAAAACCCCTGGCCCAAAAAAGTATTTAACCCTTATATTAAAGTTTAGATAAACAGATATGAAAAACACTTTATAATAGATAGATAGATAGATAGATAGATAGATAGATAGATAGATAGATAGATAGATAGATAGATAGATAGATAGATAGATAGATAGATAGATAGATAGATAGGACACTACATAATGGATAAGTAATTGAGTATTATACTGTAGGTATTGAATGTTATTTGATGCAAGGGAAAAATAATTAATACAACAAAATGTGAAAATGTAATGCGGTCTGAATACTCTCTGAATCCACTGCATATCTAAAATAGGGTGAGGGCAACCATAACACCCCTGGCCCAAAAATATTTAACCCTTATAATAAAGTTTAGATAGACAGATATGGGGCGGCACGGTGGCGCAGTGGGTAGCGCTGCTGCCTCGCAGTTGGGAGATCTGGGGACCTGGGTTCGATTCTCGGGTCCTCCCTGCGTGGAGTTTGCATGTTCTCCCCGTGTCTGCGTGGGTTTCCTCTGGGCGCTCCGGTTTCCTCCCACAGTCCAAAGACATGCAGGTTAGGTGGATTGGTGATTCTAAATTGGCCCTAGTGTGTGCTTGGTGTGTGGGTGTGTTTGTGTGTGTCCTGCGGTGGGTTGGCACCCTGCCCAGGATTGTTTCCTGCCTTGTGCCCTGTGTTGGCTGGGATTGCATCCAGCAGACCCCCGTGACCCTGTGTTCGGATTCAGTGGGTTGGAAAATGGATGGATGGATAGACAGATATGAAAAGCACTATATGATAGATAGATTTAATTTTCTGAATATTATGAAGAAAGATATGACAGGATTGGGTTAGATAGATAGATAGGAAGGACACTCTTTTCGCTGTTCCGTTATTTCACGAGTAATAATTTCTGTTTGTCTGCGCTAATGCGATCTTTACTATCATTTTTTTGAGACTTTTGAATTTTTGTATTTCCATTATCTCTAGCCTGCTCTACATGTGTATCGTGCCAACGTTTTTTAATTCATTATGACGTTCTACTTTGTCATCTACTCTTTGTCTTTTATTTCCTGCCCCGGGCGTGGTTAAGTCTTGTCTCATGGGACGTGAAAGTGTCTCTCTGAGAAAATCATGTGTCGTCTTCTTCCAAGATTTTTTTTTATAGTAGAGAGATGGAATAAATTAAAATGTGGAATTATTAAAATTACTAAAAAATTTAATGAAATTTTAAAGAAAACCGAAGAAATGTTTGAATTTTACATATATTTCATCACATGGATTTTAATTTTATTTATTCATTTTTTTTGGTTTTATTGATTTTATTAAAATCAAATAACATTCCATACAAGTAACTCAAGTTTCACAAAAAAAAGTTCAAAACAAATCCACCCCCACCCCTGAGATAGAGAGCTAGGCCAGCAGTGTAAAACTTTATGCTAGTAAAGACAAATGAATAGATAAAATAATAAATGAATAAAGATAAATGGAGTAAAAGAGGGGAGAGAACATGCATCCCCAATTTAAATGCTTATTCTAAAATGTTATTGATTAGATCCTGCCAGGTATTGAAAAAGTTCTGCACAGATCCTCTAAGTGAGAATTTGATTTTTTCCAGTTTCAAATAATATATAACATCAGTTACCCACTGACTTTGAATAGGTGAGTTAGGATTCTTCCAGTTGACCAAGATAAATCTACGTGCCAATAGTGTAGTAAAGGCCATTACAGTGTGTTTGTCCTTCTCCACTTTAAGCCCCTCTGTGAGCCCACCAAACATAGCTGTTAGTGGATTAGGAGGGATTGTGTCCAAAATGATGTTAATTTGTAGCACGCCGCCCAAAACATGTGGCCTAATGAGGCTGGAGTTTGATTGCAACGTTCGCAGGTTGGATCTTGCCCTGGAAACATTTCGGACAATTTTAAATGAGACAGATGTGCATGATAGATAATTTTAAGTTGAATAATTCTATGCTTTGAACATATGGAGCTCGAGTGAATTTTCTGCATTGCAATTTTCCACTCCTTTTCTGAGATGTTGAGTGAGAGATCCTTTTCCTACTGTTCTCTTGGATCTGTGAAAGGGAGGGACTGTAAAATAATTTTATATACAGTATTACAGAGATGCTGTCCGAGTCCTCGAGACTGATCAATATTTTTTCTGGCATAGACGTAGGTGGAAAGTGATCAATATTGAACAGGTTCTGTTTAACAAAGTTTCGAATTTGAAGATAGTGAAAGAAATGTGTTGCTGGAAAGTTAAATTTGGAATGCAATTGTTCGTCGGATGCAAAGATGTTGTCTATGTACAGATCTCTAAGTGATTTAATCCTGGATGTTTTCCAGGCATTAAAAACTTGCGTACGTTTGAGAGGGTAAGAAAAGGTGGTTCTCGTGCAGAGGTGCCACAGATAGAAGCTTCTCCATCTTAAAATACTTCCTACATTGGTTCCATATTCTGAGTGAGTGAAGCACAATTGAATTGTTAGTATATTGGCAATGATTTGTACTTATTGGGATACAAAGCAAGGAACATAGAGAAGTACTGCAGGATTTTATTTCTATTGCGGACCAAGCTTGTGTATGATCATCTATTTGTGTCCATGTCCAGGTTGTTATAGCTTGTATGTTTGCCACCCAGTAATAAAATTGAAAGTTAGGTAGAGCCATGCCACCTTCTGCCTTAGGTCTTTGTAAGGTCGCCCTTTGGATTTGTGGATGTTTTGAATTCCAAATAAATGAGATTATGGTTGAATCTAATTTCTTAAAAAATGATCTATTGATGTATATTGGAATGTTTTGAAATAAAAAGAGAAGCTTAGGAAGGATATTCATCTTGACAGTGTCAATTCTTCCAGGTAAAGTGAGATGAAGGGTTGACCATCTATACAAGTCTTGCTTAATTTTTTCCATACAGACCCCAAAATTTTGTTGATAAAGAGCTTTATTTTTACTTGTGATGTTTACCCCTAGGTATATAAACTGATCTGCGATGATTAAAGGGAAGGTGTCCAATCTAACATTGTGTACTGAAGAATTCACTGGAAAGAGCACACTTTTAGTCAAATTAATTCTGAAACCATAAATCTGTAAGTGCTGTTAGGACTGCAGGCACAGAAGTTTGTGGGTCTGATATATACAGTACCATATCATCTACATAAAGAGAAACTTTCTGTTCAAGTCCTTCTCTGATAATCCCCTTTTTCTCAATAGCATTTCGACAGTGGACTGCCAGTGGTTCAATGGCTACTGCAAACAGCAGTGGTGATAAGGGGCATCCTTGTCTGGTACCACGTTCTAGTTTAAAGTAGTCTGAATTGATGTTGTTAATACTAACTGAAGCTTCTGGACTGGTATACAGTAGCTTGTTCCATGCACAAATGTTCAGGCCAATCCCAAATTTCTCCAGTGTAGTGAAAAGGTAGTTCCATTCAACCATGTCAAATGCTTTTTATGCATCCAATGATAATAATATCTCCGGGATGTTTGAGTTTGTTGATGAATATATTATATTAAACAGGCGTCAAAGATTGGAAGCGTAGTGTCTGCCTTTAACAAATCCAGTTTGGTCTTGTGATATTACTGAAGGCAGCACTTTCTCCATCCTTCTAGCTCGGACTTTGGAGAGTATCTTAACATCGTTATTCAGAAGTGAGATTGGTCTGTTCGATCCTGCCAAGTTTTGAAAAAGTTTTGTACAGATCCTCTAAGCGAGAATTTGATTTTTTCCAGTTTCAGATAAGAAAATAAAACATCAGTTACCCACTGACTTAGAATAGGTGAGTTAGGATTCTTCCAGTTGAGCAAGATAAGTCTACGTGCCAATAGTGTAGTAAAGGCCATTACAGTGTGTTTATCCTTCTCCACTTTAAGCCCCTCTGTGAGCCCACCAAACATAGCTGTTAATGGATTAGGAGGGATTGTGTCCAGAATGATGTTAATTTGTAGCACGCCGCCCAAAATATGTGGCCTAATGAGGCTGGAGCTCGATTGCAACATTCGCAGGTTGGATCTTGCCCTGGAAACATTTTGGACAATTTTAAATGAGACAGATGTACATGATAGATAATTTTAAGTTGAATAATTTGATACTTTGAACATATGGAGCACGAGTGAATTTTCTGCATTGCTATTTTCCACTCCTTTTCTGAGATGTTGAGTGAGAGATCCTTTTCTCACTGTTCTCTTGGATCTGTGAAAGGGAGGGACTGTAAAATAATTTTATATACAGTATTACAGAGATGCTGTCCGAGTCCTTGAGACTGATCAATATTTTTTCTGGCATAGAGGTAGGTGGAAGGTGAGCAAAATTGGGCAGGTTCTGTTTAACAAAGTTTCGAATTTGAAGATAGTGAAAGAAATGTGTTGCTGGAAAGTTAAATTTGGAATGCAATTGTTTGTAGGATGCAAAGATGTTGTCTATGTACAGATCTCTAAGTGATTTAATCCTGGATGTTTTCCAGGCATTAAAAACTTGCGTACGGTTCCATATTCTGAGTGAGTGAAGCACTATTGAATTGTTAGTATTTTGGCGATGACTTGTACTTATTGGGATACAAAGCAAGGAATATAGAGAAGTACTGCAGGATTTTATTTCTATTGCTGACCAAGCTTGTGTATGATCATCTATTTGTGTCCATGTCCAGGTTTTTATAGCTTGTATGTTTGCCACCCAGTAATAAAATTGAAAGTTAGGTAGAGCCATGCCACCTTCTGCCTTAGGTCTTTGTAAGGTCGCCCTTTGGATTTGTGGATGTTTTGAATTCCAAATAAATGAGGTTATGGTTGAATCTAATTTCTTAAAAAATGATCTATTGATGTATATTGGAATGTTTTGAAATAAAAAGAGAAGCTTAGGAAGGATATTCATCTTGACAGTGTTAATTCTTCCAGGTAAAGTGAGATGAAGGGTTGACCATCTATACAAGTCTTGCTTAATTTTTTCCATACAGACCCCAAAATTTTGTTGATAAAGAGCTTTATTTTTACTTGTGATGTTTACCCCTAGGTATTTAAACTGATCTGTGATGATAAAAGGGAAGGTGTCCAATCTAACATTGTGTACTGAAGAATTCACTGGAAAGAGCACACTTTTAGTCAAATTAATTCTGAGACCATAAATCTTTGAAATTCTGTAAGTGCTGTTAGGACTGCAGGCACAGAATTTTGTGGGTCTGATATATACAGTACCATATCATCTACATATAGAGAAACTTTCTGTTCAAGTCCTTCTCTGATAATCCCCTTTATCTCAATAGCTTTTTGACAGTGGACTGCCAGTGGTTCAATGGCGACTGCAAACAGCAGTGGTGATAAGGGGCATCCTTGTCTGGTACCACGTTCTACTTTAAAGTAGTCTGAATTGATGTTGTTAATATTAACTGAAGCTTCTGGACTGGTATACAGTAGCTTGATCCATGCACAAATGTTCAGGCCAATCTCAAATTTCTCCAGTGTAGTGAAAAGGTAGTTCCATTCAACCATATCAAATGCTTTTTATGCATCCAATGATAATAATATCTCCGGGATGTTTGAGTTTGTTGATGAATATATTATATTAAACAGGCGTCTAGGATTGGAAGCGAAGTGTCTGCCTTTAACAAATCCAGTTTGGTCTTGTGATATTACTGATGCCAGTACTTTCTCCATCCTTCTATCTAGGACTTTGGAGAGTATCTTAACATCGTTATTCAGAAGTGAGATTGGTCTGTTCGATCCTGTCAAGTTTTGAAAAAGTTTTGTACAGATCCTCTAAGTGAGAATTTGATTTTTTCTAGTTTCAAATCTTATATATAATTCGCCAGCCTCCTCACTCACTCACTCACTCACTCACTCACTCACTCACTCACTCACTCACTCACTCACTCACTCACTCACTCACTCACTCACTCACTCACTCACTCACTCACTCACTCACTCACTCACTCACTCACTCACTCACGTCTATCTGAAGCCGAATGCGCAGTCGCCTTCTGCGCAGCTGCCCGAAAAACCTTACGAGACTGACATCGTGGCAGGCAGCGGATTTACAGCCGCGAAAATTCAAAGAGAAAGGCGACTTCGATTAAAGCTCTAGAGGCCCGAAAGGCGATTTTGACTACAGCTCCAGGCCTAATTATGCATACACCTATATCAGGTTTGTGGTGCTTATACTTATTACTATTCCACTTGCGCCCGTTTCATCTTATGTTGTCGAAACAGGCTCTTTGTCTAGTAAGAAAATAAAACATCAGTTACCCACTGACTTAGAATAGGTGAGTTAGGATTCTTCCAGTTGAGCGAGATATGTCTACGTGCTAATAGTGTAGTAAAGGCCATTACAGTTTGTTTGTCCTTCTCCTTGGATTTTAATTTTAAATGTGTCACATGTGTGACTATATATTTGATGATAAAAAATATTACAGATGCCCCAGTCTGATCCAGACTTGAGCATTTCTGCCAATAGTGCATTCCCAAATTAAAATTTAGTGTTGTTGGGTGAATCTCAGTATAATGAAAAATCTGAAAATGTGCATAAAAACTTTAGGAGGCAGAGGGTTGCACCACAAAAAGCTTATATGAAAAAATGGGAAGAGGTTGAGAAACACTGGATTAGGAGACACAAAAGGATTGGTGTGAAAGGCAGGACTTGAACCTGTCCAAAGCAGAACCACTTATTCCAAGTTAATCAAGGGAAGGAATAAGCAGGGAGTAGTTAACGGTACTGAAAGCTGTTAAGAAGGCATAAGGACAGTGGAAAGAGAAGATGTCTCCAGCATTTGTGACACCTGGCTGAAGAAGATCTAGTATATGTGAATGTGAATTTCCCCTTGGGATTAATAAAGTGTCTGTCTGTCTGTCTGTCTGTCTGTCTGTCTGTCTGTCTGTCTGTCTGTCTGTCTGTCTGTCTGTCTGTCTGTCTGTCTGTCTGTCTGTCTGTCTATCTATCTATCTATCTATCTATCTATCTATCTATCTATCTATCTAGAGGGTTGTCAGAGGGGTAGGATAAGAGGAGAGGTGAATGTTGACTATCCATTCTACAGTCTTGGACAGGGCTAGCAGAAGGGAGACAGGACAGATGGGTTGACATTCCCAATGACTACCATGCCTGAGACACCTGAAGGTGCCAACAAGCATTAGCAACAAGCGTGCAGGCCAGTTAGGTAGCTACAATATTCAATCCTACACCATTTCACTCCCTCCATCCCAGGCCCCACTCACCCCTTGAGATGGCTCTGTGCCCCCCTATTGAGAATATAAAAATATGTAATGAAATCAAGACTTTTAAAACTTTGAACAACACTACATAAATGGAAGCACCGTTGCTTCTGTTTCCACGTAAAATTTAAAACAGCCTTTTTAATAACCTCCTAAGGGCCCCGAGGCCGGAAATTGAACTCCGGTCCCTCTGAGACGGCAGCACTCGACGCTGTGCTACCGTTGCGCAGATCTCAGCTCCTATAAATAGCCCGGTCTCTCTTTTTTGTCAAGTGACTTTGTCTGCTAGACTTTTGATTGTCTGACTCGAACTCCAGTGATAGCTCTTGGAAGGCGCTCACTCAGACTACAAAGCCTCCCGCTTACAACGCTGGCAAGGCACTGCATGAAACATGTGGCTCTGTTAATTAAAGCCGGCCTTGGCAACAACAAATTGCTTTTATTGCGTACTTTCCATGTCCAATAAAAAAAGTTTAAAATGAACCGAAAATATGTTGTTGAGAAAATTAAAGAAAAAAAAAAAACATGCAAATGTCTTATAGGGTATTATGTGCAATTTGGCCAACACATTCAGGTCAACTTGGATGGTGTTTTCTTCATTTGGCCAACATGGTGAAGAAGGCGTGCATCTGTAATGATTTGTGAAACTTAGATTTTTATGACAGTTAATTGAAGTAAACCAAAAAAAAAACTGAAAAAATGAAGAGGTTTTCATAAGAAAGCTTCACATGCGTCAGAATTGCAATTTATAAATAAAGTGCAGGATGTGTCCTGGACTGTAGCCATGACTGGATATAGGACAAGGGTGACAAACTCAGATCCTGGAGGGACACTTTTTAAAATTAGTGACCAATTACTGCTGCTTCTACCATCAGGGCATTCTGGGTGTGTGCCCAGAGGCCCAAGACAACAAAGGGCCTTGTTACCAAAATATGGCCCCGGTTAATGAAACAAGTTGAAATGACCAAGGGGGTCCAATGAAGCGATCGAGTCTCGTGCCAAAAGCAAGAGTGAGAAATACTGCGTCATTGAATGACCTGGTGTGTTCTTGCGGCATTGTTAAAAGTTATGGTCAACTGTTAAAGAGCTAAGCTACTCAGGGGGCTTGTAGGGGTCTTAATCCTGCCTTGTGTTACTGTTAATAGAACTTTCCTTTGCATTCATTTTTAATTGCTTGCTTTTTAAAACTCAGAAAATGTCAATTGTTTCCAGCAGCCATAGAATAATAAGATGTAAATCAAGGGAATTTATGACCAGATAACCTAATTCCATTGGTACCTATCTGTCCATAATGCAACATGACAGAATATAACCAAAACCCGGCTGCCTTCTGCTCAGTAAACTCACCTTAATAAATGGACAAGTGTCTGTGTGTCTGTGTATCTGTGCGTCCATTCAGGTGCTATGTCTCTGTCATTTCAACAGATGGCGCATCACAAATATTTGTAGTAACAAAGTGCATTGCATTTGTCAGTCCAATAGGTGATGAGTTACGAACATTTATGGCAAAGTATTTTATTACTACAAATGTTTGTGATGCACCATCTGTTGGAATGAAAAATGCAATGCATTCATCATTCCAACAGATGGCACATCACAAACCTTTGTATTAACAAAGTGCACTGCATTTGCCAATCCAACAGATGATGAGTTATGAACATTTATGGCAATGTAACTTATTGATGCACCATCTGTTGGAATGAAAAATGCAATGCATTCATCATTCCAACAGAAGGCACATCACAAAAATTTCTATTAACAAAGCGCATTGTATTTGTCAATCCAACAGATGAGGAATTACAAACATTTATAGCAATATATTTTATTACTATAAATGTTTGTGATGCACCATCTGTTGGAACGAAAAATGTAATGCATTCATTATTCCAAAAGATGGAGCATCACAAACATTTCTTTAAACAACATACATTGCATTTATCAATCCAACAAATGAGGTATTACAAACATTTATAGCAATGTATTTTATTACTATAAATGTTTGTGGTGCACCATCTGTTGGAATGAAAAATGTAATGCATTCATTATTCCAAAAGATGGAGCATCACAAACATTTCTTTAAACAACGTGCATTGCATTTATCAATCCAACAAATGAGGAATTACAAACATTTATAGCAATGTATTTTATTACTATAAATGTTTGTGGTGCACCATCTGTTGGAATGAAAAATGTAATGCATTCATTATTCCAAAAGATAGAGCATCACACACATTTCTTTAAACAACGTGCATTGCATTTGTCAATCCAACAAATGAGGAATTACAAACATTTATAGCAATGTATTTTATTACTATAAATGTTTGTGGTGCACCATCTGTTGGAACAAAAAATGTAATGCATTCATTATTCCAAAAGATGGAGCACCACAAACATTTCTTTAAACAATGTGCATTGCATTTGTCAATCCAACAGATAAGGAATTACAAACATTTATAGCAATGTATTTTATTACTATAAATGTTTGTGATGCACCATCTGTTGGAATGAAAAATGTCATGTATTTATCATTCCAACAGACAGCACATTAACCCCCTCGCCTGCGCTACGCGACAGCAACTTCATGTCTTTGCCGCTCGCTTATCTGGATTTCACTTTCTCCAAATAAATCTTTTAATTCTCGCGGATACGCCTCTTCATTGGGAAGAAACACTACTTTTCCCTGATTGCAACACAAATTAGATGATCTACAAGTCTCCGACTTAAAGTTTAAATCTGAACAATATACTCGATCTCTTTTCGCTGTTCCATTATTTCACTGAGTAATTATTTCCATTTGTTTGTGCTAATGCGATCTTTACTATCCTTTTTTTGAGACTTTCGACTTTTTGTACTTCCATTATCTCTAACCTGCTCTGCATGTGTATCACACCAACGTTTTTGAATTCTTTACGATGTTCCACTTTGTCATCTACTCTTTGTCTTTTATTTTACGGTCCCGTGCGTGATTAAATCTCTTGGCACAAAGTCTCATCTTGCAGGAATCACGTCTTGTCTCCTTCCAAGATTTTTTTTTATAATAGAGAGACATTGCATTTGTCAATCCAAAGATGCCGAATCACAAACATTTATAGCAACGTATTTTATTAATACAAATGTTTGTAATGCACCTTCTGTTGGAAATAAAGATGCAATGCATTTGTCTTTCCAACAGACGGTGCATCACAAACATTTGTAGTAATACATTTTATTACTACAAATGCTTGTGGTGAGCCATCTGTTGGAATGACATTTGCAATGCATTTTAATACTACATGCATAACAAAATGCATTCCAATAGATGGTGCACTGCAAATGTTAACACTGAGGTTTATGTTGATTACTAAGATGTCAAGCTGTCTTAGACTGGTAGCACAGCTAGTAATGTGAATAATAAAGACAGAGAAAAGCAAATAGGATTCTTGGAGACCTCAGCCATCCTGCACAGTGACTTTTGTCATAAGCAGTACAGGGCCATTGGAAGTTGCACCCGTAGATTCAGGGATAATTTCTCTCCATAGGTAGTAAGGTTACTGAACAACAATAACATCAACAATTATTTATGTAGCATATTTTCATACATGTAAGAAGCTCAAATTTTTTTACAATAATAATAGCTAAAGAATCATAATGAATACCGTAACGTTCTTGTACATATTGTACATGGAGGATTCAGAATGTCTTCATACCCCTTCAGTTTCTGTTATTTCATTTTTTTTTTTTTGTGTCGTAGATTTCATTTTAAATGTATAAAGATGCCATTTTTGCCCATCAGCCTACACACAATAACTCACAATGACAAAGTGACGACATGTTTTCAGAAAGGTTTCCAAATTTATTACAAATCAAAAACTGAAATCTCTTATTCATAGAAGTATTCAGACCCTTAATTTAGTACTTTGTCGAAGCGCCATTGGCAACAATTCCAGCCTAGCGTCATCTTGCTAAGTCTCTACAAACTTTGCACCACTGGATTTGAGAACTTTATCTAATTCTTCCTTGGCAGATCCTCTCAAGTTATGTGAGATTGGATGGGAAGTGTCCATAAACTGCCATCATCAGGGGTCTCTCCACACATGTTGTCACACACGTGCACATGGGAGCCAGCTAAAGGGCCTGAATGAGGGGAATTCCACGCCAGACCAGGGGGTGACAGAGTGTGCTGATCCTTTCTCTCTTTTCATTGCAGACCGATTACAGGAAATTCCCACCTGGTCCCGATGATGTCACTTTCAGTTCCAGAACAGCTGATGTCACTTCCGGTTTCGGGCCCAATGATGTCACTTCCCGGGTGTGGGGCCTGAATGAGAGTAGTTCCATGCCAGACCAGGGGATGGATGGATGGATGGATGGATGGATGGATAGATAGATAGATAGATAGATAGATAGATAGATAGATAGATAGATAGATAGATAGATAGATAGATAGATAGATAGATAGATAGATAGATAATTTAATTTTTAAAATGACCTTTATTTTAAACAGTGACAAAAACATTAACAAAACAATATACACATTCAATTTACATAAAAAAACAAGCGTCATAATAAATAAGAGAGCCATACATCCGACCCCAACTACTCTCCTTTACACTCCTCCTACTCTGCACATAAATAAGAACTTTAACAGTTAATAATTCATTATGACACAAAGACCACATTTACTCCCCCTTTACACTCCTCCTACTCCGCACATTAATAAGAACTTTAACAGTTAACAGTTAACAGTGGAACTAGCCCCGGACACAGACAGGCAGACATGTTAATGTCACCACCACACGTTTATTTATACAACTAATATTTACAAGTATTGTGCCACAAACCCCAATCTTCCCCAAAGTCCAGGCCAACCACTCTGCCTCTTCGGACCGCCTCCTTCTCTCTTTCTATCACCTTGTCCTGCTTCCACCCTACTCCAGCCTCGAATGAAGGGAGGCGGCCCCTTTTATCCATACCCGGATGTGTTCCAGGTGTGCACCGTCCCAGTGTGGCGTAAGTGCCGGCTGTCCTCCCGGAAGCACTCTGGGTGTTCCCTCTCTTCTTCCCCCCAGCACTTCCTCATGTGGCGGAAGTACTGGGGTCCAGGGTCCTTCAGGCAGGGGGACGCCCCCTGGTGGTGACCACGGTCCCCTACAGGGTTGGGCTTTCAAGCCCTGTACTCGTGGCCCCCAATACAACCAGGGCGGACGCCCCCTCATGGTCTGGAGGAGGAATGAGCCCTCCTCCTGTCTTCCTGGGCGTCCCGGCCGGGCATGAGCCCCATCCAGGTGCCACACTATCTATCTATCTATCTATCTATCTATCTATCTATCTATCTATCTATCTATCTATCTATCTATCTATCTATCTATCTATCTATCTATCTAAAAACGCCATCTTTTTGCCAGCAAGCAAAGTTACTGGACTCCAACGTATTCACATATTTTGTGATTATTTACTCCTTTTGCAGCCAGGAAATAATATATGGATGGCTAACCAAACCTTTTTTTGGCTCTTTTGTCATATGATTTGTGACAATGTTCATTAAGGTTTAAGTCTGGGGTTTTGCTGGGCCGCTTAAAAACAGTTAGAGACTCGTCTCAAAGCCACAACAGCATTGTCCTGACTGTATGGTTTGAGTCATTGTCATGCTGAAAGGTGAACCGTCACCCAAGTCTGAGGTGGCAGGCACTCTGGGGCAGGTTTTCTTTAAGGACCTCTCTGGATTTGGCTGCATTCATCTTTCCCTGTCTCCCTGTTCCCTATACCCCCGTGTCACCACCATGTTTCACTGTAGAGATGATATTAGACAGGTGATAAGCAGCGTCTGGTCTTCACCAGACATAGGACTTGGAGTTCTGCTCAAAGAGTTCAATTTTTGTCTCATCAGATTGGTGATTTTTTTTTTCCTTTTTCGCTGATCATCCCATAAATGTCAAACTCCAGGTACGTTGGCCGCTCTACCATAAATTCCTGGAATGCTGCTGAGATGGTCGTCTTTATGGCAGGTTCTGCTATCACAGTAGAGGAATTCTGCAGCTCTGTTAGAGTGAACGTTGGGATGCTGGTCATCTCCCTGACCAAGGTCCTTCTTGCTTGGTGTGCGCCCCTTTAACACTGGGACCGGGGGAGCAGCCATGGGGTGCACACTACATCCCCCAAAACGCATGGTGGCTCAGATCTGTTGGGCTCCGTGGCCACCACCCAGAGGAGCTGCACGGCCTAATGAGCCCCTATGGGCTGGAATGTAGCCACACCCGGAAGTGCTGCCTAATTAGGCCAATTACCACCTGGGCACTTCCGAGAGGGCTATTAAAGGAGCCTACGGCCACTACTCAGGGCGCCAGAATCGGGAGGAGGACAAAGCTGCCTGGGAGGAGTGGAAGAAGAGTGTGTTGGTGTTTTTGTTTGGTGTGTTTTTGGGACTGTGCTGTAGCTGAGGGACACGGGGAAGACGTGATCCCCCAGCAGAAGAAAAATAAATTTTTTTGTTTCATTTTCACCTGTGCCTCCGGTGTCAGTCTGTGTCGGGTCAGTGTAAACCAAGTGCTTCTGCCACATTGGTTAATCAGTTTGGTCAAAGGCCAACTCTAGGAAGAGTCCTGGTGGTTCCATTTCAAAGTGAGCTCCTGGAAACAGTCAGCACTTTAGAAATGTTTTTTTTGTCCCTCAACCCTGATCTGTGCCTCACCACAGTTTGATCATGAAGGTTTTCCTTGGACTTCCTGGCTTGGTTTTTGCCCTGACGTGAAGTGTGAATTGTTGAACCTTCTATCCACAGACACACTGGGACTTTTCTTAATGATGTCCAATCAATTCACTTTGCCACAGGTGGACTCCAGTCAAGTTCAAGAAACATCAATCCATCCATTATCCAACCCGCTATATCCTAACTACAGGGTCACGGGGGTCTGCTGGAGCCAATCCCAGCCAACACCGGGCGCAAGGCAGGAAACAAACCCTGGGCAGGGCGCCAGCCCACCACAGGGCACACACACACACCCAGCACACACACACGGGACAATTTAGGATCGCCAATGCACTTAATCTGCATGTCTTTGGACTGTGGGAGGAAACCATAGTACCCGGAGGAAACCCACGCAGACACGGGGAGAACATGCAAACTCCATGCAGGGAGGACCCAGGAACCGAACCCGCACTGCTACCCACTGCGCCACCGTGCCGCCCAGTTCAAGAAACATCTCAAAGAAAATTAAAGCAAACAGGACCACCTGAGCATCACCACAGTTTGATCGTGGAGGTCTACGGAGAGCTCCTTGGACTTCATGACTTGTTTTTTGTTCAGACATGCAGTGTGAATTGTGGGGTCTTCTATACACCAGGTAGACGTATGTGTCCTTCATCCACTCTACATATATATTTATCTCTCCGCAACAATCCTCTCCTGAAAGAACGTGACGTCTAAAGGAAATTAACGAGAAAGACCGAATGGTGCAAATGCTACCCTTTGAAGCAAAGGTGGAAGCCTTTCAGATCAATAAAGCGAGTACACAGTAGAATCCTCAAAATGTCATCGCCACTCGCCGAGACACACAGCAGTGCGTTAACGAGGGTCCGTCCTCACGGTCGCAGGGCCTGCTTTTGCAGATGTGAGGAGTTTATTGAATTTTACAGTGTCGTAGACCTTGGCTGGCATGGAAACTCTAACACAAAACAGCAGCCCCCGCCACTCAGACAAAAGCGTGAAGTTTATTCAATTTGAACGGCCACCCTTCTATGAGAGATAATACGCTGGCCAAACAGAGCCTTACATTCAACACTCAAAGAGCTAAACTGTTAAGGCAGCCTGTGGCAAGTCTCTGGGAGTGCTTTATCTTGATCTTCTTTGGGTTATTTGTTCTTGATGTGCCAGCTGTTATAAGTTTAAGAAAATAATGAAAACCTCTTCTTGTACCTTCTGGAGACATTTCCGCCAGCCATAAACTTAAGACCCGCTTGGTTTCCTTATTAGCAGGGTGGTTGATGCAGCTGTGCTTTCTGGCTTCGGTTTGAGGAAAATGGAGCAGCAGAGTTTTGTAGATGTGAGGAGTGGGATGAAACTGCTTTGACCTATCAGGAAGAGCTGAGGGTCCAAGAAGGGGCTGTTCAAAAGCCCCTGGCACTACAATTACTTGCCATTATTTAACGGTCAAGCGTAATAACGAACCGCCTGCTCCTGCTCACCTACTTCTGGTCCACTGTTGAGAACTACAGAAGGTGGACAAAACAGCAGAAACATCGACCGATAGGTTAATATAAAGGATGTGCTAAGGAGGAGGGCCACATCACCTTTCAGAACGGCTTCAGCCCTTCCTGATTGCCGTCATACCAGTTCTGAACTGGATCTACTGGGATATTGCGCCATTATACCAGAAGAACAAAATCAAGTTCTTTAACATTCTTTGCGTTACATTTTTTTTCTCAAAGTCGCATTGCAAGTGATGTGACTGTAACTTTCAGATTCACCAGAATCACTTTTGGTTTCACTGACGGTTTCAATTTCATTGCCTGAAGACAGACTCACCTCATCATCACTACTGGTGAGAGGCACTTCTTACAAGACACTATTATGAGGCTAGGAAAGACATGTCCACACCGCTGCCCGGGTAACACTCACGCCCGACGCTTACGTAAGACACACCTACACTATTGCCCTGGTAACTCAGGCCTGACATTTGCGTAAGACACGCCTACACCGTTGCCTGGGTAACACTCGGACATGATGCTTATGTAAGACACGCCTACACCGTTGCCCGGGTAACACTCAGGCCTGACGCTTATGTAAGACACACCTACACCATTGCCCCGGTAACTCGGACCTGACACTTGCGTAAGACACACCTGAACCATTGCCCGGGTAACACTCGGACCTGACGCTTATGTAAGACACGCCTACACTGTTGCCCAGGTAACACTTGGGCTTGACGCTTACATAAGACACGCCTACACTGTTGCCCTGGTAACTCGGGCCTGACACTTGCGTAAGACACACCTGAACCATTGCCCGGGTAACACTCGGACCTGACGCTTATGTAAGACACGCCTACACTGTTGCCCAGGTAACACTCGGGCCTGACACTTGCGTAAGACACACCTGAACCATTGCCCGGGTAACACTCGGACCTGACGCTTATGTAAGACACGCCTACACTGTTGCCCAGGTAACATTCGGGCCTGACACTTATGTAAGACACGCCTACACCATTGCCCAGGTAACACTTGGACCTGATGCTTATGTAAGACACGCCTACACTGTTGCCCAGGTAACACTCGGGCTTGACACTTATGTAAGACATGCTTACACTGTTGCCCAGGTAACACTTGGGCTTGACGCTTACATAAGACATGCCTACACTGTTGCCCCAGTAACTCAGGCCTGACACTTGCGTAAGACACACCTGCACCATTGCCCGGGTAACACTCGGACCTGACGCTTATGTAAGACACGCCTACACCGTTGCCCAGGTAACACTTGGACCTGACGCTTATGTAAGACACGCCTACACTGTTGCCCAGGTAACACTCGGGCTTGACACTTATGTAAGACACGCCTACACTGTTGCCCCAGTAACTCGGGCCTGACACTTGCGTAAGATACACCTGCACCATTGCCCGGGTAACACTCGGACCTGACGCTTATGTAAGACACGCCTACACCGTTGCCCAGGTAACACTTGGACCTGACGCTTATGTAAGACACGCCTACACTGTTGCCCAGGTAACACTCGGGCTTGACACTTATGTAAGACACGCCTACACTGTTGCCCCAGTAACTCGGGCCTGACACTTGCGTAAGACACACCTGCACCATTGCCCGGGTAACACTCGGACCTGACGCTTATGTAAGACACGCCTACACTGTTGCCCAGGTAACACTCGGGCCTGACACTTATGTAGGACACATGTACACTGTTGCCCGGGTAACACTCGGGCCTGACACTTACATAAGACACGCCTACACTGTTGCCTGGGTAACACTCAGCACTATTCCTGGTGGCACTTTTACAGCACAACTAAACTTCAGGCCTTACGCAAGCCATGCCTACACCATTGCCGGGATAACACTCGGGCCTGACGCTTATGTAAGACACGCCTACACTGCTGCCAGGGTGATTGGGGATGCCATGGAAGGAATTTGAGTTTACCCTGGTGTACGGGGAGGTGTACAGGGAAGTGTACTGGGAAACCACTGAATGTTATGATTCTGGCCTCATAAAATAACAACCTTAAGGAAATAGAATGCTTCAGGCCTGACCAGATTCCAAAATGGGGAACATGATTTTAAAGTTCAAAAATGACAAGAAAGTCAGAGATATCCATCACAAGGATGAGAACGGTAAAACTCTGGCTTGTGTACAATGTCATAAAAAGACAGGACAATTAGAAACAGTTGGGGCACTTTGAAGGCAGACCCCTTGTATCTGATGGCCAAAAATAAATGAAAAGATCAAAAAGGGTGGAAGGTCTTTTCAGATGGTAGTCAGATTTACTGACTCAAAGATGGCCGCACTACCCCTTAAGAGGATGCCAGACCTGAGAGGGCGGGGCTAGGAGACGACAACCCAGAAGTGGCATCACAGGGACTGGCAGCCATCCAATCTGTAGGGACAAAAGGAGGAAAAGCAATAGGCAACAGTGCCAACCCTCTGTTTAGTGTGGAATTACAACTAGATGAGCCCTCAAGTTGTCTCCCATGTGTGTGACAAGAGACAGAGTTAGGTCCAGAAGTATTTGGACAGTGACAACATTTTCATAATTTTGGCTCTGTGCACCACCATAATAGATTTGAAATGAATGCAATCAGGATGTGATTAAAGTGTAGACTTTCAGCTTTAATTCAATAGGTTTGAAAAAAAAAATATTGTAAAAATACCATGAATTTTTACATTTATATAGCACTTTTCTCACTACTCAAAGCGCTTAGCAATTGCAGGTTAAAGGCCTTGCTCAAGGGCCCAACAGAGCAGAGTCTCTTTTTGGCATTTTAGGGGATTCAAACCGGCAACCTTCCGATTGCCAGGGCAGATCACTAGCCTCAGAGCCAACACTCCACCATAACAAACACCTCTTCCAGCAGCTAGCCAAGCAATTCCTAGATGATAGATAGATAGATAGATAGATAGATAGATAGATAGATAGATAGATAGATAGACAGACAGACAGATAGATAGATAGATAGATAGATAGATAGATAGATAGATAGATAGATAGATAGATAGATAGATAGATAGATAGATAGATAGATAGCATACTTTATTAATCCCAAGGGGAAATTCGCATACTCCAGCAGCAGCATACCAATAAAAAATAATATTAAATTGAAGAGTGATAACAATGCAGGTATACAGACAGACAATAACTTTGTATAATGTTAACGTTTACCCCCCCGGGTGGAACTGAAGAGTCGCATAGTGTGAGGGAGGAACGATCTCCTCAGTCTGTCAGTGGAGCAGAACGGTGACAGCAGTCTGTCGCTGAAGCTGCTCCTCTATCTGGAGATGATCCTGTTTAGTGGATGCAGTGGATTCTCCATGATTGACAGGAGTCTGCTCAGCGCCCGTCGCTCTGCCACGGATGTCAAACTGTCCAGTTCCGTGCCTACAATAGAGCCTGCCTTCCTCACCAGTTTGTCCAGGCGTGAGGCATCCCTCTTCTTTATGCTGCCTCCCCAGCACACCACCGCGTAGAAGAGGGCGCTCGCCACAACCATCTGATAGAACATCTGCAGCATCTTATTGCAGATGTTGAAGGACGCCAGCCTTCTAAGGAAGTATAGCCGGCTCTGTCCTCTCTTGCACAGAGCATCAGTATTGGCAGTCCAGTCCAGTTTATCATCCAGCTCAAGGTATTTATAGGTCTGGTAGATGGTCTCCCATCCAAGTACTGGCCAGGCCTGAACAAGCTCAGCTTAAAGGTGGATGACTACTTTTGAAGTCAAGTGTTACGGCTACTGTTAAGAAGAGTTGTGGTTGCTCAAAATCTCTTCCATTTAAGAATTATGGAGGCTACTGTGCTCTTTGGAACCTTCAATACCACAGAAATGTTTTGTAGCCCCCACCTCAGATCTGTGCCTTGACACAATCCTGTCTGCAGGCAGTTCCTTCCTCTGCATGGCTTTGTTTTGGCTCAGCTGTTGGTCCTTCTATGGACGGGTGCGTACCTCCTTAATCAGTCCAATCAATTAAACTGACCATAGGTGGACTCCCAAAAAGGCGCAGAAACATCTGAATGATGAGAAAAATAGAATGGGATGCACCTGAGCCACATTTCAAGTGTCAAAAGGTCTGAATACATTTGTCCATGGGAAATTTCAGCTTTTTTCATTTTTAATAAATGTGTAAAAATTTCTAAACTCCTGTTTTCATATTGTCATTCTGGGATACTGAGTGCTGCTTGATGTGGGGAAAAATGAATTGAAATCATTTTAGCACATGGCGGCGACTTCACAAAATGTGAGACAAGTGAAGGAGTCTGAACACTTTCTGAAGAGGCTGCACATACAGACCCCATGCTGAATTTATTTATGTAGGTGTAGTGGTCCTTCCTTGATCTTCCCAGGGAAGTATTTCAAAAATCTTCCAATATGCAAGCTTTCAAGGCAACTCAGGCCCCTTCTTTGGTCAAGATGGGGCCTGAGTTGCCTAGAAAGCTTGCATATTGTAATCTTTTTAGTTAGCCAATAAAAGAGGTCATTTTGCTTGACTTCTAACTACATTCATAATGGCTAACACGGTACAACACCCTAGTACTACAAAAATCTTCCATAAATGTAAAGCAAGAAAATGACTACTGTCAAATTTGAGGCAAAGAGCCACCAAAAAGGTTTGGGGCGGCCACCCGTATAATTGTTCCTGGCTGCAAAATTGTTGGATTTTAATGTACATTTGTGTACAGGTTCGAGTCCAAAACAGAACTGACTTGATGAGGCAAAGATGGTGGTTTTAAGGAGAGGAGAGGAAGTGACGTCAGCGGGGGCGGAACCAGAAGTGGTGTCATCGGGACCAGAACTGGAAGTGATGTCATTGGAAGCGGAACTGGAAGTGACGTCAGAAGCATTTATTTGTAGAGCACGTTTTCATCCGAATGATGTACCTCAAAGTGCTTTTACGAGTTGAAGAAAGAAGAAAAAGAAAGAACAAAAATATCAACATTTGGCAATGCTAATTAACAAAGAATAAAATAAGGTCCGATTTTTCAGGGAGGACAGAAAAAAACAAAAAAAAAACTCCAAATGGCTGGAGAAAAAGAAAACAAAATCTGCAGGGGTTCCAAGGCCACAAGACCACCTATTCTGCCTAGCAAAGGTCATTGGTGAGGTCATTGGATGCGGACCCGGAAGTGGCTTCATCAGGGCCGGAACTGGAAGTGATGTCAGTGGGCCCAGAGCCAGAAGTGATATCATCAGGCCCAGGTGGAATTTCCCATAATTGGTTTGCAGTGGAAAAAGAGAGAAAGGATCAGTGTGCTCTGAAACCCCCTGGTCTGGAGTGGAATTACTGTCATTCAGGCCCTTTAGATGCCTCCCATGCGCACGTGTGTGACACTACTCGTGATTGGTTAAGAGATTTTACTGAGCTGTGGGGTTAGATCTACTGGTTAGCAGAGGACAGCCTACAATACGACAGAGAGAACGGACTGCATGCGACCAAAAATTGAAATAAATAAATAAGTAACATCAGGGTGGTTTCTGGCCATGATAACAATAGTCAGGGAAATGTTTGATTGATAAGAAATCATTTAAGGTAATGGGTAGGAATTTAAACCAAATTCCCTGTCTGTAAGGCAAGTGTGCTGTGATGGCTGCTTGTTTGTGCAATTGTATTAATTATTTACAATATAATTATTCATTAGTTATTAATTAATTAGTTATGGGAAAGAGTAGTGGAAGCTCGGTTGAGAAGGGAGGTGATGATTAGTGAGCAGCAGTATTGTTTCATGGCAAGAAACAGCACTACAGATACAATGTTTGCTCTGAGGATGTTGATGGAGAAGTTTAGAGAAGGTCAGAAGGAGTTGCATTGTGTCTTTGTGGATCTGCATATGACAGGGTGCCTCGAGAGGAGCTGTGGTATTGTATGAGGAAGTCGGGAGTGGCAGAGAAGTACGTAAAAGTTGTACAGGATATGTATGAGGGAAGTGTGACAGTGGTGAGGTCTGCGGTGGGAGTGACGGAGGTGGGATTACATCAGAGATCAGCTCTGAGCCCTTTCTTATCTGAAATGGTGATGGACAGGTTGACAGGTGAGATTAGACAGGAGTCCTCGTGGACTATGATGTTTGCTGATGACATTGTGATCTGTAGCGATAGTAGGGAGCAGGTTGAGGAGACCCTGGAGAGGTGGAGATCTGCTCTAGAGAGGAGAGAAATGAAGGTCAGTAGGACCATCAAGACAGAATACATGTGTGTGAATGAGAGGGAGGTCAGTGGAATGGTGAGGATGAGGGGAGTAGAGTTGGCAAAGGTACAGTACAGTACAGAGTAACAGGGATTGTGGAAGAGAGGTGAAGAAGAGAGTGCACGCAGGGTGGAGTGGGTGGAGAAGAGTGTCAGGAGTGATTTGTGACAGACGGGTATCAGCAAGAGTGAAAGAGAAGGTCTATAGGACGGTAGTGAGACCAGCTATGTTATATGGGCTGGAGATGGTGGCACTGACTAGAAAGCAGGAGACATTGCTGGAGGTGACAGAGTTAAAGATGCTAAGATTTGCATTGGGTGTGATGATGATGGACAGGATTAGAAATGAGGACATTAGAGGGTCAGCTCAGGTTGGATAGTTGGGAGTATAACAATAAAGATCACAAGACATTGCTAAGGTTTGGGGCAGCCACCTGTATAATTGTTCCTGGAAGCAAAACATCTTAATAATCAGCTCCATGTTCACACTATTCAGTCCAAAACAGAAGTAACTCAATATTATCAAGATGGCGGCTTTAAAGGAAAGCAGGAAGGAATGTGATGTCATCAGGACCGGAACCGGAAGTGACGTCATTAGCTGCCTCAGAGCCGGGCGGGATTTCCCTAGAATGGTCTGTAAGAGATCGAGAGGGAGAATTAGTGCACTTCACCACCCCCTGGTCTGGCGTGGAATTACATGTATTACATGCATTCAAGCCCTTTAGTTGCCTCCTAAACACGTGTGTGTGTGACAGGAGACAAAGTCAGAGAGGCAAGATTGCCTTGGTTTGAACATATGCAGAGGAGAGATGATGGGGATATTGGGAGAAGGGTGCTAAGGATAGAGCTGCTGAGGTAAGAGGAGAAGAGGAAGGCCTAAGAGGAGGTTTATAGATGTGGTGAGAGAGGACAAGCAAGTGATGGGTGTAACAGAACAAGATGAGGAGGACAAAAAAGATATGGAAGAAGATGATATACTGTAGCAACCCATAACGGGAGCAGCCAAAAGAAGATGAATTTACAATTAATTATTGACTTGTTTTGATGGGATATGGAGCATTAAGCCCAATTAACACTTGGGACAATATTCTGCTGTCAAGTTGTAGATGAAATAACATTATGCTGCAAAACAAAATCAGAATATGCTCTGCCACTCTGTGGGACAGACCTTCCATATAAAACACAATGGCGTGCAAATGAAAAAGCTGTAAAGCCAATTTTAGAACAAACCAGAACTGAATTGTAAGTTGAATCGAATAATAGCGATGACAGTGTATTTTCATTAGATGTTGACATGGGTAGCGGACTGTAAGACCGGACCGCCGTGATATACCTGATGAATTTGGTCTTGTGAAGGTTTGCTGTGGTGGTAACTTTGTAGCTAAAAGACAAAATTATTGCGATCAAGTGAAAGGATGGAAAAGACGGTAGCCCCCTATGCACTGCTCACAATGCAGCAACTGTCAGTGTTCGTGTCAGGGGAAATGTGGAAGTCACTAAGCCTTGCGCTGTCGTAAACTGTGATAACACAAAGGATGTGTCGATTGAGCAGATCAGGAACTAACATGCTAGAAAAGATATTACAGTTAGGTCCATAAATATTTGGACAGAGACAACTTTTTTCTAATTTTGGTTCTGTACATTACCACAATGAATTTTAAATGAAACCACTCCGATGCAGTTGAAGTGCAGACTTTCAGCTTTAATTCAGTGGGGTGAACAAAACGTTTGCATAAAAATGTGAGGCAACTAAAGCATTTTTTGAACACAATCCCTTCATTTCAGGGGCTCAAAAGTAATTGGACAAATGAAATAACTGGAAATCAAATGTTCATTTCTAATATTTGGTTGAAAACCCTTTGCTGGCAATGACAGCCTGAAGTCTTGAACTCCTGGACGTCACCAGATGTTGGGTTTCCTCCTTTTTAATGCTCTGCCAGGCCTTTACTGCAGCGGCTTTCAGTTGCTGTTTGTTTGTGGGCCTTTCTGTCTGAAGTTTAGTCTTCAACAAGTGAAATGCCTGCTCAGTTGGGTTAAGATCAGGTGACTGACTTGGCCATTCAAGAATTTTCCACTTCTTTGCTTTAATAAACTCCTGGGTTGCTTTGGCTGTATGTTTCGGGTCATTGTCCATCTGTATCATGAATCAATTTGACTGCTGTATTTAGCTGATTTGAGCAGACAGTATGTCTCTGAACACCTCAGAATTCATTTGGCTGCTTCTGTCCTGTGTCACATCATCAATAAACACTAGTGTCCCAGTGCCACTGGCAGCCATGCACGCCCAAGCCATCACACTGCCTCCCTCCACCGTGTTTTACAGATGATGTGATATGCTTTGGATAATGAGCTGTTCCACACCTTCTTCATCCTTTTTTCTTGCCATCATTCTGGTAGAGGTTCATCTTGGTTTCATCTGTCCAAAGAATGTTTTTCCAGAACTGTGCTGGCTTTTTTAGATGTTCTTTAGCAAAGTCCAATCTAGCCTTTCTATTCTTGAGGCTTATGAGTGGCTTGCACCTTGCAGTGCACCCTCTGTATTTACTTTCATGCAGTCTTCTCTTTATGGTAGACTTGGATATCGATACGCCTACCACTGGAGAGTGTTGTTCACTTGGTTGGCTGTTGTGAAGGGGTTTCTCTTCACCATGGAAATGATTCTGCGATCACCTACCACTGTTGTCTTCCGTGGACGTCCAGGTCTTTTTGCGTTGCTGAGTTCACCAGTGCTTGCTTTCTTTCTCAGGATGTACCAAACTGTAGATTTTGCCATTCAATTTGCAATTTCTCGGATGGGTTTTTTCGGTTTTCGCAGCTTAAGGATGGCTTCTTTCACCTGCATGGAGATCTCCTTTGACCGCATGTTGTCTGTTCACAGCAAAATCTTCCACATGCAAGCACCACACCTCAAATCAACTCCAGGCCTTTTATCTGCTTAATTGATAAGGACATAACGACGGACTTGCCCACACCTGCCCATGAAATAGCCTTTGAGTCAATTGTCCAATTACTTTTGAGCCCCTGAAATGAAGGGATTGTGTTAAAAAAATGCTTTAGTTGCCTCACATTTTTATGCAATCGTTTTGTTCACCCCACTGAATTAAAGCTGAAAGTCTGCACTTCAACTGCATCGGAGTGGTTTCATTTAAAATTCATTGTGGTAATGTACAGAACCAAAATTAGAAAAAAGTTGTCAATGTCCAAATATTTACGGACCTAACTGTATAAGAAAATGATGCAAAGAAATGCGGTTCTACTGTCCCGAATTGTGACATGAAGCTGTGCATTGGTGGATGGTCATATTTCTGATATTTGATTCCTTACTAGTGGTCCTAGTAGGGTTAAAAATGATAAATTTCAAACCTAAGCACAGTTTTGGACTCTATCAAGGTCAGTAACTATGAATATGATGTTATTTTCGATTTTTCCTTTAGTAGAGATTTAGTCCTGTACAGACCTCTAGCATATGCTGAAAAATGATAGATTTCTAATAAAACTGAGAATAGTTCAACATTTAAATTGAAGCACCCATTTTAATATTTTAAATATCTTGTTTAAGATGTTCATCTACCTCATGAAGTAAATTATTACTTTTCTTATGAAGACCCCCAATTTGGGTGGCTTATGCTAATTAGCCCTTTTCTCCTTTTGTATTGATTTTGAGGTTAATAGTTGTATCTGTTGTGTTTATTATTACTTGTTTGATTGAATAGTATGCCATTATAATGTTCTGCTCTTTGAAAAATACAATGAAAATGTATTAAGAAAAACATAATTCAAACTTAGGATGACGTATCCATGGGGGAACTACTGTAGCACACAATTGCAAATCCAGTATCGTAAAAAATGAAACAAATTACATGCGACAAAAATACAAAATGATATAACTGTGAACTCCAACACAGTATGAAATATGCAGACAGTAATGTCTAACTTGAAACATCCCAGATTTGACGAGAACGTTTTGAGCCCGGACCTGAAAGGCGTATTGCGTGGTGCTGATTTCGATTAGCTCCTGTCGACTCAGATATGTGAATTACATCTTTTGAGCATTTGTGGTTTATGGTGCCTGTTTCTTATTTCAGAACCAAATCAACATGGGTACAGGAAACCACAAAATCAAGTATCATGTGGCATTGAATGTCTAACACACGCCTTTACAGATTCATTCTCGCATAGTCGATGTGCCCCAGAACCAGCCCGCTTTTCATGTCACTGTCAAGGTTTGGGCTGCAGAACTCCACCATGTTAGGATGTCTCTTGAAAAATCCTCAATGCCTTCAACATTCAGAACAGAAGAACATTTCAGAAACTATCGTAATGGGGGAATCGAAGAGTGACAGTTTGTGAGATAACAGAGACTATTGGGTGATTTAGTTATAGGCCAGTTGAATCTATTCTTTGTGATCACTTAAACTTAAGCTGTGAATGTTGGGGGCCCTGAATTTGGCCTCCTCAGTTGAAGCATCACAGCGTGTAACATTCCAAGGAAAACATCAAAAGCTAATGAATTCACTCTGAGAGCATTACACCTGGAATATTGTGAACTGTTTTGAACTTTCAAGCTAGATAAAAAGACATAGCAGCACCAGAAAAAGTCCTCGGAGGAGCAACAAAAGGGCCGATCCAAGAGAGCTCTGAGTGAGATTGAACTTGTCAATTTAAAGGAATAATGCAATCAAAAATACAGTAATACCTCAACATACGTGTTACGTCGATTTTGACTTTACATTGGCTTTTTGTTAAAAATAATATGACCTCGGGTGGCATGGTGCCGCAGTGGGTAGCGCTGCTGCCTCGCTCTTAGGAGACACAGGTTCGCTTCCCGGGTCCTCCCTGTGTGCAGTTTGCATGTTCTCCCCGTATCTGCGTGGGTTTCCTCCCACAGTTCAACGACATGCAGGTTAGGTGCATTGGTGATTCTAAATTGTCCCTAGTGTGTGTGTGTGTGTGTGCATGTGCCCTGCCCGGGGTTTGTTTCCTGCCTTGTGCCCTGTGTTGGCTGGGATTGGATCCAGCAGACCCCCGTGACCCTGTAGTTTGGATCTAGCGGGTTGGATAATGGATGGATGGATAATATGACCTCCTCCTTCTCCAACTTCCACGTCATCCCCAGCGTACGACATCACTCATGTAAAATTCTGTTGGTAAAATTTTTCTTTTTCTTTAATTTAGCATTGAGGGCTGAATATTTTTTCAGTGGCTGGCAGGAATGCGCAGCACAGCAGCTGGCGTTTGCTCGAGTTGCGCTAAACGCAGATCTGGCAAGAGAGTGAAGCGAATGCGCAGAACAAAAAACTCCGTGGACAGTGTTTTGTGTATTATTGTTGAATCGGACTCTGACTTATTGGACTCTGATTCTGATGCAATTTATCTGGAGATCGGAAACAAAAGTGATGAGCTAGCATCAGATGATCAGTCCTAGGGCTGATCGTGGCACTGAACTTGTTCATGTAAGTGGCTGGCAGCAGTTGATTTTCAAAGTCAATGTGTCACCGTCCAGTTCATTAATCCTGAGCATGTCATTAGAACATTAGGAAGTCACTAATCCAAACAAGCTCGCCACTCCTATTCACTAATTCCTCCAAAATAACATCAAGTTGAACATAAAAACGCTAACACATCAGAAAAGATATTATTTACATGTAATTGAAATACTGCCCTGGCATTTGCCATTCCAAAATGGCATTGTTCAGTATTCATAGTGCCCTATAGCAGTGTTAAATACAGTCATGGTGGCAGGATTGGCACTCCTGTCCCTCAAAATAACCTCTCACAGTGTTCCCCTCCATTCGAATGAGTGTGGTGCTGAGGTGTGACCTGTTGTCCTGACCTTGGACCTTGAAATAGTTGGTTGTGTGGTGGGTTCAGCAACATGCTGCCTCACCGCCTGCCCTTCCACTCATTACCCTCTCTGATACGAATGAAATTATAAGCGCTACGCAAGTCCAGTTTCTTAAAGATGGTGAATATGTGACAGGACCAAAGCCTGGACCAGGAGTTGTGCTGCATCTTCATGATTTAAACAAGGTGCAGAAGTAAATTTAAAAGTCAGATAAAAAAATAGAATATAAATCGAGGGACGTCACGCTTGGACTTTTTTTTTTTTTTATTAATTTTCATTGTAATCATTCCATACAAATAGATCAATTTATAACCTAACAAAATTGAAGACAAATCAAACCCCACCCCTGAGAAGGAGAGCTTAGCTGAAGGAGAATTGCTTAAGGCTTTTTAATAAGGCAACAATAAACAAAAGAAAGGGAGAAATAAATATATATGTAAATAAGAGATGGAGAAGGGGATTAAATGCGGTAATAGTTATTTCTCTTATTCTAAAATAATATTGATTAAATCCTGCCAGGTTTCAAAAAAATTTTGTACAGATCCTCTAACTGAGAATTTGATTTTTTCCAATTTCAAATAATATAAAACATCGGTTTCCCACTGACTTATCAGAACATTAGAACATTAGAACACCCTAGACGAGAACAGGCCATTCAGCCCAACAAAGTTCGCCAGTACTATCCACTTATTTCTTCCAAGAAAACATCAAGTCGAGTTTTGAAAGATCCTAACGTCTTACTGTCTACCACACTACTTGGTCGCTTATTCCAAGTTTCTATCGTTCTTTGTGTAAAGAAAACCTTCCTAATGTTTGTGCGAAATTTACCCTTAACAAGTTTCCAACTGTGTCCCCGTGTTGATGATGAACTCATTTTAAAATAACAGTCTCGATCCACTGCACTAATTCCCTTCATAATTTTAAACACTTCAATCATGTCACCTCTTAATCTTCTTTTGCTTAAACTGTAAAGGCTCAGCTCTTTTAATCTTCCCTCATAATTCAACCCCTGTAGCCCTGGAATCAGCCTAGTCGCTCTTCTCTGGACCTTTTCTAGCGCTGCTATGTCCTTTTTGTAGCCTGGAGACCAAAACTGCACACAGTACTCAAGATGAGGCCTCACCAGTGCATTATAAAGGTTGAGCATAACCTCCTTGGACTTGGACTTGTCAGAGGAGAATTAGGATTCTTCCAATTTAGATAGATAGATAGATCTTTATTGTCATTGTCACTTTTACAAAGGAACAACGAAATTGAAGGTGCAATCGACTCAGTGTGAAGAATAAGAGTTAAAAAGACAATAAGACAAGAAGACAGAATATAATAACAAACCGAATAGTAATAAATATACAAATTGCACTTGTTGACTTACAGTCTATATTGCACATTGGAAGAATAATATGGAGCAGTTTTATTTTGAGTTCAGGGCCATGATTGCTTTCGGATAAAAGCTGTTTTTAAGGCGGTTTGTCCTGGTTTTCATTGCTCTGTATCTTCTGCCCGATGGCAAAAGCTGGAAGAGGCAATGACCGGGATGTGATGAGTAAGTGAAATGTCTATTGCTTTTTTGCGACATCGGGAGGTGTAGATTTGTTCCAGAGTGGGGAGGGTACAACCAATTGTTCTCTCCGCTATCCTGACGACCCTGTGTAGCGCTTTCTTTTCTGAGGAAGTGCAGCTGCCGTTCCACACACACAGTCCGTACTTGAGCACACTCTCGATGGAACAATGATAAAAAGCAAGGAGCAGATTTTTTGGGAGGTGGTTATTTCTGAGAATTCTCAGAAAATACAGTCTCTGCTGCACCTTCTTTAGCAGCTCCTTGGTGTTGGGACTCCAGGTCAGGTCATCCTCCAGCTCCATACCCAGAAACCTGAACACCGGGACCCTCTCCACACAGGCCCCGCCAATGATGAGTGGCTGGATGTCAGTTTTGTTTTTCCTAAAGTCAATAACAAGCTCCTTTGTTTTTTTGTTGTTGAGGAGCAGGTTATTGACTGTGCACCACTCTGACAGTCACTCCACCTCATCCCTGTATGCTAGCTCATCCTCCTTGCCCGAGATGAGTCCGACCACCGTCGTGTCATCTGCAAACTTTATAATCTTGTTGCTATGGTGAGTGGGGACACAGTCATATGTGTAGAGGGTGTAGAGGAGCGGGCTGAGCACACAACCCTGCGGCGTCCCAGTATAACAGTATAACAGTATAACAGAATAAGTCTGCGTGCCAAAAGCGTAGTGAATGCAATCACCGTTTGCTTGTCCTTCTCCAATTCAAGTCCGTCTGGAAGAACACCGAACACAGCTGTTAATGGGTTAGGAGGGATTGTGATACCAAGGCTGTCTGAAAGGCACTTAAAAATTTTGGTCCAAAATGATGTTAGTTGGGTGCAGACCCAGAACATGTGACCCAGTGAGGCAGGAGCTAACGCTTGGACTTTTTAACGCACTAGTGTAGTTGAAATTTAACGTCTTATTAAAGAAAGAAACATCCTCTAACAGGACAATTCAGTAATCAGGCGGGAGAAAAGCTGTTCATTGCATCTTTTAATGACTCCTTGGCAAAATACCTTGGAGGGAGCATTCATCAAAAGGAGTCTGTTACAGCCTGGTCAGCATGATCAGAATGGTCAGAGAAATAAAGGATAGAGGATCATTTTATAAACTACTGAATTTACATCCAGGCTCAATCAATGCATACGTTTTATTGTGGTTGGTTCATTGGTTTACACCCAAATGATTTACATAAAATAAAAGTCTATTATATTATATTCTGGTTCTTCTTATACCTTTTGAGATGAGACACCACTCTTGAAATTTCTATGCATATAACAACTGTCCATTCTCGTTTATAGGACATCTGCTGATCTCTTAGTCATCTCTTAGTCATCCTTCAGTACATTTTATATATTACATCAACCTTTTTCTGGTACGCTCTTTCTTTACTTGACCATCTCAGTATTTTTCCTAAACCAATTCTTACAGTCATATGAAAACGTTTGGGAACCCCTCTCAGCCTGTATAATAATTGACTCTCCTTTCAACAAAAAGATAACAGTGGTATGTCTTTCAATTCCTAGGAACATCTGAGTACTGCGGTGTTTTCTGAACTAAGATTTTTAGTGACGCAGTATTTAGTTGTATGAAATGAAATGAAATGTGAAAAACTGGCTGTGCACAAATGTGGGTCTCCTTGTCATTGTGCTGATTTGAATGCCTGTCACTGCTCAATGCTGATTAATTGGTTGGATTAGCTCGTTAAGCCTTGAACTTCATAGACCGGTGTGTCCCATCATGAGATATAAAGGTATTTAAGGTGGTCAATTACAAGTTGTGCTTCCTTCCCTTTGACTCTCCTCTGAAGAGTGACAGCATGGGATCCTCAAAGCAACTCTCCAAAGATCTACAAACAAAGATTGTTGAGTCTCCTGGTTTAGAGGAAGGCTACAAAAAGCCATCTCAGAGGTTTAAACTGTCAGTTTCTGTAACTGTAAGGAATGGAATCAGGAAATAGAAGGCCACAGGCACAGTTGCTGTTAAACCCAGCAGGTCTGGCAGGCCAAGACAAATACAGGAGCGGCATATGAGCAGGATTGTGAGAATGGTTACAGACAACCCACAGATCACCTCCAAAGATCTGCAAGAACATCTTGCTGCAGATGGTGTATCTGTACATCGTTCTACAATTCAGCACAATTTGCACCAAGAACATCTGTATGGCAGGGTGATGAGAAAGAAGCCCTTTGTGCACTCACACCACAAACAGAGTCGCTTGTTGTATGCCAATGCTCATTCAGACAAGCCAGATTCATTTTGGAACAAAGTGCTTTGGACTGATGAGACAAAAATGGAGTTATTTGGTCAAAACAAAAAGCGCTTTCATGGCGGAAGAAGAACACCGCATTCCAAGAGAAACACCTGCTACCTACTGTCAGATTTGGTGGAGGAGTGGAGGCAGTGAAGCAAGGGAAGAATCGTTGGAAGGCCCGGACTTTGAGGGTGATTAGTGCAGGGGCACTGTGTGCTGTGCGGGACTGTGTTGGGAACTCTAAATATTGTAAATAAAATGCGTGTGTGTTGGAACCATTGGTGTCTGCCTGTCTGTGTCCGGGCTGAAGCTCCACACTACATATGTATGTTTGCTATCATTCTTTTCAGAATTTATCGAACTTTAATGTGATGTTGTTACATTTTCAGATTTTTATTCCGTCTTTAAATTATAAACTAAAAAATATCAAGAATTCACGTCCCGTGAGACAAGACTTTTTTCCAAGAGATTTAACCACACCCTGGGCCGGAAAGAAAAGACAAAGAGTAGGACAGCTGCTGTACAGACTTTTGAATGTTTGAAGAGAAGGGCGACATGCAGAACACACGACATGGTAGCAGCAACAAGCCAGTAGCTGATCGAGCAAAGAGGAGATAAAAAAAACTGTATTTGTTTCCCATTGTATCACTGTTTAAAAGGGGGTTTCTTTGGAGTGACCGCGTCTCCTTGGGGTGCGTTCAGCCCCTCCCCCCCTTCACAACGCGAGCGGCAGATACGCAAAGTGGCTGACGCATAGCGCAGGCCGGGGGTGGTTGGCGAGCAAAGCGAACAGGGGGTGAACCCCCTAGTTTGTCATAAAAACAAAGAAGAAGCAATGAAAATCCTGCTTTGAATCAGCTGAACGTAGCTTTATTACCTTTACTTATAAAGACAGCTCTCTTGACCAATCAGACCACGTAATCTACGCCCTCAAAGTGGAAGTAGCTGCCATCAAAGATATTCATGCAGAAAAGGAAAACATTTGTTTGTAAGGCAGGATTTAATCACAGTTTTTTCAGGTAAGAATTTATGATAAGATGATTTATGGAACTGAGGCAGTCCGTTCATAATCACAGGTTGTCCACATCTCAGATGTCCTCACCGCCTGTAGATCATATCACATCAGAGGATTCAGATTTGTTCAGAGTCCTGGAGACCTCGGCCAACATACTACCTCCATCCTACTGGCCATTCCAAGGCTGAGTTAGTGCTGGGCCAGCCAATCAGATGAAAGGAGCCTCCTACCTGATGATTCTGGTAATCCTTTATCAGAGATGACTTCTTCATAGGCAGGCAAATAACTTGACAGTAGAGCAGTGGCACTGAGTGCCACATTTGAGTACTGAGAAGAGAGAGTAGGTGAGGATTAATAACAAATTATAACATATAATCATATTACTTATATTTTAGTGCTAATGACTAACAACAGAGATGTAGTATGCACAGCTAATGAGCAGCTCTAGTCAGGGTGTGCTAAACTGAAGGTGCGCGTCTTTAGCTGGAAAG
Organism: Erpetoichthys calabaricus; assembly: GCF_900747795.2. Taxonomy (NCBI): domain Eukaryota; kingdom Metazoa; phylum Chordata; class Cladistia; order Polypteriformes; family Polypteridae; genus Erpetoichthys; species Erpetoichthys calabaricus. The sequence continues at coordinate 15,497,510 of NC_041396.2, read as the reverse complement.
CTAAGACTGAAGGGGGGTCTCTTATAGTAGCATATAAGCGGAAGAAAAAACAAAATCTGCAGGGGATCAAGGTCAAAAGACCGGCCAGAACACTCTGGGTATTCAGACTTTCATAAATGTCCTTAAGTCACTCCTCAATGTTTCATTGTCTTAGGGGAAAGTTGGAGAATCCGCTCTCATTGAAACATCACACGTGACTGCACAGGACTTTGATCAGATGCAGAACAACACCTGAGAAAAAACAGAAAACAATGCAGAGAAAATCAGAGTTTATTAAAGATAATAATATGATAATTCTATGTTTATCTAGATAATTAGGGGTAGAATTAAAATGTAAGAATGAGAAAGGAGAATTAAAAAAGTGGGTTTTAAGGAGTTTTTTTTAAAATTATCTACAGTGTTAGCCTGGTATTTTTCAATTAATAATAATAATAATAATAATAATATATTAATTATAATAACAATTATTATAATTAATAATTATATTATTATTAATAATAATAATAATAATAATAATATTAATAATGCATTTTATTTATATAGCACAATGGTACGCTGGTAATGTATTCCAACTTATTGGTGCACAACAGCAAAAGGCCACCTTATTTCTTTTATACTCAGCTCTTGGAATAAAATGCAGACCACCATTAGAAGATCTAAGGTTGTGACTTGGAACGTAGAGGGTCAGGCACTCCCTTATAAAGGAAGGAGCAAGATTATTTAAAGCTTGAGGTGCCATTAGTAGTTTTGTTAAAGTTCTAAAGGACACAGGTAACCAATGTAACGATGCCAAGACTGGTGTTAACATGCTCAAATTGTCTTTTTCATGTTAAGATTCTTGCTGCTGCATTTTGAACTAACTGCAGTTGTTTTATGTCTTTATTAGGTAGTTCAGCTACATCAAGGGTGATGCGTCCTCCCTAACTGCTCTGATGACCGCACTCAATTCACTAAGAGGAATCCCCCCACCACCACCATTGGTGTGCCACAGAGACAATTACATGGGAAATAAGTAGGTCTTAACACCTGATAGGTTGGGAAACAGTGATCCAGTTGACTAAAAGCAAAAGTGTGAGTTTCTCAGCATCTTCTTTTGTATTTGTTCATCCAGGACCTTCAGTTCTTCATCGAAGGTTATAATCTCGAAACTGCCGTTCTTTGTTGTACGATTTTCAGTGGGATCTTGCAGACAACAAAATGAGAGCTTCTGTACAAGACTATTCAGCACAGGAAGTGGCCTACAAGAAATGTCAGATGATGTGCAGAGGAGAGCAACCATCTCAATGAATAAACCTGTTTAGTCTCAAGCTTGTGTGGGGACCTCATTCGGGTCTCTCTCACACATGATGCATGCATGTACTTTCTTAACTAAAATCGCTTTGCACCTTTCCTTGCCAAAGGCAAGACTAAAGAGACAACCTCCTTTATGACAGCGTCCCACTGCGTGAACCTGCAGAAGACAAAGTTAAAATGACTGCGAAAGCGCACCCAGCACTTAATGACTTAAACAGGTAAGTGCCATCCATCCATCCATCTTCCAACCCGCTGAATCCGAACACAGGGTCAATCCTGGGCAGGGTGCCAACCCACTGCAGGACACAAACACATCCACACACCCAGCACACACTAGGGCCAATTTAGAATCACCAATCCACCTAACCTGCATGTCTTTGGACTGTGGGAGGAAACCCACGCAGACACGGGGAGAACATGCAAACTCCACGCAGGGAGGACCTGGGAAGCGAACCCAGGTCCCCAGGTCTCCCAACTGCGAGGCAGCAGCGCTACCCACTGCACCACCGTGCTGCCACAGGTAAGTGCTTTAATGTTTATTTTGGCTTTACCCTATCCTTTAAATTGGTAATGCGTCGTAGGCGAATTACCACAACGTGACCCTAATCTTCTATCTATATATATAATTCACTAAGCCGCCGCCAGAGCAAAGCAAGACACCCATGAAAGCACGCAGGAAGGAGCCACGCCCACCAACTTTAAGACCATTTGATACGACGAAAACTCGCACAGCCACGCCCACCAACTCGGACGCGACGCCTCGTAAAACATGCCGTCATTTCTGTTTGTTTGTGCCACAGTCCACATGCATCTCTGAGCCACGTTGACTTTTCATTAGTCAACCTCAGTGGAACCTTGGTTCACACAGAGGCACACACAGGCAGCGCCAGAGAGAGACAGCGGCGCACACACACAGGCAGCGCGAGAGAGAGAGACGCGCAATCCTTTAAAACTGAGGTTAAAACACAATGAAGGAAGCAGTCGTTAAAAACCAATAAGCACTGTGCCTCTGTTTCATTAGCGTCTCACCTGCTTCACCAATGCAGGCCCTGCAACAGTCGAGACGCTCTCTCAGCAGCTGACCTTCTCTGTGCCTGACTCCACTACTGTCAGTCGCCTGATTAAAAATGGCCTTTTGAAGGGGAACTATGGACCCGCTATACCACAGGAACACATTGCTTTCGAGCCTGCTCTCGCTCACTCTAACGTACCGGCTTTCTCTCTCTCCTCACTCGCTCGCACACTGCACAGGGGAGAAACGCCCGCAGCACGACTCCACCCAGAAACCGTTTCAGCCACACTTCCACGCCCCTCGCTACACTGTGAGCGCAGTGATTATTTATTTAAAAATGGGCTTTTGAAGGGGAGCTGTGGACCCGCTATACCACAGGATCACCTGTGACATTGCCTTCACATTGTTTTCCTTTTATTTATGATCCCGTCGAGCAGATCAGACACCCAGGCAAACAACACTGAATAATCAATAGCTGCAACCACTTTGCCTGTCCCAACTCCTCACCTGAGTCAGTTTCGTCTCTGTTCAGCAGTGTTTCCCAAACTCGGTCCTGGGAACCCCTGTGGATGCAGGGTTTTGTTCCAACCCCGATTACTGTATTTAAGCACGTGTTCAGCCTCTCCCTGTTCGTTGTTCTCAGTCAGACGTGCGTGCTACACCTGTGAACTGTTTGTGTTCTACAGTATTTTGTGTGCTTTTGCAGTTAACTATGGCTTCTAAGCAAGTGAAGAGTGGTGAGAAGAAAATGTTGCAATGTTACTTTTCTCTTTTTTTCAAATGTTTATTTTTTTCCATGTGCTTAAAACTCATTTTAAAAGAGTGTTTACAGCGATCGGGCTGTAATGCTATTAGCGTGAACTCCTGCAATTTTACTGTCTTGGTTGACTTTTAAATAAAGTTCGGATTTGTTGAAATGTTCCTTTTTTTCCCCCCATGCTATTAGCGTGAACTCCTGCAATGTTACTGTCTTGGTTGGCTTTTAAATAAAGTTCAGATTTATTCAAATGTTCCTTTTTTTTCCCCTGTGCTTAAAACTCATTAAAAAAAAAGTGTTTATACAACGATCGGATTGTAAGGCTATAGCGCGAACTGCTGCAATGTTACAGAGAAAGAGAGAGAGAGAGAGAGAGGGGGGGGGGCTGGGGAGGCTCGCGTGCTGCTGAGAGAGAAGGGGGGGGGGGGGTTTGAGGCGCGTGTGCTGCTGAGAGAGAGAGAGAGAGAGAGAGAGCCTGGGTGTTTGTGTCAGTGTTATTCAATGTTTTACATTACTTTACTATTACACTGTGCATTATATGGTGTAATTAACTATATTTGTGATTAAAAATCTTTAAAAAATATATTTACATACAGTTCATACGGTCTGGAACAGATTAATTGTATTTACATACAATCCTATGGGGGGAAATTGCTTCGGTTCACGACCAAATCGGTTTATGACTAGAGGTTTCGAACGAATTATGGTCGTGAACCGAGGTTCCACTGTATATTGAGTCTAGAAAACATGATCAGCAAGTCTTTGATAGGCTGCAACAAAATGATGAAAGAACGGGCGCATTTTTTTCTCACAAGCTGGGTGGGTGGGTGTTAGTTAGTTAATTAGTTACTCGAAGGAATTCAAGATTTAATATGCACAAGCGGTAACACTGCAAAAGCAGCCCAAACCAGAAAAGATGGCTGGCAAAAAGTGGCCGACAAATTAAATGCGTGTGCATTGTACTTACTGAAAGCAGTGTTACGGATTTTGCAAATGTTAATTTTTTCCCTCTGCTTAAAAAACATTAAAAATGCGGCGTGATTATGCGGCATATACTACGCTGCGGGTTGGTATACAGCGTGTAAAACAGCTTGGCGCGGATAATTTGCCTTTTACTTTAACACGAAGACAATTTCCTGTTACATTTGCCTTTGCGATGACAATTGATAAGGCACAGGGCCAAACTTTCAAAAAGATATGCATGTATCTGCCAAAACCAGTTTTCAGTCACGGACAGTTGTATGTTGCTCTCTCCAGAGTTCCATCTTTTCATTCACTTACTGGTATGCCTGCAGAAACACATGCAGCGAGCGAGCGACACACACATACAGGCGCACGCGAGAGAGAGCGAGCGCTGGACGAATAAGAATACTTCATTACATTGATATACCGGTGTTTTCAGTATTCAAAGCGCTATCCACACAGGGAGAAACCGGGAAGCAAACCCAAAATCTTCCACAGTCTCCTTACTGCAAAGCAGCAACACTACCACTGCGCTACAAGGCAGTTAAAGAATACACCGGCCTCGATTTTGTTTTCACTTCTGTTTACAGCGATCAGGTCGTAGATAGCATTATTGTAATGTTACTTTTCTTGGTGGCTTATTACATTATACGGATGTTTCACATGTTAATTTTTTCCCCTGTGCTTAAAAGACATTCAAAAAGTGCTTCTCAACTGTGACTCCGGAACAACTCAGTACGTAAGCTATATTAAGCGTCAACAACGAAGACTCGCTACACCTTAATGAACAAGTGCTGAAACTTATCCCTACCGATGAAGTAACTTTCACCAGCGTGGCCTCCATCGTTACAGACGATCCCACTTTCAGTCACAGACAATTGTATGTTGCTCTCTCCAGAGGTCCATCTTTTCATTCACTCACAGTGGTATCCACAAACCCACCCCATTTGGACAACTGTGTCGTTCAGGAAGTGTTCACCCATCAATACATAATTATGTGGCGGCATATGCTACGCCGCGGGTTGGCTAGTGTATATATAAAAGCCAAATACCATTGACTCACTCATCATGAAATCTCCTGAACCATGAGGACTTGGGACTTGAAATTTGGAATGTACTGTAGGTTACCCTTGGCCCATAGGTACTCGCTAAGAAACGGTTTTAAAAATTTCGTGGTCCAAGCGGGAAATTTCTTAGTTTTTTTAGTCCCGTTTGTATGTCTGTCCGCTTTTCACGAGAGAACTGCTTAACAGATTTAGATCGGGTTTTTTTCTATAATTTGCTTGAGCATTCCGTTGATTTTGCGACTTTCTTATCGCACTAAGTATCATAATTCGCTTGCGGTACTGATTTATTAGTGCAAATCTGAGAGAGACTCATCCTCACTCAAACGTCTGCCTCGGGGTGTAACCTTATTTAGCGAACGAGAGAACTACTTAACGGATTTAGATCTTTTTGTTTCTATAATTTCCTTGAAAATTCAGGTTGATTTTGCGACTTCTCTCATTGCATAGTTCGCTTGCAGGAGCGATATATTCACACTAATCTGAGGGGAGTGGCAGAGTGACGTCAGGAGTAGAGAGCCGGGCGAGGCCCTCCTCACTGTCCTGTTTCACTACTAGGAGGGTCGAAGCCATGGGGGATGCCTAGTGACTTTATAAACTGTATGTTTTGCTATTTAAATAAGATGGACATTTAGAGCACAGGGTGATCCTAGGAATCACTGGCAGCACTTGAAGTTGTTCAGTGGAGAGCAACCAAGTGCATCCCAGGTTTTAAGGACACGTCCTACTGTGACAGACTTCCACAATTAAACCTGTTTAGTCTCAAGGAGTCTCAAGCAGAGGAGACTGTGTTGAAACCTCATCCAGATCTTTAAAATTCTCAAACGCATTGATAAAGTTGATCCAGCAGAATTCTTTCCACTTAACGGTTATTCACATACTTGAGGACACTAGTGGAAATTAAGGGGAAGTGAAGCTGGGAGACACTTCTTCACGCAAAGAGTTGTGGGACTCTGGAGTAAACTTCGAGACATGGATTTGAAGCCGAAACCTTGTCCACCTGTAAGGAGGATCTGGATGAGACACTGGGGACAGCTTTGCTATTAGCTAAACTAAATGATTTTATGGACAGAATTTCTAGGCGCAGCCAGGGCGTTGAGGGGTCCGGTTTGGTGGGCTCAGGATTGGGTCACTGCTTTTTGCAGATGATGTTGTCCTGTTTGCTTCATCGGGCCGTGATCTTCAGCTCTCTCTGGATCGGTTCGCAGCCGAGTGTGAAGCGGCTGGGATGAGAATCAGCACCTCCAAATCCGAGACCATGGTCCTCAGCCGGAAAAGGGTGGAGTGCCCTCTCAGGGTTGGTAGCGAGATCCTGCCCCAAGTGGAGGAGTTCAAGTATCTCGGGGTCTTGTTCACGAGTGAGGGAAGAATTAAGCGTGAGATCGATCGGTGCGGCATCCGCAGTAATGCGGACTCTGCATCGGTCTGTCGTGGTGAAAAAGGAGCTGAGCCGCAAGGCGAAGCTCTCAATTTACCAGTCGATCTATGTTCCTACCCTCACCTATGGTCATGAACTATGGGCAGTGACCGAAAGAACGAGATCGCGAATACAAGCGGCTGAAATGAGTTTCCTCCGCAGGGTGTCTGGGCTTTCCCTTAAAGATAGGGTGAGAAGCTCAGTCATCCGGGAGGGGCTCAGAGTAGAGCCGCTGCTCCTCCACATCGAGAGGAGTCAGATGAGGTGGCTCGGACATCTGATCAGGATGCCTCCTGGACGCCTCCCTGGTGAGGTGTTCCGGGCACGTCTAACTGGGAGGAGGCCCCGGGGAAGACCCAGGACACGTTGGAGGGACTATGTCTCTCGACTGGCCTGGGAACGCCTTGGGATTCTCCCGGAAGAGCTAGAAGAAGTGGCCGGGGAGAGGGAAGTCTGGGCATCTCTGCTCAAGCTGCTGCCCCTGCGACCCGACCTCGGATAAGCGGGAGACAATGGATGGATGGATGGATAAACTAAATGAGCCTAATGGACTGAATGGTCTCCTGCCGGTTGTCAAATTTCTTCTGTTCTAAATTAGTAGTTCTTAAATGTTTTTTCTTGCAAACCAGTTATGCTTTATTTTAGTCTTCGAGACCCAGAATTGCCATCAGCCATCATCATGGTTGTGGGTTTGACTGGAGAATCACCATTGATTAATCATCTGGGGGAGATCTTGGAGATCCACCCCCAACGCAGGTGGCCAAACCATCATCCTGGTTGTGGGTTGGATTGAATAATTACCATTGGTCATCATCTGGGGGACATCTTGGAGATTCATCACCAACGCAGGTGGTCTAACCATTATCCTGGTTGTGGGTTTGATTGAATAATCAGCATTGGTCATCATCTGGAGGAGATCTTGGAGATCCACCACCAATGCAGGTGGTCAAACCATCATCCTGGTTGTGGGTTTGATTGAATAATCAGCATTGGTCATCATCTGGGGGGGGGGGGTGGCCCCCTTTGGAGATTCACCCTCAGTGCAGGTCATTACACATTGTAACCATTCGTGGTGACCCATCACAAGACACTCGGCAAAGCATGCGTGACTACCCTATTAAGTACTGTTATAAATCATGGACCCAAATTCATGACCCAGAATTGATTGGGACCCACCGTTTAAGCCCCTATGTTCTAAATAGTCCTACACTTATTTATTATAATGGCGCCTCCTACAAACTGCTATTCCTAACACAGCTGGAGCTCTGCTCACATGGCTTTTCCCAGATATTCCAGGTTCCCCACACCTAACGGATTAACTGATAAACTCCAAGGTAGAGATGAGCCTTGTGAAGAAGAGTGGACCCCCCCCCCCCACTCCCCCCCATTCGATCCTCTGCCCACCGGGCCCCTATAATAGAATAAGTGGGTTCAGAGAAGGGGTTAACAGCTGGATGGGTGAATGGATGGCACGTCCACCTCACAGTTTCTACAAAATTGATCTTCTGCCACAGAAAGCCCACCTTTCAAACTTTCAGCTGGCGTCAGCCCTCTGCACTGATGAAGAACACATTTGCGTACGGCTGCTCGGCTCCGGGTGACAATGGCCATGATGTGTGGGGTGTTTGGAGTGAGAAGGCTCCTGCTCTATTAAAGTCTTGACATTCTGTAATTTCAGACCGAGCAGTCGTGCTTGACTGGAGTCAAACAGGGAGCCAACGGTAACTTTGACAGACTCCCCAGAATAAAGTTCTCAGACCTTCTGGCAGATGGTTTAAATTTGAAATGAAAGAGGCGCGTTGGAGGCGAGCGACTCGGCGAGGAAAACTTCCTTCAGAGGAACAGCAGTAATTAAAACCCAAGAGGGCCGACGAGCCCCGAGCTCACGGTTCACACTGACTGGGTCGTGTTTCAACCGGCGGGGCCTGCCAATCTGATTTCCCATTCCTAGGCGGGAGAAGGCTGCCGAGAGATCCGTCTCTCTTTTTTTAAGGGAACATTATATGGATAAATCAGCTGTGGAAAATGGCTATCTGATTAAAATTCAGCCTCGCGTTACATTTCATTGAGGTGACATGTGGAATTGTTAAAATGAATGACAGATAAGCTGCGGAAGACATTGTGTGGGAAAACATATCAGACGAGACGCCCTCCAGAGGGGAGCACAAATATTATTAATGCTACCCCTTATGCGATTACTGGGAGAAATTATAGGCTCGGTATTAACGGTGTCGTATTATTTTTAATATTTTGCCTTATATTGCAATTTTTCATTGGCCGTTAAAGTGGAAAGTGATCACATTTCTCACCCTTGATGGTGTGCAAATTGTTTTCCCAGTATTCATTAATTCCTATGTGGCACACAGGAAAGAAATGCAATATTCTATGGATGCAATGTAATGCCTGTTTTTCCAAATACACATTTCAAGCATAATTTCTTACTTTTGGCATTGGATCATTTTACTTGAACTTTTTTTGGGTCCAACTCTGGCCCAGTCTTTACACTTGTGTGCAAAAAAAAAAAAAATTGTGTTCCGTGGAAGAGGGCGCCTCCTTGTGGGCATTTCAAGTGGAGCAAGCAAACCAGAAATTAAATGCTGGAGGAAGTAATTTATATAAAATCGGAACAAAAGTATAGAGTCCTGAAAGTGTGCGCCTCCTAGTGGACAAAATGAGGAAAGGATGAACACATTAGAGGGTCCTATAACAGAGCGCAACCTAGTGGTCCAAATGTGAGAAGGATGAGCGCATTATTGGGTTCTATAACAGAGCGCCTACTAGTGGTCCAAATGAGGAAAGGATGAGCACATTATAGGGTCTTATAACAGAGCGCCTCCTAGTGGACCAAATGTGAGAAGGATGAGTGCATTATAGGGTCCTATAACAGAGTGCCTCCTGATGGACAAAATGAGGAAAGGAAGAACACATTAGAGGGTCCTATAACAGAGCGCAACCTAGTGGTCCAAATGTGAGAAAGATGAGCGCATTATTGGGTTCTATAACAGAGCGCCTCCTAGTGGTCCAAATGAGGGAAGGATGAGCACATTATAGGGTCTTATAACAGAGCGCCTCCTAATGGACTAAATGAGGTAAGGATGAGCACATTAGAGGGTCCTATAACAGAGCGCCTCCTAGTAGACCAAATGAGGAAAGGATGAGCACATTATAGGGTCTTAGAGCGCCTCCTAGTGGACCAAATGTGAGAAGGATGAGCGTATTATTGCGTTCTATAACATAGCGCCTCCTAGTGGACAAAATGAGGAAAGGAAGAACACATTAGAGGGTCCTATAACAGAGCACCTCCTAGTGGTCCAAATGAGGGAAGGATGAGCGCATTATAGGGTCCTATAACAGAACTCATCCTAGAAGACCTACTGAGGGAAGGATGAGCGCATTATAGGGTCTTATAGCAGAGTGCCTCCTAGTGGAGCAAATGTGAGAAGGTTGAGCACATAATAAGGTCCTATAACAGAGCACCTCCTAGTGGACAAAATGAGGATAGGAAGAACATATTAGAGGGTCCTATAACAGAGCGCATCCTAGTGGTCCAAATGAGGGAAGGATGAACACAATATTGGGTCCTATAACAGAGCGCCGCCTAGTGGTCCAAATGAGGGAAGGATGAGCACATTATAGGGTCTTATAGCAGAGCACCTCCTAGTTGACAAAATGAGGAAAGGAAGAACACATTAGAGGGGCCTATAACAGAGCGCCTCCTAGTGGTCCAAATGAGGGAAGGATGAGCGTATTATAGGGTCCTATAACAGAACGCATCCTAGAAGACCTACTGAGGGAAGGATGAGCGCATTATAGGGTCTTATAGCAGAGTGCCTCCTAGTGGACCAAATGTGAGAAGGTTGAGCGCATAATAAGGTCCTATAACAGAGCGCCTCCTAGTGGACAAAATGAGGATAGGAAGAACACATTAGAGGGTCCTATAACAGAGCGCCTCCTAGTGGACCAAATGAGGAATGGATGTATATATTATAGGGTCTTATAGCAGAGCACCTCCTAGTTGACAAAATGAGGAAAGGATGAGCACATTATAGGGTCCTATAACAGAGTGCCTCCTAGTGGACCAAATGTGAGAAGGATGAGCGCATTATTGGGTTCTATAACAGAGCGCCTCCTAGTGGTCCAAATGAGGGAAGGATGAGCGCATTATAGGGTCCTATAACAGAACGCATCCTAGAAGACCTACTGAGGGAAGTATGAGTGCATTATAGTGTCTTATAACAGAGCACCTCCTAGTGGACAAAATGAGGAAAGGAAGAACACATTAGAGGGTCCTATAACAGAGTGCATCCTAGTGGTCCAAATGAGGGAAGGATGAACACAGTGTTGGGTCTTATAATAGAACACCTCCTGGTGGACCAAATGAGGGAAGGATGAGCACATTATAGGGTCTTATAACAGAGCGCCTCCTAGTGGACCAAATGTGAGAAGGATGAGCGCATTATTGGGTTCTATAACTGAGCACCTCCTAGTGGTCCAAATGAGGGATGGATGAGCATATTATAGGGTCCTGTAACAGAACACCTACTAGTGAACTGAATGAGGGAAGGATGAGTGCATTATAGGGTCCTATAACAGAGAGTCTTCTAGTAGACCAAATGAGGAAAGGATGAATACATTATAGGGTCTTATAGCAGAGTCCCTCCTAATGGACCAAGTGTGAGAAGGATGAGCGCATAATAGGGTCCTATAACAGAGTGCCTCCTAGTGGTCCAAATGAGGTAAGGATGAGCGCATTATAGGGTCCTATAACAAAGTGCATCCTAGAAGACCTACTGAGGGAAAGATGAACACGGTATATCGTCCAATAACAGGGCACCTTCTACTGGGCAATCCATGAAACCAGAGAGGAAAGAAACAACAGGATTGAGGTCTTTAACTAAACACTCCCTAAGTGAGGAAATGATGAATAATGTTTAGGGTCCTGTAGTAGAGTGCCACCTAGTGTACAGAAGGAGGGAAGACTGAATACAATAGCGGGTATTGGAACAAAATGCCTCCCGATGGTCAGAATGTGCAACAAATGCACCCCAAATAGCTTTTTGTTTATTGACCCTTCTTCACCTTGACCACACTGCCAGCTGGCTGAGGTCACCAGGACTGTGACTTTACTTTTGACTTTCTCTTTTACAGTTTGAATCTCTTCCATTGTCAACTGGCCATGCTTCATCGATGAATTAATGGACAGATATCGTCAGCCTCCATTTACGTTTAGCCAGTTTCTACCTCGTTCCCTGTGTGTTTTAAGAATTCTGCATTTATATGTGTACCAGTTGTAATGAATCCCTTATTTGGCTGAGAGGCCAACACCATGAGACACGCAGAAGAGCGGTATCTGCAGACAGCGTTTAAGTTGGATGATTCGCTTAACTGTATCGAACCATTCATCAAACATGATGCTGTTGGAGCTGCGATGCGGCTTGGCTTCACACTGCGTTATCTTGCCACGGCTGAATCCCCGCTTCTTTTCTCGGATATTTTCCGCTTTGCATGGGCATATCCGTCTCAAATACTTTCCACTTTTAAAGAGCTGGCGAGCTGATGCCAGCCGTTCTGACAGGCATGTTTGTCATTATGATGAGATGTTGATAGTAAAAACAAATGTGGACATCAAGCACCAAAACTTGAACACATACACACCACCCAGATTTTTCCTGGTACTGCAACTCACACAAAGACTTATTGTGTTAGTTTCAGACGACGTGCTCAGTGGACACGTCAAAGGAGCTTAGGGAATGTGTGTTAGCGTTCTGAGCGTCAAGCATATCCCAGCCCTTAGCGCCCCCTGCTGGCCTCACCAACACCTCTTCCAGCAGCAACCCCAAACCCCTGGTTGGTCTCCCATCCAAGTACAGGCCAGGCCTGAACATGCTTAGCTACAGGTGGCTGACTTCTTCTGAGGTGCAGGTGGTATGGCTGCTGACACGTGTGATGGTGTGGCATCCTCCCAATAAACTAAACATCATGGCTGTGTTAGAAAGCAGTCAGACTTCTGATGTCTCAGCTGCACCCATAGCTATATTTTACAAAAAATAAAGAAAACTGGGTTAGTTCAAAATTCCTAAAAATAATAATAATTAAATAAAAAACACTACTGGTTATTTCCTTTTTTAATATTCAGCCTTAGACTTTTTGGGAGACTCCCTTGTTTGCAATTCCAGGCCACGAGCAGGTGGCTGAAAATGAGATGATCTGCAAAAACGAAGTAGCAGAGGACGTCGTGTACCCCGTTTGGCCAGGCAAGCAGGAAGTGCAACTTGTGTTTTGGGTTTATTTTTAAACTGGGTGGAGTTGATTTAGATGATGGTGGTCTGGGTGATTTTCCATGACTGCAACATTTCTGAAAAGACGTTCACCTCATCCGGCCGGTTGTAATGAGCGGCCAAATGAGAGCAGAACGAGTAGGCCGAGCTCAGGACGTCAAGGAGAGGGTCGAGAAGGTGTCGGGTCACAAACACTCCACCTTTCTTGCCCTCGTGGCTCTAATCGTCTTGTGGGGAGGAATGGCGCTTAGAGGAAAGCAGGTGTAGGATCATCGTGACATTTCAGGAGTCCACCGTATTGGACAGCATTCATTTAATGTCAGGGGTCCTCAGTCACAGTCCCTGGAGGGCCGCAGTGGCTGCAGGCTTTCATTCCAGCTGGTTTCCTAATTAGAACTCGGGCCTTGCTGTTAATGAAACTTGGTATTTAACTCTATGCCTTGTTAGCGCTTTTTATCATCAAAGAAAAATTGTAGTTACAATGTAGATCAGAGGTCCTCAGTTACAGTCCTGGAGGTCCACAGTAGCTGCTGGTTTTCACTTCAACCAATTTCTTAATTAGCATCCACTGTCACACTCGTGCGCATGGGAAGCCTAAATGACGGTAATTCCATGACAGACCAGAGGGTGGCGGAGTGTACTGATCCTTTCTCTGTGTATCCAGCAGGGGGAGTTAGCTCCCTTGTTGGAATGAGTTCTTTTGTAATTACGGAATGTTACATAACCCGAATCTATATAGATATCATATAAAAAGGTGATACCCCTCCTTTAGTGATACGGCGGTAAGAAATCCATCCATCCCACTATATCCTAACTACAGGGTCACAGGGGTCTGCTGGAGCCAATCCCAGCCAACACAGGGTGCAAGGCAGGAAACAAACCCCGGGCAGGGTGCCAGCCCACCACAGGGCACGCACACAACACACTAGGGACAATTTAGAATCGCCAATGCACCTAACCTGCATGTCTTTGGACTAGGAGAGGAAACCGGAGCACCCGGAGGAAACTCACGCAGACACGGGGAGAACATGCAAACTCCACGCAGGGAGTACCTGGAAAGCAAACCTCAGGTCTCCTTACCCACTGTGGTAAGAAATCCATCCATTTTCCAACCTGCTGAATCCAAACACAGGGTCCCGGGGGTTTGCTGGAGCCAATCCCAGCCAACACAGGGCATAAGGCAGGAACCAATCCCGGGCAGGGTGCCAACCCACCGCAGGGCACACACACAACACACCAAGCACACACTAGGGCCAATTTAGAATCGCCAATCCACCTAACCTGCATGTCTTTGGACTGTGGGAGGAAACCCACGCAGACACGGGGAGAACATTCAAACTCCACACAGGGAGGACCCGGGAAGCGAACGCAGGTCCCCAGGTCTCCCAACTGTGAGGCAGCAGCGCTACCCACTGCGCCACTGTGCCACCTGTGGTAAGAAATCACATAGGAGAAATAACAGCTCTGTTTAACTCTTTGATGGCTGAATATTTTTTCCAAAAAACTAAATTTTCTGAAAAACACACGGAGCAATGGTTTCACACATAAATCAACATAACACGTCTGTTGTTATGTGCTGTGGTTGCTGTTGGTGCATGTTCGGCATCTCTGGCAGCAGTGGCCACGCGGGAGCGCCTTGCTGGTCAGCAGGAATGCAGAGTGGGTCGGCTACCTCTTGTCATCATAAGTGGTGGTCCACCCAGGTGAACACTGCTGTAGGCGCATCAGCTACATGAAAGTGTTCAGCACCACGAGCAGCTGGAGACCGATCAGATGATGCTGGTACCTCACTTTTGTTTTCAATCTCCATCTCCATTAAACTCGGAGTCTGACAAGTAAGAGTCCTATTCAACGAAATTATGTAAAACATCCATGGAGTATTTTGCTTTGCACATTCGCTTTGGTTACTCGCCAGATGTTGATGCCATTTTAGAGGTTGTTTGCTGTTCATTATTCATGTACGCGTAGGGAATTGAGATTGAATGAACAAAGCTATGTAACTTTCCTTCTAGCAAAGAGAGTCGAACTAAAATCGAAGGGCGAGTTTTATCGCAGTTTACAGCAGATTACTGTCCTCCACTCCTGAATTTTGACAAAAGTCGACATCAGCCCTGAAAGAGTTAATGACGGTTTACACTGCATAACAGACGAAGGAAGCCAATGACAAGAACCCAGTTCAGGAGTGGGGGCCCGATGTGTAGAGTCTGCCATTTTCGTAGCCGCGTTGGAAGGATTTTCAGGATCGGATGACGTTTTCTTCCATCTGTCTGTCGGCTTCAAAGGTGTGCCGGGCAATGTGCCAAGGCTTTATACTCTTTCTTCATGTGCAGGCCCCCACTTCAGTGAATCATGCCATTCCAAACTAGGCAAAAGAGGATAGAGTTTCATTCTGAGTTTGACACACAGAAATAGAATACAATGGTCCTCAGTCTGACTGTCCTAGCAGTTCTTATATGGTGAACCCCTGTGCTAAATCAGGCTCTGTGTCAACTGTGCATGTGAGTAGAAAAAGGCAGATTTATAAAATATACTTGCACAAAGAACAAAGACATATTAAACTTATACACTTATTACATTCTGTTTCCATTGCAGACCGATTACGAGAAATTCTACCTGGGTCCAATGACTTAACTTTCCGGTTCTATCCCTGATGACGTTACTTCCGGCCCTTATGACCTCACTTCTGGTTTCCGGCCCTGATGGTGCCACTTCCTTTTCTGACCCATATGATCTCACTTCCAGTTCTGGATTCCGGCCGTGATGACCTCACTTTCCAGTTCCCGGCCCTGATGATGTCATTTCCGGTTCCAGCACTAATGATGTCACTTCCGGCCCTTATGACCTCACTTCCCATTCTGGCCCAGATGACCTCACTTCCCGTTCCGGCCCAGATGACCTCACTTTCCAGTTCCCGGCCCTTATGACCTCACTTCCCGTTCTTGGCCCTTATGACCTCACTTCCAGTTTCGGCCCTGATGATCTCACTTCCTCTGCTCTCCCTTGAAACCGCCATCTTTGCCTCCTTAAGTCAGTTCTGTTTTGGACTCATATCTGTACCCAATGCACTCCCAATTTAACTCTTTTCGCAGGCAGGAAAAATTATACGGGTGACTGCGCCAAACCTTATTGCGACTCAATTGTCTCATCTTTGACACAATTTATTTACTACTATTTTTTGGGCTTAATTTTAGTTATCTTGTCTGTTACAATTCAGAACCCTTAATTGCCTATTTTAGGTTTTAGCAGTGGGATTTAAGTTTTAATTGTTGCCTCTTTCCTTAATCAGACAGTTCATAATGAAAGGCAGATAACCAATAAACCAGCAGCTCCCCAGCTAACATGTATATGCTCCATGAAGTATCTGTGTTAAAAAAATGTTTAGAAATAAATGAGAGGGGAATCAGAAGGAGCATTAAGTGTAAATCTGTTCTGGTCCACAAAACACGTGCAGTATGTTCTCAGAGAAGGAAACTCTACAGTTTCTCTTGGGTGAATGAAAGCACTAACAAATCAAAGAGTTAAATACCAAGTTTCATTATCAGCTGCTGTTACCATTGCTGGATATCATGGTACTGTGAGTGGTGTGCAGAGTGGAGGCAGAACTTCTGTGTTTTTCCCAGTTGATTCTGGGGTCCATCAGGGGTCTGCTCTGCTCCTACTCTTTTCAGTGCTTGTATGGACTGGAAGTGTTGGGCAAGGTTATGAAGGTCCAGCAGCTGTGGGGCATCTGTGTGTAAAGAAAGATTCCCAGATCTTGACTTTGTTGATGATGCTGTGATCTTCACATAGTCAATGGAGGCTCTGATTGGGGCTCTCGAGAGACTGAGCATGGGGTCTGAGTGTCTGGGCTTGCGACGGTCCTGATAAAAAATCAAGATCCAGGTCTTTAATGACCTCTTGGGCACGGCCATCAGCAGTGTGTCTGTCTGTGGAGAGAGTGTCGACCTCGCTGACAGGTTTACTTACCTCAGTAGTTACATTCATGTCTCCAGTGACTCTTCCTATGAAGTCAGTAGACGGATTAGGAGAGCATGAGGGGTCATGAGGCCGCTGGAAAGGGGTGTGTGGCGCTCCCGATATCTCTGAAAAAGGACGAAGGTCCAAGTTTTTAGAGTCCTGGTGCTTCCTGTCTTGCTATACGGTTGTGAGACATGGACGTTATCCAGTGACCTGAGAAGAAGACTGGACTCCCTTCAGTGTCTCTTCGGAGAATCCTTGGGTATCGCTGGTTTGACTTTGTGTTGCTCATGGAGTCCCGAATGAGGCACATTACATGCATTGTAAGGGAGCATCAGTTATGGCACTATGACCATGTGGAATGATTACCCGAGAGTGACCCGGCTCGCAGGACCCTCATTGTTGAGGACCCAAGTGGCTGAACCAGGCCAAGGGGACTCCTACTTAGCACCTGGCTGGAGCACATAGATGGTTATGTCTGGGGAGTGGGACTGGAACGACATGTCTGCCAGGGGTGCCTACCAGGATCCCAAGCTGTTTCATCATGTGGTGGGTGCACCCTAACCTGACCTGATTATCACCAAGGACTGTAATCTATGTTAAAATGCAGACAGTTCTCAAAGTTCTCCCCCTGACTCTCCTCCTCCGTCTCATCCCCCTTGTCAACATGCCCCGTAAGTGCAGAATCATCTGAGAATTTCTACAAGTGACGTGTCCTGCTGTTATATTTATAGTCTGAGGTGTACAGAGTGAAGAGAGAAGGAGACAGGCCTGTTACCTGTGGTGCTGCAGACACAAACAACAGCAGATTACATAAATTAGGGGTCCTCAGTCACAGTCCTGGAGGGCCACAGTGGCTGTAGGTTTTCCTTCCAAATCACATCCTAATTAAAGCAAAACCAAAGAACTACTTATTGACTTTCGCCGCACCAAAGAGCCTCAATGTCCGGTCACTGTTCAAGGAGTGGATATAGAGGTGGTCCACAATAATGACAGATTGGACTGGACTCAGACTCTTTTTCCTCAGGAGACTGTGATCATTTATGACATCCTTCACATCTTCTACAACTCTGTGATGGCCAGTGTGGTGTGCTGGGCTGGTGACATCACTTTAAGAGAGGGCCACCAAATCAACAAGCTAAATAAAAGGGCAGACTCAGTTATGGGACACACTCTGGACCCTGAGAAGTTGTAGAGGAGGAGTGAATTAAAACAAAATGGAGAGAGTTAAAATGGAGCATGAAAAACATGAAAGTGCCAAAGTGGTTCTTCAGAGCGATGCCATCAGAACAACTTGGATGAGATCAGGCCATTCAGCCCAACAAAGCTCACAAGTCCTGTCTACTTAATTCTTTCAATATAACATCAAGTCGAGTCTTGGAGGTCCCTGAAGTCCTCCTGTCCACCACACTACTTGGTTGCTTATTCCAAGTGTCTTTAAGTGAAGAAAAACTTCCTAATGTTTGTGTGAAATGTCCCCTTAACAAGTCCCCAACTGTGTCCCTGTATTCTTGATGACCTCATTTTAAAGTCAGCGTCTCGATCCACTGGACTAATTCCCTTCATAATTTTAAATACTTCAGTCAGGTCTCCTCTTAAACTGTGAAGGCTCAGCTTTTTTAATCTTTCCTCATAACTCATCCCTTGTAGTCCTCTAATCAGACTAGTCGCTCTTCTCTGGACCTTCTCCAGTGCTGCTATGTCCTTTTTGTAGCCTGGAGACCAAAACTGCACCCAGTACTCCAGATGAGGCCTCACCAGTATGTTATAAAGACTGAGCAGAACCTCCTGTGACTTGCACTCCACACATCAAGGCGCTATATAACCTGACATTCTGTTAGCCTTCTTAATGGCCTCTGGACACTGTCGGGAAGATGATGGTGTCAAGTCCCCTAAGATTCCTAAGCCCTTTTCATAAGATGTACTTTTGATTTTTAGACCTCCCATTGCGTATTCAAACCTCACATTTTTACTTCCTACATGTAATCCTTTACATTTGCTGACATTACATTTCATCTGCCATAAATCTGCCAAAGTCTGTGTGCAGTCCAAGCACCACTTCATTTTGGGACGGGTTTTATTGCATATGAAGTTGGTTCTTTCTGTTTATAAAAAAGCTGAACACTAACCAGTTAACAAAACCCGTGTAATGATACAGCAGATTCTAAGTTATCTGCCAATCATCGTACCTTGGGTTTTATTGATAAGGGGAGATGAGACAGAGGAGACGAGTCGGGGGAGAACTTGGTTTCTTGGTACAAAGAGAATTGTCTGCACCTTAACATCAGCAAAACCAAGGAACTGCTTATTGACTTTCGCCTCACCAAAGAGCCTCAATGTCCAGTCACTATTCAAAGAGTGGATGAAGAGGTGGTCCATTCCTGCAACTACTTGGGGGGTCCACATTAACAACAAGCTGGACTGGTTTTGTAACACAAAGGAACAAGAGAAGAAAGATCACAGCAGGCCCATTGATCTTAGGAGGCTGTGTTCCTTTAATGTGGGAAGTGACATCCTTCAAATTTTCTACAACTCTGTGATGGTCAGTATGGTGTGGTGGGCTGGTAACATCAGTTTAAGAGAGGCCCACCAAATCAACAAGCTAAGTAAAAGAGTGGGCTCAGTTATGGGTTGCACTCTGACCCCTGGGAGGTCGTAGAAGAGGAGAGAATGAAAACAAAACTGAGTGCCATTATGAACAATGTTGCACACTGTTTCTGTGACACCATCATGGAGGAATTTCAGCCAATGAATTATTTAGCAGAAAGGTGTCAAGAAACAATACAAACCGCAGAGGATCCCGATGTTCTGAAACCAGGGCTACTGGTTGCATGTTGTGGCAGTCATGCTAATGAAATCTTATTCACAGCATAATGAGTTGAGAGTTAAAATGGAGTCTGAAAAACAAGACAAAGGTAAAAAAATAAAAAATAAAGATGCACACAGATACATAAAGATGCACACAGATACAGTCATATGAAAAAGTTTGGGAACCCCTCTTAATTCTTTGGGTTTTTGTTTCTCATTGGCTGAGCTTTCAAAGTAGCAACTTCCTTTTAATATCTGACATGCCTTATGGAAACAGTAGGATTTCAGCAGTGACATTAAGTTTATTTGATTAACAAAAAATATGCAATATGCATCATAACAAAATTAGACAGGTGCATAAATGTGGGCACCCCAGCAGAGATATGACATCAATACTTAGTTGAGCCTCCTTTTGTAAATCTAACAGCCTCTAGACGCTGTCCTCCTGTAGCCTCTGATGAGTGTCTGATTCTGGATGGAGGTATTTCTGACCATTCTTCATACAAAATCTCTCCAGTTCAGTTCAATTTGATGGACAGCCTGCTTCAAATCATCCCATAGATTTTCGATGATATTCAAGTCAGAGGACTGTGACGGCCATTCCAGAACATTGTACTTCTCCCTCTGCATGAATGCCTTTGTAGATTTCCAACTGTGTTTTGGGTCATTGTCTTGTTGGAATATCCACCCCCTGCGTAACTTCAACTTTGTGACTGATGCTTGAACATTATCCTAAAGAATTTGTTGATATTGGGTTGAATTCATCTGACCCTCGACTTTAACAAGGGCCCCAGTCCCTGAACTAGCCACACAGCCCCACAGCATGATGGAACCTCCACCAAATTTGACAGGAGGTAGAAGGTGTTTTTCTTGGAATGTGATGTTCTTCTTCCTCCACGCAAAGCGCTTTTTGTTATGACCAAATAAGTCTATTTTTGTCTCATCAGTACAAAGCACTTTGTTCCAAAATGTATCTGGCTTGTCTAAATGAGCATTGGCATACAACAAGTGACTCTGCTTGTGGCGTGAGTGCAGAAAGGGCTTCTTTCTCATCACCCTGCCATACAGATGTTCTTTGTTCAAATTGCATTGAATTGTAGAACGATGTACAGATACACCATCTGCAGCCAGATGTTCTTGCATGTCTTTGGAGGTGATCTGTGTGTTGTCTGTCACCATTCTCATAATCCTGCTCATATGCCGCTCCTGTATTTTTCTTGGCCTGCCAGACCTGCTGGGTTTAACAGCAACTGTGCCTGTGGCCTTCCATTTCCTGATTCCATTCCTTACAGTTGAAACTGACAGTTTAAACCTCTGAGATGGCTTTTTGTAGCCTTCCCCTAAACCAGGAGACTCAACAATCTTTATTTTCAGATCTTTTGAGAGTTGCTTTGAGGATCCCATGCTGTCACTCTTCAGAGGAGAGTCAAAGGGAAGGAAGCACAACTTGTAATTGACCCCCTTAAATACTTTTATATCTCATGATTGGACACACCGGTCTATGAAGTTCAAGGCTTAATGAGCTCATCCAACCAATTTGGTGTTGTAAGTAATCAGCATTGAGCAGTGACAGGCATTCAAATCAGCACAATGACAAGGGGACCCACATTTGTGCACCGCCAGTTTTTCACATTTGATTTAATTACATACAACTAAATACTGCGTCACTAAAAATATTTGTTCAGAAAACACCACAGTACTCAGATTCTATATAAATACGCAACATCATAAATTTTAATCTCTTGAGGATCACCATCCAAGCTCTTCCCAGATATGTGATACCACCCCAGGCAGAGAGGGGGAACTGACATCTAACTGTCTTGTCATTTTCTTCCTCCGCAGTTCTAAGAAACCGCCCAGTGAGGGCAACTGACTCCGCCCCTTTCAGTGCCTGTCCTACAAAAGGACGACTGCCTGGAAGGAGGAGGCGTCACTTAATAGGGAGATGCCCTGTGGGAAGGAGTTCAGCTACAGTCGACCCAATGACAGAGTCAGTTAGATAAGCAGCCCCCCTCTATTACTTTTTTACTATTCTTTACGTCATCGAGTGTTGTATTTTTTTGTTTGTGACACAAACTAAATGGGTAGTACTTTGTAGGCATCCTAAAATTTTACAGTTGCCACGATCTTCTCCCACTTGGACGGCCACACCTTGCATATTTCTTTCTTCTCTTGAGCTTCTCTAAAGTTTTAATTTCCCCTTGGGGACACATAAAGTCTATCTAGTTGAACTGAATGTCCTCTCAATATTTAAATCTCTGCACGACGGAAGATGATTAATGTACTGTATATAAATGTCGATTTAATTCTTCATACCAAGTGGGCCTTTGCAATTTCTGAACATGCGTAATAAGATGATGAGAAGCGACTCAGCATCAGCCCTCTTGCCTGCGTCTTTGTCTTCAGCCTTTTTCATTTAAAAGACCCCCCCCACCCTCCAGTTTATTTATGACCCTTGTGACCATGAGGAGAGCCAATGGCATTCATCTAATTGACGTCTTTTATGGCTTTTGTGTGCCTCGGATTGCTGTCCGCCTCTTTGTATGTGTGCTCACCTGTTGTAATGTGTTTTTATGGGCGCTGTGACTTTTGAAGAAGTTTCCTTCGCTTGGCAGTTCAATAAAAAAAAAATTTACAATAAAATCCACAGCTTTTTTTTTTTTTTTTACAAGCAAGCTTTTGTTTTGTTTTCTTGTTTTTGTGCTTGTTTTGATTTCTGTGGGACTTTTCAACTAAAACTTTTTCTTTTGTTTGTTCGATCCACCAGACAGTCTGCTTCGTGACTCACGCTAGACTTTAAAAGAGAGAGAAAAAAAAATAAATAAATAAAATAAAGAAGGTTTTATTTTATATTTCCTGCCAGCATGTGACGGCCGTGATGACAGGGCCTGAGTAATACTGCTCACATCATTCAGCCTCAGCCACCCACTTGGGACGTCGTCTCTGCTATTTACATCAGTAATGATGGACAATTTACCATTTCTGCAACAAGTGAAGCCGGCAGATGTGTCCTCAGGGTGCCCCGCTCCAGCTTTTCGCCTGCTCCGTCGGGCACTTCTGAAGCTGAGTGGCTGCAATGTGGAGGCTCGTCTTGCTAATTTAGAAGGAAAGTTTCCAGGGCTGGATTAAGACTTTTAGACCCTCTAAGCACTTAAAAGATTTTGGTGCCCCATATAGAGTATAGGAGCTGCACTCACTGTCAGTGAGCTACTGAACGGGGCAGCCAATATGACCAAAAATGATGATGTGAGCCTCAATGGTCCGTGTGGTACTTACCAGATTCTAATCCCAAGATTAATATACTATATATCATTAACCTCTATTATTACTATTTTATTATATATATATATATATATATATATATATATATATATATATATATATATATATATATATATATGTATATATATATATATATATATATATATATATATATATATGGTTGAAATAGTTTACTGTCAAATAAATGCAAAGAGTACACGACACGTGTTTCGCCCTCATTCTGGGCTCATCAGGTGTACAAACTCCACTGCACTCCCTTAGAGGCGATGCCCCTAACGTTTCACCACGGCGTGACCCTGTGTTTGGGTTCGGATGGATGGATGGATATATATATATATATATATATATATATATATATATATATATATATATATATATATATATATATTGTCACAGATTGCTGGGGCCCTTACCCAGCTGGGACGCCTGGAAGGACCGGAAGGTGGCCTTTATATCTTCCGGGTCATGAGGGGGCAACCGCCCTGGACTAGGACAAGACCACAGGAGAAGAGTAAAAAGGTTTTAACTTGTTGGGACCCGTGGCCACCGCCAGGGGGCGCTTTAATCCTCGTGGAACCCGGAAATAGTTACTTCTGCCACACTCGGCAAGATGGCGGAAGAACATGCCAGGGACGCCCGGAGTGCTTCCGGTGCAAAGGGCAGCACTTCCGCCAAACCAGGAAGTGCTGCCGGAAGGACGTCATCAGACACCTGGAGCACATCCGGGCGGGAATAAAAAGGGCCGCCTTCCTACAGTCGAGGAGTTTGAGTTGGGAGTGGGAGCAGGACAAAGCTCCTGGGAGGAGAAGAAAGGTGGCCAAGGACTGAGAGAGAGAGAGAGAGAGAAGTCTGAATAGAGTGCACTACGTTTGTGTTTGGGACTGTAATCCTCTGTTTATTTATGTTTAATAAACGTGTGAATTTTATAAAGCTGTGGTTTCCGACTGGTGGTGTCCGGGCAAGTCTCACTATATATATTGTGACAGATTGGGGGTGCTATCGCTCCCTTGAACCCTCGGACCAGACGCTAAACTCCAGATAAAAGTCCAAATAATCACTATATTATAATCATACAGTGCACAAAGCACCACCACCTCCACTATTCCAATAAACAATACAATAACCAATAAATCAATACAGTAGAGTCTTGCTTATCCGACATAAACGGGCCTGCAGAACGTCGGATAAGCGAAAATGTCGGATAATGGGAGGTGTTAAGAAAAAGCCTATTAAACGTCAAACTATGTTATAATTTTACACATTACGAGCCTAATACAGTGGAACCTCAGTTTACGAACATCTCTGAACACGTACAAATCGGGTTACGACCAAAAAGTTCACCAAACTTTTGCCTCTGTGCACGACCACACACTCGGTATAGGAACAAGCCAGTTTCCCTTTCGGTTTGTGCGCGCCGATGATTTCCGCACGTGTTCAGTCTCTCCCTGTGCATTCCCTGTGCGGCGTTAGAGAGAGAGCGCAGGAGAGAGACACAGACAGACACATGCATGCGCAAGAGAGAGAGAGAGACACACGCGCGAGAGAAAGAGAGACACACACACGCGAGAGAAACGCACACACACACGCGCGCGACAGAGACGCACAGACGCACGTATGCACACATGCATGCACGCACGCACGCACACACACACGCACACACACACACACACGCACGCACGCGCGCGAGAGAGAGATGCATGCACACACACACACACGTGAGAGACACGCATGCCAGAGAGGGCCAGCCACATAATCCACTGCAATCATGTTTTACAACAAAACAACAGAAAAATTTAACTGAAAAAATGAACTTAGCAACAAAAAATAGACTACGCTCACGCTCGCAACTTGCAGTTCTTGTTGCTGATTGATGCGTTTTTTGTTTTGTTTTTTTTTTGTTTTTTTTTTTTGCGGTGGGACGTCGGATAATACAGAATGTTGGATAAGCGAAGGTTGGATAAGCGAGACTCTACTGTAATTCACAATAATCCTCCACACCTCCCAGCAGCTCAGTCACCCTTCCTCCCAACTTGGCTCAATCTGCTCAATCGGTTTTCCATCGTCCTTTTAAAGTCCTTGACCCGGAAGTGCTTCTGATCCCTCAGTCCATGTGATTCTTAACACTTCCGGGTCAGGGGAAAACTCAGTTTTCTTCATCCCGGAAGTACGTCACTTCTTCTGTCCCTGTGACCAGGACGTACTTCCGGGTTACAGTGCAAATAAAAATCCTTATGACTCCCTGCAGCGTCCTCTGGCGGCCCCCATGGTATCCAGCAGGGCTGTGAAGGAAAGCTCCAATGTCCATGATGCCCTGCTGGAATTCGGGGCACCTCCATGTTGCTGGGAGGGCTCCATCTGGCGGCGTGGGTGTATTGGCAGGGATGAACGGCTGGCCATATCCCACAATGTATATTATCATTAACCTCTATTATTACTCTTTTATTAGAGCTGCCAGGGAAGAGGAAAAGAGGAAGGCCTAAGCGAAAGTTTATGGATATGGTGAGAGAGGACATGCAGGTGATGGATGTAACAGAACAAGATGCACAGGACAGAAAGATATGGAAGAAGATGATACGCTGTGGCAACCCCTAATGGGAGCAGCCAAAAGAAGAAGAATATTACTAAGAAGAAGGAACGGGCAATATTACGCTTTTTCAAGGATCCCTACAAATGTGTAAAATCACTCTTTATGGTAAAAAAGGAAGGTCTCCTTGAGACGTCAAGGCATGAATTGGAATAGTATCTGGAAAGAATGTATGCGGATGAAAAAAGGCATGGGCAAGTAGCCATTCCAAAGGATATCCCACCAACTGAAGAACCTGAGCACCAGATGGATACCAGTCCTCCAAAATGGAGAGAAGTGGAACAGGTGGTGAAGCGGGCGAGAGCTTCCTCAGCCCCAGGGCCAAATGAGTTCCGTATCGACTTTACAAGAATGCTAAAGATATTCTTCAATTTCTGTGGAGACTCATGAGAGTGGCCTGGGACAAAGCAATCATACCCAAAGTATGGCGCAGGGAAAGTGGAGTCCTGATTCCAAAAGAAAAAGAATCTAAGGAGGTTAGCCAATTCCGTCCCATCAGTCTACTTAACGTAGAGGGTAAGATTTTCTTTAGCGTCATAGCTCAGAGGATGTCCATGTACTTGGAGAGAAATCATTTTGTGGACACAATAGTCCAAAAAGCAGGGATGCCAGGGTCCTCCGGGATGCCTTGATCATACTTGCATGATTTGATACCAAATCCAGAGCGCAAAGGAAGAGTGGAACGATCTTCATGTGGTATTGCTGGACCTTGCCAATGCTTTTGGATCTGTTCCACATAATTTTCTCTGGGCATCTCTTGATTTCTTTAGGATTCCTGAAACTATCTCAAACCTGATTAAGGCATACTGCCATGACCTGCAACTGTGTTTAACCTTGCCAGACTTTATCACTGCATGGCACCTCATGGAGATTGGCATAATGATAGGATGTACCATCTCCCCATTGGTATTCACCATGACAATGGAAGTCATCATACGGGCATCCAAGTGGGTGGTTGACGGCGAGAGGTTAACTTCTGGAGTAAGTCTGCCACCCATCAGAGCCTATATGGATGACATGACAACAATCACAACATCAGCACCATGTACCAGACGCCTATTGGCAAAGCTTCAACAGAACATCACCAAAGCAAGAATGAAATTCAAGCCATCTAAATCAAGGAGCATCTCTATAATTAAAGGCAAGCTAGTGGGGCAAAGGTTCTTCATCGATCAAGAGCCTATTCCAACAGTACTAGAAAAACCAATCAAAAGTTTGGGGAGGTGGTATAACTCAACGCTTAAGCATACCGATCAGGCTTGTGAGCTTCGGGTGGAACTTAGCCTGGTGCTTACAGTTTGGGTTACTACCTCACCTGCTGTGCCCATTAACCATGTATGACATCACCCTCACAAGAGTTGAGAAGATGGAAAGGATGGTAAGCTCTTATGTGAGGAAGTGGTTAGGCCTCCCTCGATGCCTGAGTAATGTAGCCCTGTATGGCCAGGGGCTACTTCAGTTGTCCCTTTCCAGACTCACTGAAGAATTTAAATGTTCTAAAGTGAGAACTTCAGATGATGCTTTCAGAGTCAAAAGATATGGTGATTAGAGCTGCCGCACCAACTCGGGAAACTGGATGGAAATGGAAAGCTAAGAATGCAGTCCAGCAGGCAAAATTTGCACTCTCTCACAGCGACATTGTCGGCCAAGTCCAACATGGAAGATGTGGGTTGGGGTTTGGCAAAGGGCGACCCTACTGGAGTAAGGCAACCCCAGCAGTCCATCGGCATGAAGAGGAGAGAAGGTTGGCCAAGGCTGTGGCGCAAGCTAAACAGGGCAAATGGACAAGGTGGGAGAATTTGAAAAAGCGAAAGATCAGCTGGAAGGACATGTGGATGGTGGAAGTGGGTAGGATATGTTTTCTCATTTGAGCTACCTGTGATGTCCTCCCTACCCCTCAAAACCTCAACCAATTGCTAGGCGAAGATCCATCATGCCCCCTTTGCTCAACACCAGTTACACTGCGGCACATCCTCACAGAATGCAAAGTAAGCCTCTCCCAAAGACGATATACCTGGAGACATGACCAAGTGATTAAATCTCTTGCAGCTACCCTGGAAAGGAAGAGAACTGCCATTATTGGCCTGACATCCAGAGAGACCAACTTAAATGTGCCTTTGTTGTTTGTTTGGGAAGGGGACCAAAGACAACACAAGTTTTCCCTGAAGACCAGATTGGGTGAGATGGAGACAGCTCGGGACTGGCAAATGCTGGTGGACGTGGGCCAACGACTCACAGTCCCACCAGAAATAGCAGTCACCAACCTAAGGCCTGACCTGGTCTTGTGGTCAAGCACACAGTGCAAGGTATACTTTGTTGAGCTCACAGTTCCCTGGGAAGATGCAGTGCAGGAAGCTTTTGAAAGGAAAAAAGTGAGATATTCCGAGCTTGCAGTGGAGGCAAGACAGCATGGATGGAATGTTAAAATCTACACAGTGGAGATTGGATGCAGGGGCTTTGTTGCAACATCCACTGTAAGGCTGATGAGGGACCATGGCATTAGTGGGCATGCACTATGCTGTGTCATTAAGGAAATATCTAGGGTAGCACAATGGAGCAGCCAGTGGCTATGGATTAAAAGAAAAGACCCTATCTGGTCTCCCAAATAAGAAGGCTGGACAAATGCAGAGGGGGTTGGTTCTAGGATGCCAGATACCACTGCTGAGGCTACTGGAGACGTCATGGGCCTAGTCAGCAAAACGTTGATGAAAGTAGGAGCCCACTTGACAACCCCAGTGATGTGGCTGTCCAGCCTCCTCAAAACATTGGAAACATAATGCGATTCCTTCTTTTAGGTATGCTGTCAGGTGTAAGCTTGGCTCAGGGAAGTGGACGGTCCTGCCTTGCACAGTCTCCAGGCACTATGGATATTAAACATCTCATCCTGTGTATTTGAAATATACTGTATATATTATCATTAACCTCTATTATTACTATTTTAATATATATATATTATCATTAACCTCTATTGTTACTATATTATATATATATTATCATTAACCTCTATTATTACTATTTTATTATATATATATTATCATTAACCTCTATATTACTATTTTATTATATATATATTATCATTAACCTTTATTATTACTATATTATTATTATATATAATCATTAACCTCTATTATTACTATTTTAATATATATATATATTATCATTAACCTCTATTATTACTATATTATATATATATATATATAAGTACTATTTTAAAATATATATTATCATTAACCTCTATTAGTACTATTTTATTATATATATATTATCATTAACCTCTATTATTACTATTTTATTATATATATATTATCATTAACCTTTATTATTACTATATTATTATTATATATAATCATTAACCTTTATTATTACTATTTTAATATATATATATTATCATTAACCTCTATTATTACTATATTATATATATGTATAAGTACTATTTTAAAATATATATTATCATTAACCTCTATTATTACTATTTTATTATTATATATAATCATTAACCTCTATTATTACTATTTTAATATATATATATTATCATTAGCCTCTATTATTACTATTTTATTATATATATATTATCATTAACCTCTATTATTACTATTTTATTATATATATATTATCATTAACCTCTATTATTACTATATTATTATTATACAGTATATAATCATTAACCTCTATTATTACTATTTTAATATATATATATATATATATATATATATATATATATATATATATATATATATATATATTATCATTAACCTCTATTATTACTATATTATATATATCCATCCATCCATTTTCCAACCCGTTGAATCCGAACATAGGGTCACGGGGGTCTGCTGGAGCCAATGTGGCAGAGTGCACTGACTCTTTTTCTCCCTTGCCTGTAGACCATTCATGGGAGATCCCACCTGGCCCTACTGACGTCACTTCTGGGTCCGAGCCTATGGAAGAACACCCTGCTGGCTCCAGCCCTGTGATGTCACGTCCGGGCTTGAGCCTATGGTTGAAGACCCTTATGAGCCGAACCCCTTTGACCTCACTTCCTGTCTTCCCCTTTAAAAGCCTCCACCTTTTCCCTATTCCCTCAGTTCTGTTTGGACTCTGTTTTGTGCACATCAGTGCTGTTGATACTTCTGCAACTTCGCAGCCAGGGTACCAAATATACGGGTGGCTGCCCCAAACCTTGTTATGACTCCGAGTGGAGTTTGTGACAATGTCTAAGCATTATCCTCTGATGAAGGCCCCAGGTAGGGGGCTGAAAGCTCAGGAATAAAAACTACTTTATGATATGTGATTCATTTTTTCTCCCTTTGTGGATCTCCAGCTTCTAAAATATAAATAAAATCCACCGTCTGTCTGTCTGAATGTCTGTCCGCTTTTCACAAGAGAGATTTATATCGGGTTATTTCCAGAATTTGCTGGAACATTCCGGTTGATTATGTGACTTCTCTTATTGCACTAAGTATCATAGCACCGATTTATTTGAGCAAATCCAAGAGAGATGCAGCGGGCCGAGGGGAGGGAGGTGGGGCCCTCTTCACTCATGCGCCAGCCTTTACCTCTGCTTAGGTTGTGAATGGGAGAACTACTTAATGGATTTAGATCGGGTTTTTTCTAGAATTTGCTCGAACATTCCGGACGATTTTGTGACTTCTCTCATCGCACTAAGTATCATAGTTCGCTTGCAGGAGTGATATATTCATGCTAATCCGAGACATAGGCTGCAGGCCAAGAGGAGGAGGAAGTGTGACATCAGGAGTGGGGAGCCGGGCACGGACCCTCTTCACTGTCCTGTCTTACTTCTACGCAGGCGGGGGTTGGGTATAGTGTGGTATGCAGGTTGCATCTGAGCTGGCGAGGCAGAGCTGGGCGGCGTACATGAAGGGACATGCAGCTGGTAGCACTGAAGACCTGAGTGGTGGGCGGACAGAGCACTGAAGATGTTTATTCTGTTCACACTTTATTTTAAGGTTTGCCACCTAGCGATCATTTTAAGTATTGACGTTGTCAAGTTGTTCAGTTCACCTTTCTTAAAAAAAGCAGTTTAGTGAAGTGTTCATGTCACCAGTTCTTTCACGTTAAGCCTTGGCAAAGATATGCCTGTAAGTCTCTCTTTTAAATAATTATTTTATAAATGTCTGTTAAGATATTTATCTGCTACATTTAATTCATTTTTATATGCATTTCTTTATTAATTGATCGTTTAGTGTGAACATTGTACTGAAAGCACCCTTTGTATTGTGTTTTGTAGTTTTACAATCAAGAATGAAAGATTTATCAGTAAAAGCCTCACTCTGAACAAGAAACGAGTTTCCTGGAGTTAATGTTCGCTATCTGTCTAGCTTTGTACGGATACGTAATCGCGAGGGCAGAATAATGTTAATGGTCCTTAGTGGGGCCACTCACCAGCAATTTCATTCCTCCGTCTCTCACAACTCACAGGTCGTTACAATATTTTTTCAATTGCTAATTATCGTATACTACTCTAATGGGTGCACTATCAAAAATGCTATGTTTAAAAAAATTAGTCACAGACCCTCCAGCACTAACACACATTCACGTCACTCAAACTGCTGTCTGTTGTGTATGAAAGTCACTGAGCCACCACAAGCCGCTTTGTGCTCCGCTTTTAATGCCACTGTAAATCGTTGTTAGAATTGCGTATTTAATGGAGTCGACTAACAAAAGGAATTGCATTCTAATATCGCTATTACTTTTGAGTGTGACTCATCGCTACAAAACTATCTAGTAAAAGAAATAGTGAATGAAGTCATTCAGAAAGGCAAAATGCTCCAGCTTTCTTAACAGGTGACTAGTCACCGAATGCAAAATCTCAAAAATAAAAGTGCCAGAGTGATTCTTCAGAGCGACGCCTTTAGAAGAACCTGGACGAGATCAGGCCATTCAGCCCAACAAAGCTCACCAGTCCTATCCACTTAATTCTTCCACAATAACATCAAGTCGAGTTCTGAAGGTCACGAAATTCCTCCTGTCCACCGCACTACTTGGTCACTTACTCCAAGTGTCTCTTCTTCTTCTTTCGTCTGCTCCCGTTAGGGGCTGCCACAGCGGATCATCTTCTTCCATATCTTTCTGTCCTCGTCATCTTGTTCTGTTACACCCATCACCTGCATGTCTTCTCTCACCACATCCATAAACCTTCTCTTAGGCCTTCCTCTGTTCCCCTTGCCTGGCAGCTCTATCCTTAGCACCCTTCTCCCAATATACCCAGCATCTCTCCTCTGCACATGTCCAAACCAATGCAATCTCGCCTCGCTGACTTTGTCTCCCAACAATCCCACCTGAGCTGACCCTCTAATGTCCTCATTTCTAATCCTGTCCATCCTCGTCACACCCAATGCAAATCTTAACATCTTTAACTCTGCCACCTCCAGCTCTGTCTCCTGTGCCACTAACTCATATAACATAGCTGGTCTCACTACCATCCTGTAGACCTTCCCTTTCACTCCTGCTGATACCCGCCTGTCACAAATCACTCCTGACACTCTTCTCCACCCACTCCACCCTGCCTGCACTCTCTTTTTCACTTCTCTTCCACAATCCCGATTACTCTGTACTGTTGATTCCAAGTATTTAAACTTCTCCACCTTCACCAACTCTACTCCCTGCATCCTCACCATTCCACTGACCTCCCTCTCATTCACACACATGTATTCTGTCTTGGTGGTCCTACTGACCTTCATTCCTCTCCTCTCTAGAGCATATCTTCACCTCTCAAGGGTCTCCTCAACCTGCTCCCTACTATCGCTACAGATCACAATGTCATCAGCAAACATCACAGTCCACGGGGACTCCTGTGTAATCTCGTCTGTCCACCTGTCCATCACCACTGCAAATAAGTGTATCTAAGTGAAAAAAACTTCCTAATGTTTGTGTGTTTCCAACTGTGTCCCTGTGTTCTTGATGAACTCATTTTAAAGTCACCATCTCGATCTACTGGACTGATTCCCTTCATAGTTTTAAACACTTCAGTCAGGACTCCTCTTAAAATGTAAAGGCTCAGTTCTCTTCATCTTTCCTGATAACTCACCCCCTGTAGTCCTCTAATCAGCCCAGTTGGTCTCCTCTGGACTTTTTCTAGTGCTGTTGTGTCCTTTTTATAGCCTGGAGACCAAAATTGCACCCAGTACTCCAGATGAGGCCTCACCAGTGTGTTATAAAGACTGAGCAGAACCTCCTGTGACTTGTACTCCACACATCAAGGCGCTATATAACCTGACATTCTGTTAGCCTTCTTCATGGCTTCTGAACACTGTCTGATAGTTGATAGTGATGAGTCCACTACGACCTCTATGTCTTTCTCATAAGGTGTATTTTCAATTTTCAGACCTCCCATTGTGTATTCAAACCTCACATTTTGATTTCCTATGTGTAGTTCTTGACCTGTACTGACATAAAATTTTATTTGTCTCAAATCTGCCCAAGCCTGTCTGCTGTCCACATCCCTCTGTGATGATATAACTGATTCTGAATTATCTGCCAATCCACCCGTCTTGGTATCATCTGCAGACTTCATTAGCTTATTTATATTCCTATCCAAATCATTTATCCATCCATCCATCCATTTTCCAACCCGCTGAATCCGAACACAGGGTCACAGGGGTCTGCTGGAGCCAATCCCAGCCAACACAGGGCACAAGGCAGGAACCAATCCCGGGCAGGGTGCCAACCCACCGAAGGACACACACAAACACACCCACACACTAAGCACACACTAGGGCCAATTTAGAATCTCCAAACCACCTAACCTGCATGTCTTTGGACTGTGGGAGGAAACCCACGCAGACACGGGGAGAACATGCAAACTCCACGCAGGGAGGACCCGGGAGGCGAACCCAGGTCCCCAGGTCTCCCAACTGCGAGGCATGTTGATGAGCCACCATGCCGCCCTTAGTTAACATCATTATTATTATTATTATTATTATCATTAAATTAAAGACTATTTTGCTAGATTTCTTGTATTTTAGTGTGTTAAAAAGACTGAGCAGAACCTCCTTGGCCTTGTACGCCACACATCAAGGCACTATATAACCTGACATTCTGTTAGCCTTCTTCATGGCTTCTGACCACTGTCTGGCAGTTGATCGTGTCAAGTTCACTATGACCCCTAAATCCTTCTCATGAGGTGGACTTTCCATTTTCAGACCTCCCATTGTGTATTCAAACCTCACTCTTCACTTCCTACATGTAATCCTTTCCATTAACTTAAATTACAGTTCATCTGCCACAAATCTGCCTGAGCCTTTCTGCTGTCCAAGCTCCACTTCATTTGAATTGCGTATGAAGTTGGTTCTTTGTGCTTAAAAAAAAGCTGAACACTAACCAATTAACAAAACCCGTGTAATGATTCAACAGATTCTAAGTTATCTGCCAGTCAATCTAGCTTGGGCTGTATACAATACAATACAATACAATTCATTTTTGTATAGCCTAAAATCACACAAGAAGTGCCGCAATGGGCTTTAACAGGCCCTGCCTCTTCACAGCCCCCCCAGCCTTGACTCTCTAAGAAGACATGGAAAAACTCCCAAAAAACTCTGGTAGGGAAAAAAATGGAAGAAATCTTGGGAAAGCCTTTCTAGGTAGGTTGGGCGTGCAGTGGGCGTCAAAAAGAAGAGGGTCAATACAATACAATACACAGAACAGAACACAAGTAATCCTCAATACAATATAAAAGTTAAATAAAAATATTACAAGTACAGAGCAGAATTTAACAGTAGATGATATCACATAAGAGGATTTGGATTTGTTTAGAGTCCTGGAGACCTCGGCCATCAAGCTGCTGCCCCCTATTGGCCACTCCACAGCTGAGTCAGCGCTGGGCCAGCCAATCCAATGAAAGGACCCCTCTATCCCACGATTCCTGCTATCCTCCAGCAGAGTTGATTTTACCTTAGGCAAGCAAAACAACTTGGCAGGTGGGCCGTGGCACCAAGTGCCACATTTGAGTACCGAGAAGAGAAACAGAATAGGTGAGGGTAAGTAACAAATTATAACGATCGTGTTACTTATGTTTTAGTGCTAATGACTGACAACACAGGTGCAGTCTGTACAGTTAATCAGCAGCTCTAGTCAGGGTGTGCTAAACTGAAGTAGTGAGTCTTCAGCCAGGATTTGAAAGCTGAGACTGAAGGGGCGTCTCTTATAGCATGGCTGTATGGATAAGGGAGATGAGACAGAGGAGATGATTCAAGGGGAGAACTTTATTCCTTGGTGCAAAGAGAATTATTTGCACCATAACATCAGCAAAACCAAGGAACTGCTTATTGACTTTCACTGCACCAAAGAGCCTCCATTTCTGATCACAATTCAAGGAGTGGATGTAGAGGTGGTCCACTCATACAAGAACTTGGGGGTCCACATTAATGACAGGTTGGACTGGTCTCAGAACACAGAGGAACTATGGAAGAAAGTGCAGAGCAGGCCCATTGATCTTAGGAGACTGTGTTCCTTTAATGTGGGAAGTGACATCCTTCACATCTTCTACAACTCTGTGATGGTCAGTGTGGTGAAGTGTGGCTGGTGACATCACTTCAAGAGAGGCCCACCGAATTAACGAGCTAATTAAAAGAGCAGGCTCAGTTATGGGACACACTCTGGACCCCCTGGAGGTTGTAGAAAAGGGGAGAAGGAAAACAAAACTGAGTGCCATTATGAACCAAGCTGCACATTCTCTCTCTGACAAACCAAAGCTGAGGACATTCAGCCAAAAAATTATTCAGCAGATGTGTGTCAAGAAACGCTGCTGGGGTCCTTTATACCAACAGTAATACGTCTGTATAGTGCCTCACCATGACAGCAACAGCCAAGTCAATACTTTTCTTTGTTTTGAATTTTTCTTGTTTTATAGTTATTCTGGTGTGTGTTTAGTTGATAGTATGTATGTATATTAGCTTATTTGCCTAATTATGTATATATTTAAAGAACTTCTGTAAAAATCCAAATTTTCCCCTGAGGACAAATAGAAGTTTCATCTATCTCTGCATCCCCCCCCCCCCAGACCAAGTTATGCAAGAAGACAATTTCAAAATTCATATAATGTTTTGTAATTGCATGCTGTCCCTTTAAATATATCGATGTATCTTGTTCTTTGTGAGTGGAGCCCCAGGAGGTGGGACCTCCCTGACATCACTACTCCTGATACCCCCCTCAGGTTATTTAAATGGGTTGAGAAGAGTCAAGGCTGTTTTATATTTCCGCATTGTGCATAAGGAGGCCATAGCCCTTGTAGCATTAGTGCGTACAAATGTTTGTGATGCGCCGTCTGTTGGAATGCACACTGTTACATGTCATTTGAGATAGGATTTGTAAAAGCAATGTTAATGCTTGTGATGATAGTAATTGTCAATACTATTTATATGCACACATAGGCATGTTTCAAAATAATGTACAAATTATTAAATAATATATTTGTGGTGCAATCAGAGGGAACACCAACAACTCATCTCCTCCCAGCACATTCCATGTTCTTTCTATTTATTTATATAGTACCTTTTCTATCTACCAAGGTGACAGAGAGTGACGACGTGTTGCATTTTGGTTGAACTTCCAAGTAAGAATGTCACTGTTCTCCATAAATGTGACAAAATTACTGTAATTATTACTATTACTTAATTATACAGCATGTTGATGAGCAAAGAGGGGGTTAAAAGATGGCGAATGGCTCAATCGATCTCAAATTTAATTTTCTTAAAGAACCTGCCGCACTACAAGGAGTCACAAGCACAACACGGACCAACACAAGGCAGGTATTTTATAAAATACCAATGCCGAGACCCCCACGCTGGTCCTCCCACCAAGCCGAGAGCCCCCAGGTCGTCCCAGTCACCCCGCAGCTCGAGGTGAGCAGTCACACACAGCCTTCCTCTTCTAAAGCCCGATCTCCGCCCCGACGCGACCACTCGATAAATCTTCAGCTTGAGCCCCTCGTTGTTTACTTAACGCTCGGCTCGTTTGGGGGGCTCGGTGGTGTCGGTGCGTCCTTTTTGAAGGATCGCAAAGAGCGTTTTTTCAGACGCGGGGTCTTAACTCTCCACCTGCAGCCAGTTAAGTGGGGAAGGGAGCGGGAGCCGCTTCCCTTAGCAGCTCTTTAATCACTGCCTTCCTAATTCACTTTGTCATTTTTAGCTGTACAAAGCAGGAGGAAATTGCCAAAATCTATCTTGTTCACGTCTACCCGAGGCGGCCGGGGCCGCTAACCACTTTTGTCTTCCAACAGCCACTAAATCTAAGCGCGTATAGCGCTGGATTAACCTCTGGGGTCAACAGTAGCGCGTCTCCCGACTTCAAAGCCAGCGCTCAGCTTTGGCCGTTTGTCACTTATCTGCTGGGATGGGGTTCAAAGCCGCGGGGATTTGGGGGAGCGCGCGGCTCGCAGCTCCTTCACTCGCACACGTGCCGACTCGCCAATTGGCCTGAAACTCCCGCCTTCGCCCCGCCCCATTTTCAAGCTTGCATACACATCAGCCTGCAGGCCAGTTGTTAGCCCCGCCCCTCAAAAAACCTGTACGTGATAAGCCCACCCAGCCGCTTCCAGCTCTTGACGTTTTAGTACTGCTTAGTGAAGAAAATCACGTGTGGCCTTTCGACCCCCATAAATCTCGTTGGAAGAGGCAGTGCGCTGAGACTCTCACACGGCCTGCACAGAGCGGCATCTGGTGGGCGATGTGGGAAGGGCAGCGACTAAGCACACGGAGAACAAGGTAGGTGCTGCTGAGCAGACCAGGAGGGGCTTGGCGTCAGGGTTTAAATGCGCAGGTTACGTTGTCGTTTCACAATGAAAGGTAAGTCTGGTTTTCTTGTGCTCGGGTCCACAATTCAAAAATAGGCAGAGGATTATAAGGAGCTGCTGGATCCCCAATGCTGCTCTCCCAATTAGGTAGATAGACAGCACTTTATCTGTCCCAAAAGGTACATTTACCTTATAATGGCAGGTAATTCACACAACCACCAAGATATTCAATGAGTACCTCTGTCAGCGCGCTTTCTCTCTTTTGAGTTGACCAGACTCCAGTCAAGTTAAAGTGTATTGATCAGTGTAACCTGACATTTTATCTTCTTTCAGAGCCGGTCCATCCATTAGACAATGTAGGCAGCCACCTAGGGTGCCATTTATGATACCGGACCTTTACAAAACCCCTTTTTTGCGCTATGGACCCCGAGGGGCACTGTTGTTTTAGTAAATCAAGGGGCGTGCACTCTGGACACTGAGGGGGACTCTTTTCCCCGCCTCGTCTAAGGATCCACATGGGCTTTAATTGGCACTGCCTTAAGAAACATAAGAAATTTGACAAACAAGAGGAGACCATTCAGTCCATCATGCCCATTTGTTTAGCTAATAGTTCGGCTGTCCCAATATCTCATCCTGATTCTTCTTAAAGGTTGTCCACGTTTCTGCTTATACTCCATGTCTTGGTAGTTTGTTCCAGAAACCCACAACTCTTTGCCTTCCTTAGTATGTTTGTGTTTTTTCAGCATGTCATGGTACTCAACCACATTACAAACTTCTTTATAAAAGCAGATTAAGTGTGTTTTTAAATTCTTTGGGTTCTTTCACTTTAATTGAGTTCTAGATACCAGACAGCCATGCCATCAGTTACACACTTGTACTATTTATGACCAACTAGCTGTGCTAATGTGTCTAGGAACAGGGTGAAATCTAAGTAATCAACAGAGACCGCAGGGTTAATATTAATATCGCTATTGGAATGAATTTTGTAATGCTTGTAGTAACAAAATACAGTGCAACATTTGTCATTCCAACAAAATTTCTAGTAAGTACAAATCTATTGGGATGGCAAATGCAATGGGTCTCTCTGTTATCTCCAATTTGGTATGGGATTTGTATAAGCAGTGTTAATGTTTGCAATGTGCCATCTGTTAGAATGACATAGTCAAAGCATTTTATTACTACAAAGATACATAAGAAGTGGAGGGACACACAGATACACAGACACTTTTCCTTTGGTATGGGGGAGCTAGCTGTGCTACCTGTCTAAGACTGTTTGAAATCTAAGTAATCAATGCAGACCTCAGCATTGGCGTTTTCAGTGCACCATGCATAAGTCTCTGTTGTATGCCATTTGGTAGGGGATTTGTAAAAGCTGTGCTAATATTTCTGATGGGAGTGGGATGTATTTTGTAATGCATGTAGTAATAGCTTGAGTGTTTAAATCTTTCTATTTATATTGTTTATACTGTGTTCATTTTATGTATGTATTTTATTTTACATAATTTTACATAAGCTGTTTATGTTTGTATGTTGGTATATGTC
The DNA here is from genome assembly GCF_900747795.2 of Erpetoichthys calabaricus. NCBI lineage: Eukaryota > Metazoa > Chordata > Cladistia > Polypteriformes > Polypteridae > Erpetoichthys > Erpetoichthys calabaricus. Next base: position 15,458,804 of record NC_041396.2, on the reverse strand, counting down.
TGTTCATGTATGTATAATGTTTTTTCTTTTTAATAATTCCTTTTCTGACTTTTATTTCTTACTGTTAGCCTTTATTCTATGTAAAGCAAATTGGTCAACTTTTAGTTGTTTTAAATGTGCTATATAAATAAATAAAACCTAAACCTAATAAAATGCATTGCATTTGTCATTCCAACAGATGATTAATCGGTTGCTCCATCTGTGGTAAAGACAAATGCAATTCAAGTGTTTGTTACATGCCATTTGGTATGGGATTTGTAAAAGCAGTGTTAATGTTTGTGATGCACCATCTGTTGGAATGAAAGATGCAATTCACTTTATTACTACAAATGTTTGTGATGCACCACCTTTTTTTTTGAATGACAGAGACATAGGAACTGGACAGGCACACAGATAAACAGAGACTTATCATTTCAGCAAGGGGGACTATGTTACCCATCTAAGAATGGCTGAAATCTAAGTAATCAACATAGGCCCCAGCGTTGCTGTTTTCAGTGCACCATGCAATGCATATGTCTCTGTTATATGCCATTTGGTATGGGATTCATAAAAGCAGTGTTAATGTTTGTCATCCTTCATCTATTGGGATGTATTTTGTAATGCATGTAGTAATAAAATGCATTGCAGTTTGTCATTCCAAGAGATGGTGCATTACAAACTTTTGTGGTAACTACAAATCTATTGGAATGATGAATGCAATGCATGTGTCTCTGTTATATGCCATTTGGTATGGACTTTGTAAAAGCAGTGTTAATGTTTGTGATGCGCCATCTGCTAGAATGACAAATTCAATTCATATGTCTGTTATATGCCATTTGGTATGGGATTTGTAAAAGCAGTGTTAATGTTTGCAATGTGCCATCTGTTGGAGTGACAAATGAAATGCACTTTATTAATACAAATATCTGTGATGCTCCATCTATCTGAATGACAAATTCAATGCATTTTATTACTACAAATGTTTTTGATGCATCATCTGTTGGAATGGAAGAGACATAACAGACACAGTTACACAGACACACAGAGACTTATCCTTTAAGTGAAGGAGACAGGCTGTGCTAAGATGGGTTGAAATCTAAATTATCAGTGTGGACCTCAGCGTTAATGTTTTCAGTGCACCGTGCAATGTATGTGTCTCTGTTATATGCCATCTGGTATTCGATTTGTAAAGGCAGTGTTAATGTTTGTGATGCACCATCTATTGGGATGCATATAGTAACAAAATGCATTACACTTTTCATTGCAACAGATGGCGCATCACAAACATTTAACTACAAATGTTTGTGATGTGCCATCCTTTGGATTTACAAATGCAATGCAAGGATCTCAGTTATATGCCATTTGGTATGGAATTTGTAAAAGCGGTGCTAATGTTTGTAATGTGCCATCTGTTGGAATGACAAATAGAATGCACTTTATTAGTACAAAGTGTATGCCTCTGTTATATGCCATTTGGTATGAGATTTGTAAAAAGCAGTGCTAATGTTTTTGATGCACCACCTGTTGGAATGATAAATGCAATGTATTTTATTACTGCAGATGTTTGTGATGCAGCCTCTATTGGAAAGCCAGAGATATAGCAACCAGATGGGCACACAGATGTACAGACTGTTATGCTTTTATTAAGGTGGATTCATTACTGTGAGTCCTTGATTGATAGCATGCACTGTCAAGCTGAGCAGGAACACTGAGTTGTTTTTGCTGCCCCCTCTGTGTCTGTCATTCCTCCAATTTTTGTATGATCTGTGAATTTCACATGTTTAATAACTACACCAAAATGAGTGTCATTAATGTAAATCAGAAAACGTAACAGTACAAAGGCAGACCCCTGATGGACTCCCTCCATCCTCTTATCTGCACCCTGCCAGATGACCAATTTGAGCTACAGGTTTTTTAGGTTCTCCTGATGCCTACAGCTTCTCATTTTAGAATTAATCTTCAGCCTGAGTCAAAGGCTTTTTCAAAGTCTAAGAAAATAGATTGTGTTTGTCGTGCTGCTCCTCCTTTGTAAAATGTGAGCTAAAACAAAAATAGAAAGAAAAATGGTTTATTGATCACAAAGGCTTCCGACCTATTAAACACATTTTAAAATACAGGAAATCTAGCTAAATAGTCTTTAATTTAATGATGATAATAATAATAATAATAATAATGTTAACTAACAGTGCCCAAAGGTCAGTATAGCCATAGTATCCATAGTTGAGATTTCTGATAATTAATATTCACCCATTGTCTATCAGGTCGATGCTTTTTTGGGGCTTTAACCTAACTTTAAACCCCAGAGGTTTAAACTTCATTGGGCCAGACAAACTGGGAACTAAAAATAGACTGTTAACATTTCATTAAAAATTATACAATCCATATTATTTTTGGAATTTTTTGGATGTTTGTATTTTTCATAATATTGTACAACACTCCTCAGGCTAGGAGGTCTTAAGAAGCTCCTAATTTAAGTGATACAGTGCCATCCATTATGGCTATTTCTGGTCCATGTGAAAGCAACACAACTAGCAGGAGATTAAAACAAAGCGTCTAATCATCTCTTGATTCGGCACAAGTCAATCAGAATTGGCTGAGGTTAAGAGTGGCGTCCAGCAGGGGGCAGAGCTGGGGCTGCTGCTTTTTTGAAATAAGTATAAATGATTTGGATAGGAATATAAATAACAAGCTGATGAAGTCTGCAGATGATACCAAGACGGGTGGATTGGCAGATAATTCATAATCAGTTATATCATCACTGAGGGATGTGGACAGCAGACAGGCTTGGGCAGATTTGTGACAAATAAAATTTTATGTCAGTACAGGTCAAGAATTACACATAGGAAGTCAAAATGTGAGGTTTGAATACACAATGGGAGGTCTGAAAATTGAAAATACACCTTATGAGAAGGACATAGAAGTCGCAGTGGACTCCTCACTATCAACTATCAGACAGTGTTCAGAAGCCATGAAGAAGGCTAACAGAATGTTAGGTTATATAGCGCCTTGATGTGTGCAGTACAAGTCCCAGGAGGTTCTGCTCAGTCTTTATAACACACTGGTGAGGCCTCATCTGGAATCAGGAAAAAGTGTCACAAAGACCTTTGTAAGGCTCTGGGACTCCACTGTGCCGCACTGAGATTAACCCCTTATGCCCTAATGGCAGGGGTACTCGACTCCAGTCCTAGTGGTCCGCAGTGGCTGCACATTTTCATTCCAACCTGTTTTGTATTTAGACGCCTGACCTGGCAGGTGATGAAACTTGCTACTTAATTCTGATGCCTTCATCCATCCAAGACAAATCGTCACAGGTGGCGCAGTGGTAGTGCTGCTGCTTTTCAGTAAGGAGATTGTAGGTTCACTTCCATGGGTCCTCCCTGTGTGGAGAGCGCTTTGAGTAGTGAGAAAAGTGTTATATAAATGTAAAGAATTATTATTTATTATGTCATCATGTTTTGGATTTTTGTTTTTCTGAGGACACTTTCTGTATGCTTTGTGGTCCAGAAGAGATTTGTACCCCTTGGTCCTCTCCTCCTCCTCTCATTTGTTTTATAACATTGTATTAACGCGTCATGATACAGGATGGCATGTTGGCACAGTGATAGCATCGCAGTAGGAAGACCAGGGTTTGTGTCCCGGGACCTCCCTGTGTGAGATTTGCATGTTCTACCCGTGGATTGGATTAAGGAGTCATAGTGGGTTTGACACTATCAACTGCCAGACAGTGTTCAGAGGCCATTAAGGAGTATGTCAGGTTATATAGCGCCTTGATGTGTGCAGTACAAGTCACAGGAGGTTCTGCTCAGTCTTTATAACACATTGGTGAGCCCTCATCTGGAGTACTGGGTGCAGTTTTGGTCTCCAGGCTACAAAAAGAACATAACAGCACTAGAGAAGGTCCAGAGAAGAGCGACTGGGCTGATTAGAGGACTACAGGGGATTAGAAGCTTGGTGGATTGGCAGATAATCTCGAAACTGTTGAATTATCACAGAGGGACTTGGACAGCAGACAGGCTCGGGCAGATTTGTGGGAGATGAAGTTTAATGTCAGTAAATGTAAAGAATTACACATAGAAAGTAAAAATGTGAGGTTTGAATACACAATAGGAGGTCTGAAAATCGAGAGTCCACCTTATGAGAAGGATGTAGGAGTGATAGTGGACTGAATACCATCAACTGCCAGACAGTGTGCAGAAGCCATTAAGAAGGCTATCAGAATGTCAGGTTATATAGCGCCTTAATGTGTGGAGTATAAGTCACAGGAGGTCCTGCTCAGTCTTTATAACACACTGGTGAAGCCTCATCTGGAGTCCTGGGGGCAGTTTTGGTCTCCAGGCTACAAAAAGGACATAACAGCACTGGAGAAGGTCCAGAGAAGAGCAACAGGGATGATTAGAGGACTACAGGGGATGAGTTATGAGGAAAGATTAAAATAGCTGAGCCTTTACAGTTTAAGCAAAAAAAGATTAAGAGGTGACCGGACTGAAGTGTTTAAAATTATGATGTGAATTAGTGCAGTGGATCGAGACGGTGACTTTAAAATGAGTTCATCAAGAACACGGGGACACAGCTGGAAACTTGTTAAGGGGACATTTCACAAAAACAGAAGTTTCTCTTCACTTAGTGACACTTAGAATAACTCGGTTATCGTCCCCTCAAAAACGTCAAGAAGTCTTGGTGTCACTCTAGATGAAGACTTGTCTTTTTCTCCACACATCAGCAACCTCTCCAGGTCCTGCAGATATCTTCTTTACAACATCAGGAGAATCTGCCCCTTTCTCACTACAGAGGCTACTCAGCTTCTCGTCCAGACCTTGGTCATCTCTAAGCTGGACTACTGCAACTCTCTGATGTCTGGACTTTCACTAAAGGCAACACGACCACTTCAGTTGATCCAGAATGCAGCTGCAAGACTCATTTTTAATATTCCCAACTTCTCTCGCACTACACCTCTGCTGCGGAACCTGCACTGGCTCCCTGTGGCTGCCCGCATCAGGTTCAAAACCCTAACACTTGCCTTTAAGGCCAAAACTGGAACTGCACCTTACATATCCATCCATCCATCCATCCATCCATTTCCCAACCCGCTGAATCCGAACACAGGGTCACGGGGGTCTGCTGGAGCCAATCCCAGCCAACACAGGGCACAAGGCAGGGAACCAATCCTGGGCAGGGTGCCAACCCACCGCAGGACACACACAAACACACCCACACACCAAGCACATACTAGGGCCAATTTAGAATCGCCAATCCACCTAACCTGCATGTCTTTGGACTGTGGGAGGAAACCGGAGCGCCCGGAGGAAACCCACGCAGACACGGGGAGAACATGCAAACTCCACGCAGGGATGACCCGGGAATCGAACCCAGGTCCCCAGGTGTCCCAACTGCGAGGCAGCAGCGCTACCCACTGCGCCACCGTGCCGCCCACCTTACATATCTGCACTGGTTAAGCAGCGTGTCACTTCTCGCTCTCTCAGAACATCAAGCACTGCTCGTCTCGAACCACCCTTACTTAAAAGAAGAGGACGACATGCACCAAGACTCTTTGCAGTGTTGGCTCCTCAGTGTTGGAACGAACTTCCTCTTGCTGTACGAACAGCGGAGACCCTCACTGTCTTCAAACGTCGTCTGAAGACACACTTCTTTAACTCTTTGAGGGCTGAATATTTTTTCCAAAAAACAGTTTCTGAAAAGCAATGGTTTCATGCAGAAATCAACATAAAACGTCTGTTGCTGCATGCTGTGGCTGCCAGTTCGCCAGGAATGTGCAGCAGGTTTGCTGCCAGGCTGTCTTCGCATGGCTGGGGCAGCAGCAGCAGCGATCACGGTCTCAGTGCACTGCAATGTGGTTTCTACCTCTTATCATTGTTACGTGGCAGTTCTACCTGGTGAACATTGTCAGTAGCACGATTCGCTGGGGACCAATCAGCTGAAGCTGGAACCTCACATTCGTTTTTGATCACTTGTATCAAAATTGGAGTCCGACAAGTCATAGTCCAGTTCAGAGATAGTAGGCAAAATGTCGTCTGCGGAGTATTTTGCTTTACGCATTCGCTTTGATCTCTCACCAGATGTACAGTCCTATTTTTGCCGTTGTTTGCGCCTTGCTACTCATGCGAGTGCAAGAAATCTCGATCAAACCAATGAATCTAACGTTCCTTCGGATGAGAGTCCAACTAAAACATAACAGTTGGTTTTGTCACAGTTTACAGTTGATTACCATCGTCAACTCCTCCTTTTGACAAAAGTTGACATCAGCCCTGAAAGAGTTAAACAGCACTTGGGGGACTAAAGTCCCCATACTTTTTTTCTACCCTTTTCTCAAAAAAAAAAAAAAAATTGTACTAACTCCTAGTACTAACAACTTACTATTTTCTTCTAGCATGGTTTTGTGTACAACTTGGTCAGCGGTAACTTGTTTAATGACAGTAGATTTAATCCTAGCCTTAAAGACTGAAGAACAGTCGTAGACTACTAAGCACTGTTGTAAGTCGCTCTGGATAAGAGCGTCTGCTAAATGTTGTAAATGTAAATGTAAATGACCAAGTATTGCGGCAGACAGAAGGACTTTAGGGACCCTTCATAACTCGACTTGATGTTATTTTGGCATGGTGGACAGGACTGGCATTTTCATGACATGGCACTAATCTTGGTTTCATCAGAGCAGATCTTCTTTCTCACAGTCTAAGAGTCACTGAGGTGCTTTTTTTTTTTTTTTTTTGCAAATTCCCAGCATGCCTCAATGTGTGTTTTACTAATGAGAGGCTTCTGTTTGGCCACACTGTCATAAAGCCCAGACGGCAGCATTAATGGTGGGTGCTCTGGACATTCCTTCCAATTCCAAACACAGGATCTCTGGAGCTCAGTCAGAGTGTCCTTTGGGTTCTTGTTCTTCTCTCTTACTGTGGTGGTCCTCCTCCCACAATTGCTCATTGCTTAGTTTGGTTGAGCAAAGCAACGACCGACGAGTTTAAAAGACGATCAGGAACAGTCCAGGAGTGAACGCGACTTCAGAGCAGGGGCGGACTGGCCATTACGGCATTTGGGCAATGCCATGGTGCCGCGGACTCTGGTCTGGTCACGGGCCGACCGTTTCATGAAATAAATTTAATGTTCTGGTTTCTGTTTGACATTAAAATTAATTTTCTAAACTACTAAACATTATCTGTGCGGTACTGCGATTTCTATAGTCCTATATAATATTCCGTATTACGTCATCAAGTTGTTTTAGTTGTCAGTACGTTGCAGCGAAAAATTTGGTCAAAACTGCCTTTTGCCGATTTCTGTTTCGATACCGCTACATTTCGGTTAGCATATACATTACTGAAATTTATTTTATCTCATATCTAGTATTTAAATTCTTCGGTACTAATAATTAGTTTAGATTATGTATCATGCATTTTATTGTTTTCTGGTCGTCGACGTGAGCGATAATTAGTGGTTTTCAGCAGCGATTATTAGTATGATGAAATAAAGTTATAAAGCACAGGATAGGAATTTTTTCATATTAGGACGGAACATTTCTAGTTCATCGTTAAGTTAATGGAATCAAAAGCCGCCTGAGAAGCACAATAATGCAAGAACATCTTGAGGCGTTCATGTTGATGTCGATTGAGAAAAGTATCCGAGCCAAACTTAACAGTAACAGTATTGCTGATGACGTGGCTGCTAAAAGCCGCGAACTGCGTAAGCTACTAGCCTACTGGCACTTGGACATGACTTTGACATTTGACATGTACTCTAATAACGTGTAAGCCGTGTTACTAAATTTTTATTTTTCATTAAATTTTATTTCTAAGCATGTCGTCAAATTTTAAGTCGTGTCTAAACAACAGAGTACAGATTAAGTTTGGCAGCAGTTAGAGTTCATATCATAGGCTCATAGCAAGTAGCGAGCCGCGTACTCGTCACAAATTTTAAGAAAATTACAATGAAGAGTGGGCCGACCTCGTCACCTCAGTCGTTGAAGGAGGCCCGAGCCGGTTTTGAGACCCAGTCCGCTCCTGCTTCAGAGACGGAGTTGAAGTAACCATGGCTGATTTCGGTAACTTACTTTACAAGACGTATGGCCATAACAGGGGGCAGGTGACTCTTCTGAAAGTGTGGCTGTGGATCGCTCATGTTAAGAACACGAGTCCGTTATCGGGCTTATCTCTCATTCTGTGTCCTTCTCGGTGGCCATTACTGTATTATTCGTGATGATTTTGCAAAATGGAAACGATTCCGTGCAGCCTAGTTCAGTATCATAACATATTATGTTCTCCTTCTTCGTTTACTTTGAAAATTATTGTTGTTATTATTTTCTTTGTGGTGAAGCCTTGGCTTTAGTATCAGAAAATTACAAAACTTGTTATCATGAGTGTCAGCTTGACGCTTGAGGTGCCATAAAATCGCGACGTCATTCATTCTCAGACTCCTCGCGCTTTATAACTGCTTCCCATCTTGTATCTCTGAGGTTGAACAGATTCTTATCCCAGTTAGAATTGTACAGCACTTCCTCGGAGTATTTCTGAGATTGTTGATAAATAAGGGCACCCGATTCTTTTGACTTTATGCTGAATATCCATGTTGGCTGGTGTCTGCTCACAGAATTTCAAGATTTGGTTCAAATCAAGGTTCTATTCAATAAGGGCGCGCACAAAAAGGCGACCTTCAAAAGGGCGACCTCAAATGGGTGCGGAGAATAAAAGCGCACATAAATAAAAGCGATCTTCAAAGGGGCGACCTCAATTGAGCGCCGAATAAAGGCGCGCGTAAATAAAGGCGAGCTTCAAAAGGATGACCTTCGGAGCGAATTAAATTAATTGTCCTTGATTATGCTAATAGACCGCATCTCGAATATCTACGTGGCATTGCACATAATCTACAGCTTCAAGTGTAACTTGCCTTCACCTTTTTATACATTCAGTCATTGCCTTAATCTAATTTTCTGTAATTTTGAAAACAAGGAAATATAGAGAGCTTTAGAAATAGTTCGTTAGAAGTAGTTCGTTAGAAGTTCATGCATTAATTGGATGTTTTAATATTCTTGCTTTCACCTTTTTATACGTTCAATCATTGCCTTTATCTAATAAATTTTCTGTAATTTTGTTGCGTTTGCCGTTATTCGCTGCGCCCAATTGACGTCACCCCTTTGAAGCGCTCCTTTATTTATGCGCGCAGTTATTCGGCGCCCAATTGACGTCACCCCTTTGAAGCGCTCCTTTATTTATGCGCGCAGTTATTCGGCGCTCAATTGAGGTCACCCTTTTGAAGGTCGCCTTTATGTGCGCGCCCTTATTGATGGATACCTCAAATCAAGGGGTCTCAAACTCCGGTGTCTGGTGGGCCCCAGTGGCTGCAGATTTTCATTTTAACCCAGGGATCTCCAACAAGTCGCTCGCCATCCCTTTCCAAGTAGCTCGCCAAAGGGTAGATGAATCCTACATAAATTTGAAAACTTGTTCAAATTAGGGGTGGGCGATCTTTCCAAAACAAATCATATCACGATCAACAATCTGAATTGTAATCAATCATTTTAATGTGGCATACACTTAAGAGAATATCCGGACTCAAACTCATCAAGACCTAAGTAACACTTTATTTTAAACCAGTAACGGCACACTGCACGATAACGTGCAGTGAATCCATTGATTTGATCATTCCTAGTTCTCATCCTCTTTCCCTGTACGTTTATCATTCGTTTGCTCAGAGGTTGATGTGCTTGCTGTTTCCTGAGCAGCTCTTCTTTACTCTACCCTAGCGGCCCGCTGGTTCTCTTCTTTCGTCGGCATTTTTTTCGCGTTAAAATGGATTAAGTCCGTGTTTGTGTTGCAATTACTTAGTATGTTTTTCTTAATTTTTCACTTAAGATGGTACTTAAGTCTTTAATCTGCCTCAAGAATGATTGAAGATATTAAGAGGTAGGGGAAATGACCAGAGCCGGCCTTAGGGCGAAGCGAACAAAGCGACCGCTTTGGGCTCACTGCGCCCAAGGTTTTTTTTTTTTCCTGTGATGCGCGACGCTGCTGCGGAGGGCCCAATGGAGCAACAGACTCCTTCAGTCCAACCTCTATTACTAATTTTTTATATATATAATTCACGGGCAACATATACCATCACCTAATTACTCCACGTGGACATCTCCACTCTGCACTCCCATCTTCATTACACTTCACTCAGGCCCGCGCGCCTGTTGCCGCCACCACGGCGGTAAGTTATTTTATACAGAAATCTGAATATCTCGAAAGAATGAAAACAAGCTTTAAAACCTAATAAAAATGTAAAAACAAAATAAAGTGGATCTCATCTTCATAAACTAAAAAAAATATATATAAAAAATATAAAAAGCAAAAAAAAAAAGGTGCTTGGCCTAGCTATTTACCTCCACGTGCTGCCTGGTGGAAACAGCAAAAGCTGGCTAAAATGTAGTTTTATCTGTTAATGTATCGTCACTAAATACATTTATGCGGGCCCGCTCCAATCTCCATCGCTCATACCCTTCACTCAGGGTCTTGTACGACAATCTGCGCTGACGGTTCTATTCAATAAGGGCGCGCACAAAAAGGCGACCTTCAAAAGGGCGACCTCAATAAGGCGTGGAGAATAAAAGCGCACATAAATAAAAGCGATCTTCAAAAGGGCGACTTCAATTGAGCGCCGAATAAAGGCGTGCGTAAATAAAGGAGCGCTTCAAAAGGATGACCTTCGGAGCGAATTAAATTAATTGTCCTTGATTATGCTATAGACCGCATCTCGAATTAAATTGATCGAATCTCGTGGCATTGCACATAATCTACAGCTTCAAGTGTAACTTGCTTTCACCTTTTTATACATTCAGTCATTGCCTTAATCGAATTTTCTGTAATTTTGAAAACAACGAAATATAGAGAGCTTTAGAAATAGTTCGTTAGAAGTTCATGCATTAATTAATTGGATGTTTTAATATTCTTGCATTCACCTTTTTATACGTTCAATCATTGCCTTTATCTAATAAATTTTCTGTAATTTTGTTGCGTTTGCCTTTATTCGCTGCGCCCAATTGACTTCACCCTTTTGAAGCGCTCCTTTATTTATGCACCAGTTATTAGGCGCTCAATTGACGTCATACTTTTGAAGCTCGCCTTTATTTGCGCGCGCCTTTATTTGGCGCTCAATTGAGGTCGCCCTTTTGAAGATCGCTTTTATTTATGTGCGCTTTTATTCGCCACGCCCAATTGAGGTCGCCCTTTTGAAGGTCGCCTTTATGTGCGCGCCCTTATTGACGGATACCTGCGCGGTTAGCCTGCAAATTTGGCTCCTGTCAGTGTGTTAAGGTTGTCAGTGTCAAACGGAAATTGTCAAAAAGTGATGGTTGTAGATGCCGGGAAAACGCATTTCTGCAGCTCAGAATGCTGGAAATCGCTTGGCGGCTGGAGCTCTGCCCCGGACACCCTAATTGCAGGGGTCGGGCCCCTATCGGTTTGCTTCGGGCCCGAAATTGTCTAGGGCCGGCTCTGAAATGACCACGGAGGTGGTAGGGAATGAGAATGGTACACATACGCATGCGCCGCACGGCCGCCCTGCTACGCGCTGCCGACAGTTGATTCTACAATAAAATAAAATTAAAAATAAAGAGTAATGATCATCACCCCGAAAGTGGATAGTAGACATAACGTAGTATATGTGCACCAAATTTCAGGTCAATAGGTAGAGAAAAGCCAAGCAAAATGACACCTTTTATTGGCTAACTAAAAAGATTACAATATGCAAGCTTTCGAGGCAACTCAGGCCTCTTCTTCAGGCAAGATGTAAACACTTTGCGAGCTACAGGTGATTTAAAATCCTGGAAAGACAAACTAACAGCCACGGTAGCGTACGTATTATATGAGAAGATATCAAACAAAGTTGAATTCAATTGTTCTCTCGTTCGTTAGCTAAGCGGAGTTAAGGACCCCGAAGCTGGCGTGTGAGTGAGGAAGGCTCCGCCCCTCTGCCCGCTGCGTGTTTCTTGGAAAATAAATCGGTACGGCAAGCGAACTCTGATACACAGCGAAATGAGAGAAGTCGCAAAATCATCCGGAATGTTCAAGCAAATTCTAGAAAAAAAACCCAATCTAAATCCGTGAAGTAGTCCTCTCGTGAAAAGCGGACAGACATACAGATGTTGGATTTGATATATTATCTATTAGTAAACCTTCAAACTAATGTTCAGTTAAAGTCTCAACAACATTTTCAGCATTTCTGGAGCTTAGTAGAGCCAGAGAACTATAAGAATCTTCACCAAGCAGCTCTGCAAATGTCGGCTTTGTTTGGGTCTCCATACCTCTGTGAGTCTGACGTGAATGTCAGGAAATCAAAGTTCAGAACAAGATGGACAGACGAACATTAAAATGACTCCGTAAGAGTGAACCTCAGTGGCTCCACTCCACCAGACACCTCAGTGCCAGTCATCTGACTAACTGAAAAACACATCACACATGTGAATAAAGTGACACAGTGACACGTGACAAAATGACAAATGAAGAAGTCAGATCTGTGGATTTGGAATTTCATTGTTTTGTTTTGACAGCGTTCATGTTTTAATTCAACAGTGTGAGATACACTAGAAAATGCATACAGACATACAAAATGCACTTGCAGGTGAACTCAATATTTTTGTGATGTTTTAATGCAAAATGTGAGTTGTGGACACCGACATTTTGTAAATGTTCAGGCAAACCAAACTTATTCAGTTTGTTGGGGTTGAAATAAGCTATGAGAATAAACGTTAGAAAACAGGAGTAGCTCTCGGCCATTTTCATTTTGTAAAACTCAATTGTAAAAAGGTTGGACACCCCTGTTCTAACCGTTTAGTGTCCTGTTTTTACTGCTAATTAAATTCTTTTGAATTTATTGTAATGGGCTTGTTTTTTTCAATAAGTGTTCCTCTGAATTTCTTCTTCATTTCTTTCCTTAAATGACACCCAAAGAGAAATGAAATGTGAAGTGAGTGAGCCAACAGAAGACCACCTAAGTCAAGGCCAACCAATTTCACTCCAACCAGCTGCTTAATCAGACGCTGATTCTTGTTGTTAATTCAAACCCGTTCTTTAATTCCATGGCTTGTTGCTACTCTCATTGTGCAATAGCAGACATTTTTGAAATTGCCGATTTTTTTCTCTTTTCTAAGACCACCGGTAAAATGTTTTGTGGGCCTGAGCAGATCAACATTCCTGAGACCTTCATCTTTCTTTATTTTCAGATATTGTATGATGGTCACAGTTTGCTGGTCATGGTTTTTATCTCCTTATTATTTGGCTGCTAATTAAGAAAAAAGAAACAATTAAGGGGTCTGAGTCTTCAAGAACAAGTCAATCAAAATGAATAGCAACAACAACAACAACAACATTTATTTATATAGCACATTTTCATACAAAAAGTAGCTCAAAGTGCTTTACATAATGAAGAAAAGAAGAATAAAAGACAAATAAGAAATTAAAATAAGACAACCTTAGTTAACATAAAAAGGAGTAAGGTCCGATGGCCAGGGTGGACAGAAAAAACAAAAAAAAACTCCAGAAGGCTGGAGAAAAAAATAAAATCTGTAGGGGTTCCAGGCCACGAGACCGCCCAGTCCCCTTTGGGCATTCTACCTAACATAAATGAAATAGTCCTCTTTGTAGTTATTGTTCGCACGGAGTCACTTGATGCTGATGGTTATACAGACTTCTGGCTTTTAATCCATCCATCATTGTTGGAACATCATGGTGCTTTGGGTAGATGGTGATGGCGCAAGCCACCACCAACAGGACACCGGAAAAGGAAACAGAAGAGAGAGTAGGGGTTAGTACAGATTTTGAATGAATAGTTATTATAATGAATTGGATATACAGAGTGTCAGGATTAAATTACAGTGAAGTTATGAGAAGGCCATGTTAAAGTAATGTGTTTTCAGTAGTTTTTTAAAGTGCTCCACTGTATCAGCCTGGCGAATTCCTACTGGCAGGCTATTCCAGATTTTAGGTGCCTAACAGCAGAAGGCCACCTCACCACTTCTTTTAAGTTTTGCTCTTGGAATTCTAAGGAGACACTCAGTTGAGGATCTGAGGTTGCGATTTGGAATATAAGGTGTCAGACATTCCGATATATAAGACGGGGCGAGATTATTTAAAGCTTTATAAACCATAAGCAGAATTTTAAAGTCAATTCTGAATGACACAGGTAACCAGTGTAGTGACATCAAAACTGGAGAAATGTGTTCGGATTTTCTTTTCCTGGTAAGGATTCTAGCAGCTGCATTCTGCACTCGTTGCAAACGATTGATGTCTTTTTTGGGTAGTCCTGAGAGGAGTGCATTACAGTAATCTAGCCGACTAAAGACAAACGCATGAACTAATTTCTCTGCATCTTTCGATGATATAAGAGGTCTAACTTTTGCTATGTTCCTTAGGTGAAAAAATGCTGTCCTAGTGATTTTATTAATATGCGATTTAAAATTCAGATTACAATCAACGGTTACCCCTAAGCTTTTTACCTCTGATTTGACTTTTAATCCTAATGCATCCAGTTTATTTCTAATAGCCTCATTGTATCCATTATTGCCAATCACTAAGATTTCGGTTTTTTCTTTATTTAATTTGAGAAAGTTACTATTCATCATTCAGCAGCAACAGGTCACTAATTAAGAAAAGGGTTAGAATGAAAACCTGGAACTACTGGGGCCCTCCAGGACCAGAGTTTGAGACCCCTGGTTTAAACGATGGGTGTGGACCTTCCAGACCTCCACCCAGATTATAAAAAACAATCATTTCTGTGCAATAATTCCAGTTGAGTCCTGCAGAGTTTCTGAGAGTTGTGTTTTCTGCTCTTGCTGCAAGCTGCTGTTAATAACGCATTGTGCTCCTGTATGGTCTTAGAGTGCCCTCTAGTGGGTACATTTGAAAACTCCAGGACGGTGAACTTTTTTTTTTTTTATTCCTTTATTCATCATTTAGATTTTCTTAAATTAGGAATTTGTAATTTTTCACATACCCCAACGTACCCTCTAGAGAGTTTTGGGGTCAAAGCACAGGGTCAGCTATGTGTACAGCACCCCTGGAGCTTAAGGGCCCAACCGAGTAGCATTTCTTCTGTCACTGCTAGGATCCAAACCGGCAGGCAACCTTTGAGTTACCCACCCAGGTCCTTTAGCCAGAGAGCCACCACTCCGCCAACGTTTATGAATGGCTCCAGTGGGGGTCTACTTTATTCTAAATAAGAACTTGGTGGGGATGCCACTTTCAAACATTTTCATTGAGTTAATGTGATGCCCAGGTTGCCCACAAAAGGCATACTTCCTTATTCCTGGGACATCAATAGTCATGAAATCAAGGATTGAGCAGGCAATGAGGATACAAAAACAAGCAAGGGTTGGTGCATCAAGTGCTTATGGCTTTTTATTCACCAAACAATAATCCATCCATTATCCAACCCGCTATATCCTAACTACAGGGTCACGGGGTCTGCTGGAGCCAATCCCAGGGCGCAAGGCAGGAAACAAACCCTGGGCAGGGCGCCAGCCCACCGCAGGGCACACACACCAATGACAATTTAGGATCGCCAATGCACCTAACCTGCATGACTTTGGACTGTGGGAGGAAACCCACGCAGACACGGGGAGAACGTGCAAACTCCACGCAGGGAGGACCCGGGAAGCGAACCTCAGGTCTCCTTACTGCAAGGCGGCAGCGCTACCCACTGCGCCACCGTGCAGTCCAAAAATGACGTCAGGTTAAAATTATAAAAAAAAATAAAAAAAAATTGTTTTGCACATAATAAAATTGTTTTTATCAAAAATAATTTAATTCTCTGTTAAATTAATTATGCTAAATGAACATGCCCGTAAAGCATAATATTTCATCCATCCATCCATCCATCCATTTTCCAACCCGCTGAATCCAAACACAGGGTCACGGGGGTCTGCTGGAGCCAATCCCAGCCAACACAGGGCACAAGGCAGGGAACCAATCCTGGGCAGGGTGCCAACCCACCACAGGACACACACAAACACACCCACACACCAAGCACACACTAGGGCCAATTTAGAAACGCCAATCCACCTAACCTGCATGTCTTTGGACTGTGGGAGGAAACCGGAGCACCCGGAGGAAACCCACACAGACACGGGGAGAACATGCAAACTCCACGCAGGGAGGACCCGGGAAGCGAACCCAGGTCCCCAGATCTCCCAACTGCGAGGCAGCAGCGCTACCCACTGCGCCACCGTGCCGCCCCGCATAATATTTTAACAGTTGATTTACAAACTTTTTAAAAAATGCACCTCGCCGAGTTACTTAGCTATAACCTTTTTAGGCTGTCAGTTATACTCGTTCCAGTATTATTTTTATAGTTCATGTTCAAAGTTATTAATAAGAAATAAACAGGTTTGCTTATACCAAAATAGTTTTATTTGGCAAAAATAATACAAACCAACAAAAATAATAATAATAATAATTCATTACATTTATATGGCGCTTTTCTCCGTACTCAAAGCGCTATACACACAGGGAGGAACCGGGAAGAGAACCCACATGCAAAAGATTAGTATTTTCTTGTTATCCTTTTGTTGATCAGTTTGTATTGTAATTAATTAAACCATCGGAATTAAAAGTTTTTAAAAGCAACTAAATATTTCAAAATTGAACACCATTCTATACATTCATTTGTACTGAATGAGTGTGAATTGTGGAACTGCAACGGCAAATTTAGAACAAATGGAGGGTGAGGAGCAAATGCGCTCTCTCCGCTCTCTCTCGCCGCTATAAATGTAACGTTTTTTCTTAGCCAAATATGCGTCTTCCATGTGTGTGTGTAAGGAATGCTTATGAGATATGAAACATAAGCAGTAGTCAATGTGCATGCTCATGGCCGGATAAAGGTGGGTGCTATTGATGCTGCAGCATTAAGCCCATTCCTGAAATAGGCCCAGATGAAAACAGACGAGAATTTTCCGGAAGCTGAACAGTTTTCCTTTGCTATATTAACCTCAAAATAATTCGTAGAATGAAATCTGGAATCCGACTTTCGGACGCCTAGACACAGCGTTACTTATTATACAGTTACTATTGTTCTTTGCGCATTTATGCGCACTCAGAAACCGGTGACTGTGAACGAATCAGCAGAGCTTATCATGTATACAGGCTTTTGTCATCGTTGAATCTTTCTCAGACATTTCCAAACGTCGAGATTGGGTTGCTAATCTATCTGTGCATGGTGGTGTCCAAAGCCTCCGGCGAGCGGAGCTTCTCAAAGTTGGGAATAGTTAAAGGAGAGCTGCGGTCCTCAATGGGGCAGGGAAGGCTAAGCATGCTGGCCCTTATGAGCACTGAGCATTGAGCTCCTGTGCAGCCTTGACTTCACTGACACGATCGAAGAATTCGCGCTTGCTAAGGTTCGAAATACAGCAATATAAGTAAGCAGCACTAGCGCAGTAGTTAGGGTGACGATATGCCAAGGTTAAGTTGATCTGGTTTAACTTTTTCTGCATTAAGTGCACTTTTCAGACAATTGTTATTGAATGTTGATGTTACATAGTTTGATGTTAATCTCGAATTGTTACGATACTACGTCGTTATTATTATTCATGTTCAATAAAGGCTGGCTGGTTGCGTCGCAAGCAATTAAGGCTCCTTGGTCGGTCTGAGTGCGCGTGTACGGTGAGTGTCGAATCCACGTGCACCAATGCCGAGAAAAAGTAGGCCTTTTTTTGCGCTACAGCTTGAGGGCCAATTTCGTCTCTGGTCACGACTCTGTGCATGCTGGCTGCCAATTGAATAGTTCATATATTTGTAAATCTGACTCTGAAGGAGTCAGCACCTCACCGCACGTCACTGGTGTGTGTGTTTTTAACTTTTATTTCACTAACCTTTTGCTCTTAACCGGCGAGAATAACTCAAACCCACAACCTGTTCCTTCTTTGAAAGTCACGTGAATGTGAATTTCCCCATAGGATTAATAAAGTATCTATCTATCTATCTATCTATCTATCTATCTATCTATCTATCTATCTATCTATCTATCTATCTATCTATCTATCTGTTATATAGTGCCTTTCCTATCTATCTATCTATCTATCTATCTATCTATCTATCTATCTATCTATCTATCTATCTATCTATCTATCTATCTATAGTGCCTTTCATATCTATCTATCTATCTATCTATCTATCTATCTATCTATCTATCTATCTATCTATCTATCTATCTATCTATCTATCTATCTATCTATCTATCTATCTATCTATCTATCAGGTGGTGCAGTGGTAGTGCTGCTGCTTTGCAGTAAGGAGACTGTGGAAGATTGTGGGTTCACTTCCCAGTTCCTCCCTGTGTGGACAGCGCTTTGAGTACTGAGAAAAGCGCTATATAATTGTAATGAATTATTATTATTATCTGCTGGAGCCAATCCGAGCAAACTCAGGGCGCAAGGCAGGAAACAAACCCTGGGCAGGGTGCACACCGACACACGAAGCACACACTAGGGAAAATTTAGGATCGCCAATGTACCTAACCTGCATGTCTTTGGACTGTGGGAGGAAACCGGAGGAAACCGGAGCGCCCGGAGAAAACCCACGCAGACACGGGGAGAACATGCAAACTCCACGCAGGGATGACCCGGGAAGCGAACCCGTGTCTCCTAACTGCGAGGCAGCAGCGCTACCCACTGCGCCACCGTGCCACCCCAACAACATTTATTTCTATATCATGTTTTCATGAAAATGATGGAGCTCAAAGTGCTTTACAAGATGAAGAAAGAAAAAATGTAAAAATAAGATTAGGCGATACTAATTAACAAAGAATAAAGTAAGGTCAGATGGCCAGGGAGGACAGAAAAAACAAACAAAACAAAAAAACTCCAGACAGCTGGAGAAAAAAAAAAAAATCTGCAGGGGTCCCGAGACCACCCAGCCCCCCTAACATCAATGATCTCAATCAGTCCTCATGGTTTTCAGGCTTCACGTGGAAGAATTAGATGATGATGATGATGGTCATGTGGACCTCTGGCCTTCAATCCATCAATGGAGGGACAACATGGTGCCCTGATCAGGTGGTGGTGGTGCAGGTCAACCACCATAGAAAACCGGAAAAAGAACAGCAGAGAAAGTAGGGGTGAGTAAGGATTATGGAGCCATCAGGAATGATAATGATAATTAAATGCAAATACAGAGCATCAGGATTAAACTAGATAGATAGATAACTAGATACTTTATTAATCCCAAGGGGAAATTCACATACCCCAGCAGCAGCATACTGATAAAGACCAATATTAAAGAGTAATAACAATGCAGGTATAACAGACAATAACTTTGTATAATGTTAACGTTTACCCCCCCGGGTGGAATTGAAGAGTCGCGTAGTGTGGTGGAGGAACGATCTCCTCAGTCTGTCAGTGGAGCAGGACGGTGACAGCAGTCTGAAGATGATCCTGTTCAGTGGATGCAGTGGATTCTCCAGGATTGATAGGAGCCTTTTGAGCGCCCGTCGCTCTGCCATGGATGTCAAACTGTCCAGCTCCGTGCCTACAACTAAAGTGAAGCTATGAGAAAGCCATGTTAAAATAATGTGTTTTTAGCAGTTTTTTAAATTAATTATTTTAATTTTACAGTGCTCCAGTGTATCAGCCTGGTGAATTTCTATCAGTCAGCTATTCCAGATTTTAGATGCCTAACAGCAGAAGGCCACCTCACCATTTCTTTTAAGTTTAGCTCTTGGAATTCTAAGCAGACCTGCATTTAAAGATCTAAGGTTACGATTTGGGGTGTAAGGTGTAAGACATTCCAATATATAAGATGGAGCAGATTATTGAAGGCTTTGTAAACCATCAGCAGTATTTTAAAGTCAATTCTAAATGGCACCGGTAACCAGTGTAGTGACATCAGGACTGGTGTGATGTGCTCGGATTTTCTTTTCCTAGTTAAGATTCTAGCAGCTCCATTCTGCACTCGTTGTAACCGATTGATGTCTTTTTTTTGGGTGGTCCTGAGAGGAGTGCGTTACAGTAATCTAGTCGACTATAAAACAAAATCAATTAGTGGGAACACCAACACACACTGGTCACACTCTCTCACGCCAGTCACCAATTAACCTGGCATGATGTGTCCGGGTTTGTGAGAAGAAAGTGGACATGGGGACAACAGGCAGTTTCCACATAGACAGTGAGCAGGCGCGTCACTATGCAGCCCAGAAATGATCAGTTTTTCCTTTTCCTAGAGTGAAAGTCCTGACTTTTCCTGTGTTCAAAATCCTCCCTTCTGAAAAAGAAACAACAGGAAATTGTGCTCAAAACGTATTTCCCTATTTGCTGATCTTGAACCCTTTACTTCTGTTTTCCTTCCACTGTGAAACTCCCTCCAGCCTGTTGGCTCTTTCCAGATTCTGTCACTACTACAGTGTTTCTCCAGCCAGTCATCCATCAATTTACTTTCCAAACATTTAGCAGAGACACAGTACAGCTAGACTCTCTCCAGGCAAGAATCCGGCACAAACCCTGGACAGGACACCAGCCCATCACAGGACACACACACACACACACACACACACACACACTGGGCACTAGGGACAACAGGGAAACATCATCTCACCTCATTAGGGTCTTTAAAGGATATGTGGCCGCCGAAGTATAAGGCGAGATCAAGCACGGGTAAAACGCATGCTGAAAGAAATCTCTCAGTCCAAAAGTTTGTTTAAAAAATATTTAGTGAAAATTAAAAGCAAATAATCCACACAAGAATAAAGAAAAAAGTTGTTACATAAGTAGAATAAAAGACAAAAAACAGAAAAATGTATCTTCTCTAACTTAGCCTTTCTTGAGAAACTTTAGTTATTTCTGTACTTAAAAGTTCTTAATTTCTTCTTCTGTACACCTTAAGCATACGGCTCAGCACTTAAATAAGCGCGTTGTCTTACATATTACTTCACACACTCAAAGGGCCCGTAGGCACGGTTTAAAACCATGTGCCCTCTACACCTTACACATGGCAAGGCTGGTCACTAACTGAGAATAATGTTTAGTCAGAGCTGTTAGAAATGGCAAGAATATACCAGTTCAGTTCAACTGATGGGGGTTATAGCAGGGATGTTCTTAGGCATACGCGAACTACACATCCCCGTAAGGCCCTGGCCCGGCCCCTACTTACAATTTTTTTTTTTTTTGTTGTCGGGCTGTGGGCCTGGTGCCCCTGTCATGCCCCTGGCACTGCAGCCATCTGTGCCAGTCCCAGGAAATTCAGTTCAGTGCATCTCTTAGTCTTATTAACAATGGTAATTTATTATCCAGATTGCAATCTTCACCTAAATCCCTAATAATATTGTCACGTCGTCATAACTTTGCCAAATGCACTACAGCAAATGTTAATTTTAGAGATTCGTTTCGGATTCATTCAGAGAGATCCCCATAAAATCATGAAATATCCCTATATTACCGGCCTTTACCAGATCCAGAACAAAATCAATATTTTACCACTCTGCATACACACAAGCGTACATGTAGGCTTGCTGGTCATCTTAGGCCTTTTCTGGATGTTTTATTACAGCACCTTCCTGAGCCTGCACATCCGGGGCCTGAACATTGGGGGCGTAGGGCCCCCAAACTGCTAAGAACGACCCTGGTTATAGGAACCTCCCATAGATTATGCACTATCATCTAGTAAAATATTTATGAATCTTATGTAACTAGGAAATGGCTCTTACAGGATAAGTTCAGTATTTTCAGTTATTTCTTCACAAACATGCTAAACAGCGGCCTCCATAATGTTGGAGACAGAGACCCGTTTTCCTCGATTTTTTGCCCCCCTCTGCTCCGCAGTTTAAAATTACAAATCCAACAATTCAGACATCGTGATTGAAGTGCACATTGCAGGCTTTCATTTAAGGGGATTTGAAGACATTCCGGTCCCACAACACTCACTACAGGGTCCCCCCATTTCAGGGCTACCATAATGTTTGTGATAATTGGTGTCACAGATGTCTGTGATTCCTCAGGTGGGTTTCCTGGCTTCATAAGATACCTCGATTTGCTTCTACCCTTTGCAGTCTGTAGTTGTTCGATATGAGGACAAGACCTGTGCCAATGGAGGTCAAAGAAGCCATCATGAGGCTGAAGAACAAGAATAAAACCATTGGAGACATTGGGAAACCCTTAGGATGACCAAAATCAACTGTCTGGTACATCACAAAGTAGAAAGAACACACCGGTGAGCTCAGAAATCTCAAAGGGACTGGTAGGCCAAGGAAGGCCTGTGCTGCTGAGGACAGAAGAATCCTCACTATGGTCAAGTTTTTAAGCTTTTCCTCTGTGCCCCTAAGGCTAGGTTTATACTTCTCGCGAGTCTGACGTCACATTCCGACTTGATCACACTGCACACTCCGACTTTTTGGTGGTACTGCAACTCAGAGGACGCGTCAAATGAACCCTGGCAACGCGTGTCAGCCATGATGCATGCACATACGCGTTCTGAGCGTGAAGTATAAACAAGCCCTTAGAATACAAAGTAAAGTGCCAGAACAGATATTTTTTCTTTATACAGTCATATGAAAAAGTTTGGGAACCCCTCTCAGCCTGCATAATAATTTACTTTCAACAAAAAAGATAACAGTGGTCTGTCTTTCATTTCCTAAGAACATCTGAGCACTGCGGTGTTTTCCGAACAAAGATTTTTAGTGACGCAGTATTTAGTTGTATGTAATGAAATCAAATGTGAAAAACTGGCTGTACACAAATGTGGGTCCCCTTGTCATTGTGCTGATTTGAATGCCTGTCACTGCTCAATGCTGATTACTTACAACACCAAATTGGTTGATGAGCTCATTAAGCCTTGAACTTCATAGACAGGTGTGTCCAATCATGAGATATAAAGGATTTAAGGTGGTCAATTACAAGTTGGGCTTCCTTCCCTTTGACTCTCCTCTGAAGAGTGACAGCATGGGATCCTCAAAGCAACTCTCCAAAGATCTGAAAACAAAGATTGTTGAGTCTCCTGGTTTAGGGGAAGGCTACAAAAAGCTATCTCAGAGGTTTAAACTGTCAGTAAGGAATGGAATCAGGAAATGGAAGGCCACAGGCACAGTTGCTGTTAAACCCAGCAGGTCTGGCAGGCCAAGAAAAATACAGGAGCGGCATATGAGCAGGATTGTGAGAATGGTGACAGACAACCCACAGATCACCTCCAAAGACCTGCAAGAACATCTTGCTGCAGATGGTGTATTGCTGGAGTATGTGAATTTCCCCTTGGGATTAATAAAGTATCTATCTATCTATCTATCTATCTATCTATCTATCTATCTATCTATCTATCTATCTATCAGCACAATTTGCACAAAGAACATCTGTATGACAGGGTGATGAGAAAGAAGCCCTTTCTGCACTCACACCACAAACAGAGTCACTTGTTTATGCCAATGCTCATTTAGACAATCCAGATTCATTTGGGAACAAAGTGCTTTGGACTGATGAGACAAAAATTGAGTTATTTGGACATTACAAAAAGCACTTTGCATGGTGGAAGAAGAACACTGCATTCCAAGAGAAACACCTGCTACCTACTGTCAAATTTGGTTGGAGGTTCCATCATGCTGTGGGGCTGTGTGGCTAGTTCAGGGACTTGGGCCCTTGTTAAAGTCGAGGGTCGCATGAATTCAACCCAATATCAACAAATCCTTCAGGATAATGTTCAAGCATCAGTCACAAAGTTGAAGTTAAGCAGGGGTTGGATATTCCAACAAGACAATGACCCAAAACACAGTTGGAAATCTACAAAGGCATTCATGCAGAGGAAGAAGTACAATGTTCTGGAATGGCCGTCACAGTCCACTGACTTGAATATCATCGAAAATCTATGGGATGATTTGAAGCAGGCTGTCCATGCTCGGCAGCCATCAAATTTAAATGAACTGGAGAGATTTTGTATGAAGAATGGTCAACAATACCATTCCAGAATCAAGGCTATTGGAGGACAGCGTCTAGAGGCTGTTAGATTTACAAAAGGAGGCTCAACTAAGTATTGATGTCATATCTCTGTTGGGGTGCCCACATTTATGCACCTGTCTAATTTTGTTATGATGCATATTGCTAATCCAATAAACTTGATGTCACTGCTGAAATCCTACTGTTTCCATAAGGCATGTCAGATATTAAAAGGAAGTTGCTACTTTGAAAGCTCAGCCAATGAGAAACAAAAATCCAAAGAATTAAGAGGGATTCCCAAACTTTTTCATATGACTGTATATATTTATAAAGTGCTTAACTTTTGAACAGAATTTAGCATTGCAAATGCATGTATAGCATGTTTGTAATGAAATAACTTTAACTTGAAAAATACCAAACTTATCCTTTAATATCAGATTGTTTAGTGCAGATTTATGATGCTGTGCTGCCCTCTTGTGGAAATACACACTTAATGCAGTGCACTGTGCTTCAATGAGGATATAAAACCTTAGAAATAAACTGTAGACGGCAACGATTTTTTTTCTGACCTCTTCAGAAATAGTCTTTGATTATGGCATCACTCATTGAGCTGGCAACTTGATTCTGATATGGGCCAAAATAAGTAAGGTTTAGATTAAGAAGGACTGACTGTTGTAAAGTCAGGTCAGGTTGGGGAGCATGCACTGGTACAGCATGTTGCTGCACCCACCATATGATGAAAGACCTTAGGATCCCGGTTGGCATCCCCCCAGGCAGTTCCACCCTCCAGAAATGACTGTCTATCAGCCGCAACCAGATGTTGCATGAGCATCCCCTTGGCCTCAGCAGTGAGGATCCTGTGAGCCATATCACCTTTGGGGAATCGCGCCACATGGCCGTAGTACCAAAACTGACACACAATGCAGGTAATGTGCCTCATTCTGGCAACTGCTTATTCAACCCAAAGTCAAACCAGCGGTAACCAAGGATTCTCCGAAGAGACACACATGAAGGAGTCCAGTCTTCGTCTCAGGTCGCTGGATAGCGTCCATGTCTCGCAACCATATAGCAAGACTGGGAGCAGCAGAACTCTAAAGACCTGGACCTTCGTCCTTTTGCTTAGATATCAGGAGTGCCACACCCCCCTTTTCAGCGACCTCATCACCTCCCATGCTCTCTCAATCCGTCTACTGACTTCATAGGAAGAGTCACCAGAGATATGAATGTCACTGCTGAGGTAAGAAAACCTCTCATTGAGGTCGACACTCTCTCCACAGACAGACACACTGCTGATGGCCGTGCCCAAGAGGTCATTAAAGGCCTCTTCAAATTGTGGCACAGGTGTGAACGCTTCTCCCTCTAAGGAATCAATGAGGCACCTGACTGACACTTGCCTTTAAAATCGGCCAGGCCATCCTCGGAGCATAACGTGTTTGAGCAACAACCCACACCCAAATAGAGCCTGCACTTTATGGGGGTAATTATTTAAAATCGGCAAATTTCCGCATTTAAATTTAAATCAACACAATAACGTGTGTAGAAACTGAAGGAGTCTGAATATTTTCTGAATCCACAATGCACTCCAACTGTTCACAGTGCAAAATGTGCAACCTGGGATGGATTGTGGTGTGATTTGTGACCAAACATTTGGCATAGACGGCAGGATCTGTACTTCAGCCAGCTCAAATGGCTGTTTTGCATAGAAAGCAGGGGACTGAGTGAGAGAGGAAGCTTAGCTAACACCCGCAGGACGTACTCTACTGGCAGTAACTTACGGGTGGTCTCTCTGGGGCCGATAATGGTAGTTCTTCTGTTAGCTTGTAGAGACTTCCCATGAAGAGTCAAAGTTGGAATTACTGCCAAAGGAGCTTCTCCAAAGTAGTGAATTAAGAGTCTGAGTAGGCACTATATAACAGATAGACAGATGATAGATAGACATGAAAGGCACTATATAATAGATATGAAGCGCACTATATAATAGATAGAAATGAAAGGCACTACATAATTAATAAATATATATGAAAGGCACTATATATAATAGATGTGAAAGGCACTATATAATAGAGTACTCCTAAGAAGGAAGGATTTCTGTTTTTTATTTTTAATAAACTCTAAAACCTTTCTGAAAATATGCTTTCACTTTATCATTATGGGTTATTAAGTGTAGCTTGATGGACAAAAATGGCAAATGTCTACATTTCAAATGACATCTACAATATGACAAAATGTGCAGGAAGTGAAGGGGACTTTCTGAATCCACTGTTTGGATCCCACCCATCCTTTACATCAGACACGTGGAGCTCAAAAGATAAAGACGGACTCACGGCAGCACAACAAAGTGACTCGCGCAGACTCCCGGGTTGTTTGTGTTCCTTATTTATTTCATACAATAAAATATATTAATTGTGTTCAAATTTTACATTGGTATTCACATTCGCAATAAACCCTCGGCCTCAACCCGTGGTCTCTTATGAGGATACGGTGAATGCCACAGAGCAATAAAAAAAAAAAAATAAACATATCCATTAAAAAATAGAAATCATGAACTAAATGTGGCACCCCTTTCTGTTTTGTTTCTCCGGGTGGGAGGCCACCCAGCGTCATCCCAAAATTAAAAACACAGACAGATTAAAGTGTACAATCTTTCCATTAAGGCCGTCAGTGTGGCAAGTCTAAATTATTAAATGGTGCCAAAGACAAGATCATAAAATACTCCAAAACACTTTTGAAGGCAGAGAAGGACCCAGCAGCCGGCCTGGCACAGCAGAGAGGGGACCCGCCGGCCTCCGGTCTCCCGGGATCGTTACTTCACCAGCCTCTTTGCCACGTCCAGGTATGCCAGCTCAATCTCCTTGTCTGCCGCACACGTGTTGGTGAACTCGTCTCGCGCATACGCGCTTTTCAGGTAGCGCCAAATGCCCGTCAGCTCTGTCGGGATCTCGTAGTTACGGTACTTTTTTGCAACAATCTATGGAAACAAAATGAAAATAGCCATTAGAACCCGTTGTAGGAAAGAAATTAGTACCACATTGACGCAAGCACTGTCATGGAGTCAACCAGGAGAAATCAGCATTGGATCCCTTATGCACTTTGTCTGTCACGTACTTACTGGGGTATCCGGTGCAGGGATACCCCAGTAAGTACGTGACTACTACACCCCTAAATCAGATAGATAGATAGATAGATACTTTATTAATCCTAAGGGGAAATTCACATACTCCAGCAGCAGCATACTGATAAAAAAAACCAATATTAAAATAAAGATTGATAATAATGCAGGTAAAAACAGACAATAACTTTTTATAATGTTAACGTTTACCCCCCCCCGGGTGGAACCGAAAATACGCATAGTTTGGGGGAGGAACGATCTCCTCAGTCTGTCAGTGGAGCAGGACGGTGACAGCAGTCTGTTGCTGAAGCTGCTCCTCTGTCTGGAGATGATCCTGTTCAGTGGATGCAGTGGATTCTTCATGATTGACAGGAGTCTGCTCAGCGCCCGTTGCTCTGCCACGGATGTCAGACTGTCCAGCTCCGTGCCTACAATAGAGACTGCCTTCCTCACCAGTTTGTCCAGGCGTGAGGCGTCTTTCTTCTTAATGCTGCCTCCCCAGCACACCACCGCGTAGAAGAGGGCACTCGCCACAATTGTCTGATAGAACATCTGCAGCATCTTATTTCAGATGTTGAAGGACGCTAGTCTTCTAAGGAAGTATAGTCGGCTCTGTCTTTTCTTACACAGAGCATCAGTATTGGCAGTCCAGTCTAATTTATCATCCAGCTGCACTCCCAGGTATTTATAGGTCTGCACCATCTGCACACAGTCACCTCTGATGATCACGGGGTTCATGAGGGGTCTGGTCCTCCTAAAATCCACCACCAGCTCCTTGGTTTTGCTGGTGTTCAGTTGTAGGTGGTTTGAGTCGCACCATTTAACAAAGTTATTGATGATGTTCCTATACTCCTTCTCCTGCCCATTCCTGATGCAGCCCATGATAGCAGTGTCATCAGCGAACTTTTGCACGTGGCAGGACTCCGAGTTGTATTGGAAGTCCGATGTATATAGGCTGAACAGGACCAGAGAAAGTACAGTCCCCTGTGGCGCTCCTCTGCTGCTGACTATAAATGTCAGACCTGCAGTTCTCAAGACGCACATACTGAGGTATGTCTTTAAGATAGTCCACGATCCATGCCACCAGGTATGAATCTACTCCCATCTCTGTCAGCTTGTTCCTAAGGAGCAGAGGTTGGATGGTGTTGAAGGCGCTAGAGAAGTCTAGAGACATAATTCTTACAGCACCACTGCCTCTGTCCAAGTGAGAGAGGGATCGGTGTAGCATATAGATGATGACATCCTCCACTCCAACCTTCTCCTGATATGCAAACTGCAGAGGGTCGAGGGCGTGTTGAACCTGTGGCCTCAGGTGGTGAAGCAGCAGCCTCTCCACGGTCTTCATGTGAAATTATGCGAAATTATCTACAGATAAGTGCTGTAGCGTGCAGCTGAGACGTCTCCATGCTGGAAGCCAGAGGATTACCTCCCCTGGGATGCTAGATGGCAGCCCTCCTGGGTTGTAACGGTACCTCGGACTCTCCCGCAGGGCTTCATGGGAGTTGGAGTTTGGTGTAGCCCTGCGGGTGCTGCAAGGGGGTGCTGTAGCAGGATCCACTAAGTCTGTTTGGGCAATTCTTCCACCACACCTGGAAGTGCTGCAGGAAACTACATCATCAAGCACCTGGAGCACTTCTGGGGGCGTTACAAAAGGGGCCAGCAGACACTACTAGAGGAGGCAGAAGTCGGGAGGAGGAAGACGAAGCTTGATCGGAGGAGTGGAGGAGAAGAGAAAGAGAGGAAGAGAAGAGTATTCTGTTTGTGAGACTGTGCTGAACTTGTGGGAAACGCGGGAAGGCGTTTCCCACGAGGTAAAAGAAAAATAAAAAACACGTGTGTGCCTTGAACTTGTGTCCCACGCTTGTCTGTGTCGGGTTCAGGTGGCGGTGCCAGTCTGGTGGTCCACAGTGCCCTATACACATCAGATGTTAAGTACAGTTTGTGTACGTGGAGGTGTGCCCTGTAGCGGATGGACCCCCCATTTAGGGTTGGTTTGTGAATTTGCATAAACCCTAACCCTAACACCTAACCCTTAAACTGAACCAAGGTTTTGCAAATTTATTAAAAATAAAAAAAAAAAAACACTAAAATATCCCACTGGCCCTTTGCTCTGACACGTGAAATTTGGCTCAGGTTCATCTCATTCTGTTGATCATCATTGAGATAAGGGGGTGAATGAGGGGGCTCCAAATGCTCACTGACACAATTCTGGCAGCACTTCCAGGTGTGGTGGAAGTGTTGCAATTAAGGGATCAGGAGCTCTCCAGGCACCCCCTAGTGGTGGCCATGGGCCCCAACTGGGTTGAGTTTCCATGCTCCAAACCCATAGTACCACCGCGCTCCAGGGGGTTGCCTTCTACCACTTCAGGGGAGGCAATGCTCTGGTAACGTGTCCCGACCGTATGCCACAAGATGTTTCCACAGCTTCTTTGGAGTCCACCTGTGGTCAATTCAACTGACTGGATTTGATTAAGAAAGGCGCACAACTGCCTGTTTCACAGCTGAATAAAAACCAAGCCAGGAGTTTGAAGGAATTAGCTGTTGAACTTTGAGACGGGACTGAGTCGAGGCACAAATCTCACGATGGTGACAAAAAGTGCCTGCAGCACTGAAAGTTTCAGAGAGCACAGTGGCCTCCGTAATTCAGAAGTCTGCAACAACCACCACTCTTTCTAGAGCGGGCTGCCCATCCAAACTGAGCAATCAATGGAGAAGGACCATGGTAAGAGAGGCGACCAAAAACCCAATGACCACTTGGTCTGAGCTCCAGAGAACGTGCGTGGAAATGAGAAAAACTTCCAAAAAGATAACCATCACTGCAATACTCCATTGATCTAAGGTTTATGATAGAGTGAAGCATGGTGGTGGCAGCATCATGTTGTGGGGTTGAGGGTGGGAGACGAATCAGGGCTGAAGGAAAAGCTGAACCAAGCTCAATACGGAGATATCCTTAAAGAGAACCTGCTGCAGAGAGCTCTGGATTGGACTGACTGGTCACCCTTTAACAGCACAGTGACACGCGGCAAAATTCAAAGACAACACGGGAGTGGCCTGAGGACGACTCTGGGAATCTCCTTGAGTTGGTCAGCCAGAGACGAGACTTAGCCTAATTAAACATCTCTGGAGAGGACTGAAAATACTGTAGCTATCCACTGATAGTCTCCACTCAAACTGACAGAGCTGAAGAGATAGATAGATAGATAGATAGATAGATAGATAGATAGATAGATAGATAGATAGATAGATAGATAGATAGATAGATAGATAGATAGATAGATAGATAGATAGATACTTTATTACAGTAATCCCAAGGGGAAATTCACATACTCCAGCAGCATCTTACTGATACAAAAAACAATATTAAATTAAAGTACTGAAAGAGGATTTAAAGATATTAAAGAGGATCTGCAGAGAAGAAACTCCACAAATCCAGGTGGGTGAAGCTTGTCACGTCAGACCTAGGAAGACTCCAGAATACTTGTGGCAATGGAATTTTTGCTTTATTTTTAAAACAATTCTAAAAATTCCAGAAATTTTTGGTTTGACACCCTAGGGTATTTATTATATATAGATAGATGGATGTGAAAGGCACTATATAATAAATAGATAGATGTGAAAGGTACTATATAATAGATAGATAGATGTGAAAGGTACTATATAACAGATAGATAGATAGATGTGAAAGGCACTCTATAATAGATAGATAGATAGATAGATGTGAAAGGTACTTTATAATAGATACTGTATATAGATAGATGAGCAAGGCACTATATAATCAATAGACTGATAGATGTGAAAGGTAATATATAATAGATAGATGTGAAAAGCACAATATAATAGGCAGATATGCAAGGCACTATATGATAGATATGAAAGGCACTATATAATAGATAGATAGATAGATGTGAAAGGCACTATATAATAGATAGATGTGAAAGGCACTATATAATAGATACTGTAGATAGATAGATGTGCAAGGCACTATATGATAGATATGAAAGACACTATATGATAGATAGATAGATAGATAGATAGATATGCAAGGCACTATATAACAAATAGAATTTTTTTCCTTCCAAGAGGAAAGTAAAACTTTGTAGAAGATGAGAAAAAAAAATTAAAAATTTGAAAAAGAGAAGCGGTCTGATTAGTTTCTGAATCCACTGTAATTACAGAATGATGATTAGATTTTCATATTTAAATTTTTTAATAATGTACAAAGCTGTACATTTATTTAAATTATTGTATTAATATTATAAAACAGAAAAGCTTAAAACCCTTTATCTATTATTTATGTTCTGTCTTGAAAAGTTATTTTTTGATATGCAGAATTATTACGTGAATATGGAAACAAGGGTGTGAACCCAAGAAGGCAGTGTAGCCCCCTGCTGGCTGGAGTACTGCATTGTAACGCTGCTAGTTCAGTTCCAACTTCTGACACCAACTACTTGCCTTCCACATTTCCAAAATCTGAAAATGACGTCAAATTAATTAGTGATTCCACTGTGTGAAGGTGAATGTGGGTGTGAATAGGTACAGGTATTATGTCTCATTGAAAAGATGCAAAATTTTTATTGGAAGGGACCTGAAGAGGAGACATATCCAAAATTTGTTTCTGGAATATCAACTTTTTCTTTTCTTTAAGGTAAAACAACAAACAGAAATCGCAGACAAAAAGTCACTGCCAAAGACCAGTACACTGAAGAATTGCTCACGTTAGCTCTCAGGGTTTAATCCAATCTCGTGTGACTAGGGGGTGCTTTGTGCCAACCTTGAAACTGTCATATTGATGACATCACATGGTGTGCACTCCCAGTGACTTTTGGGTAACAAACCTCTAGCAAACAGTAAGAAAAAAAAACATGGGCCACAAAACAGACATGCCCCTAAAAAGTAACAATGGCACCACATTTAAAATTCTTAAATGCACTTCTATTCATTTTTTAAGCAACAGAATTGAATTCTACATGTAACCAAATCCCCACAAAGTGAGGAAAGATGCAAGAGAAGGACAGAAAGAATTGAAAATAAATTCAGCTCAGAACTCGTGGGACCTCGTGATGGACTTGCATCCTATCCAGGCTTGTGTCCAGTGCTGCCAGGATAGGCTGTGGACTCCCTCAAAGGTTTGAGAAGATTATGTTATGAGTCAGACAGGCTTCATGGGATAGGAGGATGGGAGAAACACACAACCCCCCCCGGAGTCAAACGGTGAGTCTCAAATTTGGGGGACACCTAGTGGAGACTAAAGGGAATGGCAACGAACAGGGAAACCAGCAATCATCTCTACAACAAGAGTCGAGTGAGACACGCAGCTTGTAGGCTCTTAAAAACGTCTGGAAGGGACATTGGAAGACTTCAGCGATTAGCGACGCAAAGTCAGAAGTACTTGATGGTTTTCTGTAATTTGACGTTTTTACAATGCAGACTATGGCAGCTCACCTTTACGATGTGAAGCTTTGGCAGGAGGTTGCAGTCGGCGAGTGTCAGCTCATCCCCGTCCAGAAACCTGCGTTTTGACACGGTCACATTTTCAACACTGTCAGAGTCCACCTCGTCAGGCTGGGGAGTGTTCAGGTAGGTGTCCAACTTCTTCAAGGCCTTTGTCAGGGTGTTTTCCAGGCCTGGGGGCACATGAGAGGAAATACAGATATAGAGATTTAATTCTAGCCCTCTCCTTATGAAACCGTATCAGTCTTGTCTTTTATATAGCACCTTGTGATGGTTGTCTCCATAAAAGGTACCACATTAACTTGAGACTAGACATATGGATAAAGGAAAAAAACAGTGTATAAAATAAATAGCTGTGAAAAGTGCTCTACAATAAGGTAAACAGAAATGAAAGGTGCTTTATCTATCTATCTATCTATCTATCTATCTATCTATCTATCTATCTATCTATCTATCTATCTATCTATCTATCTATCTATCTATCTATCTATCTATCATATAGTGCCTTTTACATCTATTTATCTATCTATCATATAGTGCCTTCACATCTATCTATCTATCTATCTATCTATCTATCTATCTATCTATCTATCTATCTATCTATCTATCTATCTATCTATCTATCATATAGTGCCTTTCACTCTATCTATATATCTATCTATCTATCTATCTATCTATTATAGAGTGCCTTTCAATAATCTATCTATCTATCTATCTATCTATCTATCTATCTATCTATCTATCTATCTATCTATCTATCTATCTATCTATCTATCATATAGTGCCTTTCACATCTATTTATCTATCTATCATATAGTGCCTTCACATCTATCTATCTATCTATCTATCTATCTATCTATCTATCTATCTATCTATCTATCTATCTATCTATCTATCTATCTATCTATCTATCTATCATATAGTGCCTTTCACTCTATCTATCTATCTATCTATCTATCTATCTATCTATCTATCTATCTATCTATCTATCTATCTATCTATCATATAGTGCCTTTCACTCTATCTATATATCTATCTATCTATCTATCATATAGTGCCTTTCACATCTATTTATCTATCTATCATATAGTGCCTTCACATCTATCTATCATATAGTGCCTTTCACTCTATCTATCTATCTATCTATCTATCTATCTATCTATCTATCTATCTATCTATCTATCTATCTATCATATAGTGCCTTTCACTCTATCTATCTATCTATCTATCTATCTATCTATCTATCTATCTATCTATCTATCTATCTATCTATCTATCTATCATATAGTGCCTTTCACATGTATTTATCTATCTATCATATAGTGCCTTCACATCTATCTATCTATCTATCTATCTATCTATCTATCTATCTATCTATCTATCTATCTATCTATCTATCTATCTATCTATCTATCTATCTATCTATCTATCTATATATATAGGATGTTAGCCGACTTGCTGACCAACCACAAGCGTTACCTGGTAGGTAACCACCCATACAATCAGATTGTGATTCGGACTACGAATGCCGTGAATGTAATTACCCCGATCTACATGCTGTCAAACGAACGAACCACACGCCGTGGCGCGACGTTAGGGGCATCGCCTCTAGCGCTGACGTCCAAGGTTCGATTCCTGAGAGGGAGCGCAGTGAGTGTGTATGCCTGATGAGCCCAGAATTAGGGCGAAACACGTGTCGCGTACTCTTTGCATTATTTGACAGTAAACTATTTTCAACCATTCTATGATCTGCTTCTCACAACTGAAAGATGGCACCGTGGCGGATGTTAGCCGACTTGCTGATCAACCACAAGCGTTACCTGGTAGTTAACCACCCATACAATCAGATTGTGATTCAGACTACGAATGCAGTGAATATATATATATATATATATATATATATATATATATATACTAGCAAAATACCCGCGCTTTGCAGCAGCGAAGTAGTCTTTAATACCAACATAGCTGAGGTTTTCAATATTTTTTGAAAGGCACTGTAAGCTACTTTGTATTTTTTAAATTAATTTAGGCTTGATTTATAGGTAATGTTTGTGCAAGATTTATGTACATTTACATTTTTCAACATGTATTTGTTGTGTTTATTTTTTAAGATTCAGCAGCCACATCAATAATAACAACAATAATCATTCAGCTGGAGTAGCACAGTAGACACAAATGCAGACAAATAAAATTGAACAATCAACACAACAATATTATTGCAACACTTTGACTGCATTGCTAAAAAACAATTTAATTCAAAGTCAAAATATAGGTATTTTCGACATGTGTTTACATTAAAACTTACGTCCAAATTTAGTAAATATTATCTTTTCACTACCATTTATGAATTAATTGAATACAATCTTCATGCTCATCCTGGTTCACTAAAAAGTTCTCATTTGAAAAATTCTCTGACTTTCTGTATTGAGTGAATGGTGATATTGTGATCTTAGTAAACAGACACAGTAAACAATCATGGATCAATGATTAAAGATTAAGATTATATTTTAATTGCTTCAAATTTTGTTAACATATTGGGCTAGTATGGTTATTTTCATGGATGGTGAGCCAGCTCCAGTGAAGACAGTTGCCTCAATGGGGTTCTTGTGCAGAGATTTGATCTGAAGCCTGGTGCCGCTACAAACTTTTGATGGCTATAAGTTTCGTAGTAACATCATTGGAGCGCCGACCTTCAAAAGTAGAGTATGCGGAGGCATGGCCGGAAGATTAAGAGTGTGAAAAAACTAAATGAAAAGGCAGGAGTCACCAGCAGGAAGACGTGAAGCAAGGTGAACAATAAGAGGCTTGAAGCGGTGGAGTAAAGAAGAAGGGAACGGTGAGCACGACGAACAGCTGAAGAAAGTAAAGAAGCGAGTGAGGAGGCATATTAGCGCGGGATATCGTTAATGTATATAGGCAGGGAGCCAACCGTGTGGTAGGTGTGCGGAAAAAGGAAGGGGGACTGGGGGGGCCGTTTGTGCGTCTCTGCCGTTGAATAAATTGTCTGTTAATGGAAATAAGGAATGAAACCAACAAAAGGAGAGGTCAAGTTCTGAAAGTTCCTTACAGCATAATGGTGAGAACTGCCAAAAAGAAGATGTTATTTTCGAAAGTTCGTTATGGGGTACAGTGCAAAATGAAACATACTGAATGTTTGTAGGTACAGTGTAAAGGATAAGCGTGGGAAATTTGGGCTTGCTACGTATATTGGAAGTCACAGAAATAGTGAGGAGGGGTTTCCCCTATCTATATATACAGTTTAAGGGGTACACCCGTTCCCCCCTCCTTGGGTGTTGTAATAGGACATGAAACAATCCTAACTTTTGTAAGTACACTGCAAGGAATGAGCACATGAAATTTCAGCTTCCCACCTGTATGGAAAGTGGAAGAATTAGTGAAGAGTCAGTGAGGGCTTTGCCTTTTATATATATAGATTTATATGAACACACGAATGTACAATAATAATATTTACAAAAACCCTCCCTTGCCCCTAAACAATAAATAAATAAACACGGAGCACAAACACAGATTAATGATAAACGGCAGTTGAAATGTGTGTGATAAATGAGTCCAAAGCTAATAAAAGTCCGGGCGATAACTGAATATTGGCTGAAGTGATATTTTTCTTCTACCCGAAAATACAAACAACCTCCCCGTGTAAGTCCTCGGCAATGGCTGATAAGAATCCAAACCCCGGGGTTTCTCTGCACTGGTTGTTGTGATGATGCACACTAGGACAAATAACGCTGTCTATAAATTTTCTTCTTAACGAAATGCAAAAAGGAAAATCTTATCCCGAAAGGCATCATGATAAGGAATCCAATCATACACACCTACAATATTCTGTTTGCAGAGCAACTTTGTTCTAGGACATCTGCAAGGATAAGAAACCACTTAAGATATCTCACTTAAAGTTTTTCCAATGTTGTTTCTTGTCCTAGTGTGTATATAAACACAGGGAACTCCACTTTCTGTATTACATCTCACCTGCAGAAGGGGCCTGAGTCACCTCGAAAGCCTGCATATTGTAATCTCTTTAGTTAGCCAATAAAAGGGATCATTTTACCGGACTTTTCACTACATTCATAATGGCTAACATGGTACAACACCCTAGTACTACAAGATAGGTAAACATTTATGTCCTGTAGATAGCCATCAACAATAACCTGCACCAGAATTTTCCAGGAAAATCGCCTTTTCTTTAAAACACTGATTTATAGCCCATTACAATAAGCAATGCACAGAAATGTCAATTTCTTTAATACAGTGGAACCTCGGTTTGCGAGTAACTTGGTTTACGAGTGTTTTGCAAGACAAGCAAAAATTTAATATAAATTTTGACTTGATAAACGAGCGAGGTCTTGCAGTACGAGTAGTTTGTCTGCTGAGCGTCATGTGATCACAACTGAGCTGATGGTTCTTCTCTCTCTCGCTGCGGGATTGTGGGTAATCGTCTCCTATTCACCGTCTGAGTCGGTGTGCCTCACTCATATGGTCAACATCCGTACGAGCGTATACTAATTACTACAGCATAGTGACTGTGTGTGTGCGCGCGCGGTTATGTGTGTGCTGTGACATGCAAGTCCCTGTCTTGCACACTAAAACACAAAGCTGAGTCTCAGTACTTTAGCAACACCAGCTTTATTCAGCTTGAAACAGCAACAGCGTGGTTATTTATACACAGACACAGCGGTCAGGCAGGAACCTGCGCATTTGTAATGTTCCTTGTTCCTTGTATCATACATCGACAGCAGGCACTTATAGCATGTCCGCGATCTTTTCGGATTCACTTTTATGGTGAACTGCTACAGCGCTGGGAGACTGCGATTGCTTTGGGATGCTCTTCCGCGTGTCGTCCCATTGGGTGGAATCCCACAAGAGTTTAGAAACTCACTTACACCAGCCATGATTCTTTTCAAAGGTAAAGTGCAGGTTAATTTGTTTTATGTATTTTTACTTTATATTTTGTATTAATCATTTTTACATGAATAGTTTTGGGTTGTGGAACGAATCATCTGAGTTTCCATTATTTCTTATGGGGAAATTCAGTTTGATATACGAGTGCTTTGGACTGCGAGCACGTTTCTAGAACAAATTATGCTCGCAAACCGAGGTTCCACCGTACGCTGAATCCTAGCCCATTACATTATACAGTCATATGAAAAAGTTTGGGAACCCCTCTTAATTCGTTGGATTTTTGTTTGTCATTGGCTAAGCTTTCAAAGTAGCAACTTCCTTTTAATATACGACATGCCTTATAGAAACAGTAGTATTTCAGCAGTGACGTTAAGTTTATTGGATTCACAGAAAATATGCAATATGCATCATAAAAAAATCAGACAGGTGCATAAATGTGGGCACCCCAACAGAGATATGACATCAATACTTAGTTGAGCCTCCTTTTGTAAATCTAACAGCCTCTAGACGCTGTCCTCCTATAGCCTCTGATGAGTGTCTGGATTCTGGATGGAGGTATTTCTGACCATTCTTCATACAAAATCTCTCCAGTTCAGTTAAATTTGATGGACAGCCTGCTTCAAATCATCCCATCGATTATCAATGACATTCAAGTCAGGGGACTGTGACGGCCATTCCAGAACATTCATCCCTCTGCATGAATGCCTTTGTAGATTTCCAACTGTGTTTTGGGTCATTGTCTTGTTGGAATATCCAACCCCTGCGTAACTTCAACTTTGTGACTGATACTTGAACATTATCCTGAAGAATTTGTTGATATTGGGTTGAATTCATCTGACCCTCAACTTTAACAAGGGCCCCAGTCCCTGAACTAGCCACACAGCCCCACAGCATGATGGAACCTCCACCAAATTTGACAGTAGGTAGCAGGTGTTTTTCTTGGAATGTGATGTTCTTCTACCTCCATGCAAATAGCTTTTTGTTATGACCAAATAACTCAATTTTTGTCTCATCAGTCCAAAGCACTTTGTTCCAAAATGAATCTGGCTTGTCTAAATGAGCATTGGCATACAACAAGCGACTCTGTTTGTGGCGTGAGTGCAGAAAGGGCTTCTTTCTCATCACCCTGCCATACAGATGTTCTTTGTGTAAATTGCGCTGAATTGTAGAACGATGTACAGATACACCATCTGCAGCCAGATGTTCTTGCAGGTCTTTGGAGGTGATCTGTGGGTTGTCTGTCACCATTCTCACAATCCTGCCCATATGCCGATCTTGTGTTTTTCTTGGCCTGCCAGACCTGCTGGGTTTAACAGCAACTGTGCCTGTGGCCTTCCATTTCCTGATTCCATTCCTTACCGTTGACACTGACAGTTTAAACCTCTGAGATGGCTTTTTGTAGCCTTCCCCTAAACCAGGAGACTCAACAATCTTTGTTTTCAGATCTTTGGAGAGTTGCTTTGAGGATCCCATGCTGTCACTCTTCAGAGGAGAGTCATAGAGAAGGAAGCACAACTTGTAATTGACCTCCTTAAATACCTTTATATCTCCTGATTGGACACACCTGTCTATGAAGTTCAAGGCTTAATGAGCTCATCCAACCAATTTGGTGTTGTAAGTAATCAGCATTGAGCAGTGACAGGCATTCAAATCAGCACAATGACAAGGGGACCCACATTTGTGCACAGCCAGTTTTTCACATTTGATTTAATTTCATACAACTAAATACTGCGTCACTAAAAATCTTTGTTTGTAAAACACCGCAGTACTCAGATGTTCCTAGGAAATGAAAGACATACCACTGTTATCTTTTTTGTTGAAAGTAAATTATTATGCAGGCTGAGAGGGGGTCCCAAACTTGTTCATATGACTGTACATCTCTTTAAATGAAAGTCTGCAGTGTGCACTTTAATCACAATATCTGAATTGTTTGATTTGTAATTTTAAACTGTGGAGCCGAGGGACAGGTCGAGGAAAAACATGCCTGTGTCCCAAACATTATGGAGTAACATAATGTAGTAAGTGTGAATAGCACATTTCAAAGGCAATCAACATTAAAAAAAAATATTTACAGGCCTGAAGACAGCAGACATGTCATTTGAGATAACCTGAACAGAGGTGACACTCAAAGCCACCGGAGAGTAAACACTCAACATCCTACAGTGAAATGAAAATCACTCGATACGTCTACTGTCTGCGTGAAATTGAGGCACATCACTGTGTGGCCTCAGCACAGCTTACAACAGATGCGCCTCCATGAAGCGTGCACTTACTTTCAGGCTCGCTTCTAGTTTTCAGATAAAAGGCAGAGAGGTCTACTTGGTAAACAAACCCTCCTAATTCATCAAACATTTTCCAGTGTACAAGCACAGCTCTTGGCGAATCTTCGTGACAATTTCTTCAGGGAAAGTGACAGGTTCTGTCCAACAAAAGAAGTCCACGACACACCTGCAGGGCATTTCTTGCTACTTCTGGTCCGCTTTTCGCCATGTGAAACCAAACTAACAGGAGATTCAAGTTAAGTCAGGTTGGGGAGCATGCAGTGGTGCAGTGTTCATCACACAATGAAACAGATCCACCAGGCCGACACGCGGTCCAGTCCCACCCTCCATAAATGACCGTCTGTCTGCAACAGCCAGGTGTTACATGGATGTCCCCTTGGCCTGGTCCAGCCACCCGGGTTGTCAACAATGAGGATCACAGTCGGGGTAATCATGCCACATGGCCGTAGTGCCGTATCTGACGCTCCCTCACAATGCAGATAATGTGCCTCATTCGAGACTCCATGAGAACACAAAGTCAAACTAGCGGTACCCAAGGATTCTCTGAAGAGACACACATGAAGGAGTCCAGTCTTCATCTCAGGTCACTGGATAGCATCCATGTCTCACAACCATATAGCAAGACAGGACAAGACTCTAAAGACTTGGACCTTCGTCCTTTTGCATAGATATCAGGAGTGCCACACACCCCTTTCCATTGACCTCATGACCCTCCCATGCTCTCCCAATCCGTCTACTAACTTCACAGGAAGAGGCACCAGAGACATGAATGTCTCTGCAGAGGTGATGAGGTCGACACTCTCATCACAGACAGTCACACTGCTGATGGCCGTGCCCAAGAGGTCATTAAAGTCCTGGCTGTTGGTTTTTATCAGGACAGTCGCAAGCCCAGACACTCAGACCCCCGGATCAGAGCCTCCATTGAAACTAGCTAATTAAACATCTCTTGAATCGGCAGAAAGCAAACAAACTGGGAGTGTGAAAACCCCTTCAAAGATTCTTCCCACTACTGAGAAGTCCTGAGTCAAGAGAACTGTTATGGTGAGAGCTCATCTGGTGGTTGTAAGAAAGGACAAAGGTGGAGAAAGAAGTATAGGAGGTGTAAAAGAATGTGCTAGGTAAGTATGGTCATCGCGTCATACCAAGGCACACATTAGCTTCTGTATTCTTTTGTGTTTTGTGCTTCCTCCCCATGTGTTAATCCTCCCTTATATGGTAGACCCCCGCAAAGTCGTGGTTCAGGGTTCGCGGACTCAGTCGTTCGCGGATTTTTTCTTAGAACCTAATTATTAATTGTTAGCAGAAAGCACAAAAATCCTCCGCAATTTTTTATGGCTTTTTTCGTGGCAATATTGTGCTGTAGAGAGAACAGGAAGCAACCGCTAAGGGAAACACGGTTTGGGATGGTGAAAGTAGCCAATCCGAGAGCGTTATTCATTTCTCCTTGCTGCTGATTGACTGCTGCCCTGTGACGCGTCTCCTGGTGAGTGGGTTTACCACCGCTGAGGGAAACGCGGTTTGGGATGGTGAAAGTAGCCAATCCAAGAACGTTATTCATTTCTCCTTGCTGATGATTGACTGCTGCTTTGTGACGCGTCTCCATCTGAGTGTCCCCGTGTTTACCATTTTGTTATTGTTTTGTTATTTTTAAACGCACACGATGTCATTGAATCACCCTGCACCGTCTAAGGCTTCTAGCACTAAGCCTAAGTGCCAGAAGAAGTTTAAAACACTCCAGGAGAAGGCTGAACTGCTACTGAACTGCTACTGCTGCAGTAGCGCGCCACTATGGCATTAATGAAAGCACAGTATGCTACATAAAGAAGAACGAAGCAGTGATCTGGAGTACCGTATCTGTAAGTTTCTGTGATAGTGCCAAAAAGGTAACGACCCTAAGGAATAAAAATATCGTCAGGATGGAATCTGCCTTGGCACTGTGGATCACCGAAGAACATTCCCTTGGATGGTAACATCATCCGTGAGAAAGCACGGAAATTGTACCAGCAGTTCGCTACAGGAGACAATGTAGCAACCTCCCATCACAATGTTCCTGAAGCCTATAAAGAAAAGTCAGCACGAAACCCCACCAGAAGAAGACCTGTCCAAAGATACGACTCCTCCTGAAGCGCCTGATGAAGAGGCGCCACCCGAAGAGTTTTGAATCCTCTGCATCGTACTGCACAGCTACTTCATCATCATCATCAATATCATTCATATCATCATATGAATATATCAATATCATATCATCACCGTACATTTTACTGTATTTTAATTAAATGAAATTATTATGTATTTACTCTACTTATAACAAAGAAAACTACAGCGCATACCAAAGAAAACGCGCTTGCATGAATTACAATACGTATAGCGGTAACCTCAGGATTTTACATTTAGCACCACGGGAGACATAGGAGTACAGTACTGTACAGTATACGGGTTCACCTTTCCATTCTGTTTTTAGGTAATGTATTAAGCTGAGTTTGCAACAAAATGAAAGTGCTTTGGGGGCATACTGTATTTAGGGTTGAAACTATAAAAATAGGCATTTAAAAGTCGTGGTTTTTCACAATTTGCAGGTGCTCTAGGAATGTAACCCCCGTGAATTTTGGGGGTGTACTGTACATCCATCCATCCATTTTCCAACCCGCTGAATCCAAACACAGGGTCACGGGGGTCTGCTGGAGCCAATCCCAGCCAACACAGGGCACAAGGCAGGGAACCAATCCTGGGTAGGGTGCCAACCCACCGCAGTGTACTGTACAATACGTCTTATTTTTGTAATAAAACCACTTGCTGTATCATCCTTCTGGAAATCTTTGGTCTTACTTGGGTTTGGGGACAGCTAGGGGTAACCCCATCGTGTGTAACGTATAATCCATTAGGATGTTTGATACACCTACTATCCACTTACCTTCATTAGCCTCTGGCTTTGTGTTCTTAATGTAGGCTGAGAACTTAGCGAAAATGTCATTGCCAGCAGTGTTGGACTCCCGATTTTTAGCTGCAAGCTTAGGGTACCTGCAAGGAAAAACAAAAGCAAAATGGTAGTGAGATGTAAGTGCTGTGCTGAGGAAACAAACCACGCTGAGCCAAAAGCAGAAGGTAGGTCTGAGATCCAATTCAGGTCAGAAATGGACAGGAGATCTTCAGATTCTAAGACACCATCATTGACGTGTGGAACTCTTAACCGTTAAGATTGATTCAGTTAAAGCACGGTTTCTTAAAGTATGGGTCGTAACCCAAAGTGGGTCATGGGTGGGCTTATTGCTGGGTTGTGATTCACAGGTGTAATCCATGGATTTGCTGCAGGCAGTTTAAGCAATCAACATTGTTCTGTTATGAATGTTGGAAGTGATTCTCCAGGTGGGACCACCCACCCGATCTGACGTTCGTAATGGACACTAAGAAAGGTAAGATAGGCTCACGTGAAAAAAAAAATATTAAGAATCACTGAGTTAAAGTCTGAAGTGGAAACAGAAGGGTTGATGACACAGAAAGAACTTCAGTGGTCCCAAAACTTCATTCCATTCGAGAAATGACTGTTGCAATTATTTTCAGATGAGACATCAAATTGGACCTGGGTTCGCTTCTCGTGTCCTCCCTGTGTGGAGTTTGCATGTTCTCCCAGTGTCTGTGTGGGTTTCCTTCGGGTGCTCCGGTTTCCTCCCACAGTCCAAAGACATGCAGGTTAGGTGCATTGGCGATCCTAAATTGTCCCTAGTGTGTGCTTGGTGTGTGGGTGCATGTGCCCTGCGGTGGGCTGGTGCCCTGCCCGGGGTTTGTTCCTGCCTTGCGCCCTGTGCTGGCTGGGATTGGCTCCAGCAGACCCCCTGTGTTAGGATATAGCGGGTTGGACAATGACTGACTGACTGACATCAAATTGGCAATCATTGTCTTGCCAGAGTTCCTCGAGATACTCCAGCATTTCTTGGGTCCTCATGGACTGAAGGAGAGTCCTCTGCAGCTCAGTCTTACAAGAGGACAGCATAGTTTAAGAGACATGAGTTGTGGTTCTCTCACCTTCAGGGCAGGTCTGCTGACCAGTAAAGTAATTCCTTGGGTTAACCCTACATGAAGCCTTTAAGAAGGGAACAATGGAGCTCACAGTGTACTTCACACAAGTTCACGAAGCTGTAGACACACGGTGACCCAAGATGTCACAGCTTCCCTGCTTGCAAAGCGTGTGGACAACCTTGGTTCCAGCATTCACATGCATCTTTATATAGTTAGACACCAGGGACGGAAAGGTCTCTGTTAGTTTGTCTTTAGTATTTTGTTAATTTGAGTCCTCCAAATTCCTACAGTCATGCGGCAATTTACGGTCAACTGAGTTGAGGCGATTCATACTTACAGCCAAGGACCACAGGAAAACAAATAGATAATACTATTCTAGAAATTGCCAAAAGCAGCCACAGTAATAAATCTTTTGCTATTATTATTATTACTAGGGGGCTTCACTCGCTAAACCCCTCTCCTGCACTACGTACCAGCGTACTGTCGCTCACGTATGTGGATTTCACTTTAACCAAAAAACAAATCTTTTAATTCTCGTGGATACGCCTCTTCATTGGGAGGTAACACTACTTCTCCTTGATGGCAACACGAATTAGATGATCTGCAAGTCTCTGACTTAAAGTTTAAAGCCGAAGAATATCTACATACTTCTGTCATATCACCGATGTCCATATATTCAATCTCTTTTCACTTTTATCTTTTCGTCAATATCGCATTGAATTTTGATTCCGTGATTGGAATTACATCGGGACAACGCAACGTATAACTGCCCGTGAGTGAATATCGTTTCTTTCTCTCTACACAAACTGT
Source organism: Erpetoichthys calabaricus (assembly GCF_900747795.2). Taxonomy (NCBI): domain Eukaryota; kingdom Metazoa; phylum Chordata; class Cladistia; order Polypteriformes; family Polypteridae; genus Erpetoichthys; species Erpetoichthys calabaricus. The sequence continues at coordinate 15,414,358 of NC_041396.2, read as the reverse complement.
GTCTGACAATAGCATTCACACAAATGAGAAATGTTTGAACCGTGTGTGCGGTTGTTAATGTTTTAGATGTGGGCAGATCTTTTCCAAATCTCTTTGCAAAAAGTTTTGTCTCGGGGGGCTTGAAATTTTCTCTTACGGGATTTCACTTTCACCAAACAACAAATCTTTTAATTCTCGCGGGTATGCCTCCTTATTGGGAAGTAACACTACTTTTCCCTGATGGCAACATGAATTAGACGATCTACAAATCTCCGACTTAAATTTTAAAGCCAAACAATATCTACATACTTCTGTCATATCACTTATGTTCATATATTCGATCTTTACCTTTTCGTCAATTGAATTTTGATTCCGTGTTTGGAATAACATTGTGACAACACAACGTATAACGTATGAGTGAATATCGTTTCTTTCTCTCTACATGAACTGTGTCTGACAATAGCATTCACACAAATGAGAAATGATTGAACCGTGTGCATGGTTATGTGGGCAGGACTTTTTTAAATCTCTTTGTATAAAGTCTTGACATTTTCTCGCGCGGGATTTCACTTTTAGCAAACAACAAATCGTTTATTTCTCGCGGATACGCCTCTTCATTGGGAAGAAACACTACTTTTCCCTGATGGCAACACGAATTAGGCAATGTACAAGTCTCTGACCAAAAGTTTAAATCCAAACACTATATTTGATCTCTTTTCGCTGTTCCGTTATTTCACTGAGTAATAATTTCCGTTTGTTTGCACTAATGCAATTCTTACTATCATTTTTTTGAGACTTTCGGATTTTTGTACTTCCATTATCTCTAACCTGCTCTGCATGTGTACCGCACCAACATTTTTAAATTCTTTACAATGTTCTACTCTGTCTTCTACTCTTTGTCTTTTATTTCCGGCCCCGGGCCGGGTTACATCTCTTGGCGCAAAAGTCTCATCTCGTGGGACGTGAAAGTGTCTCTCTGAGAAAATCACGTCTCGTCTCCTTCCAAGATTTTATTATTTATTATTATTTCTCATGGTTTCATATGTTTTCTGAATCTTGGAGGGCTCTTTAAGGTTTATTTTGGCTGGTGTTGCTCCACATGGCTGATTGCTATGTATGCAGACCACACTGCCTTCCTGACACTTTTGTTTCTCTGCTTTCACGGCTGAGAACTTTTGCCCTTTTAAAATTTACCGACAGCCCACTGACAGCACTTGCAATCCACCCTCTCAGTGAAACGAGCCTGATCAAGGTCCCCTTTGGTGAAACAAGCTCATTTATAAATAGGGAGACATATCGCACATGGGTGATCACTTAGGCGACCCACAACGACTTGCTTGCAACCCACCACAATCTACTCAAGAACCAACAATGGCAACCTGTAACCCACCAGTTGAAACCACTCACGAACCAACAACAGAGAGACGTGACCCCCCGTCAGAGTAATCCAGTGTCTGAGAAACATTACCTTACACAGAACTGATGTGTGCCCACTGATATGCAAGAATTAGTTTGTGCTCCTCCATGCCGGCTGTTAAAGTAGGCAAACTGAGGACGCACAACAGACCCGTACACTTTGTGTCTGACCAATGGCGAAACGGCTGGACCCCAATGGAGCCATAAGTTGGCACATGACTGTATTATTACATAAATTAATAAATTACATTTTTGTTTCATTTTGGATGCAGTTATGATTTTGGGTTTGAGAGGACTCAGGAGCCGTCCTTCAGGTCAACACCCCATACTCATGGCAGTGGAATATTAGAAAGTAAAAGGAAATCAAAACTGGCAGCTTTTAGTGGCCAAGATGGCCGATCCATTTCCATGTGCCAAAAGCAGCTAACCATGCCATCTACACCTCTTCTCATTTTCTACACCTTATCCACACTGTCCCACACCCATAGAGAGAACCACCGATGCCACCTTGTGGCGGTGAGGAACCTTCACTGGGTAAGACGTACTTTGGGGGTGCAAGGACTTCTTCCAGAAACTCCTCTATTTTGTTGACATCTGTCTTGACCTCTCCATTGAAGGTAAGGAATGGGGGGTGAGTCCCAGGGGCCAAATTGTGGAGGTCAGCAGGTTTCCTGAAATAGAGAAACAGTTTAGAACACTTAAGGTCTGGCATAGGTTTATTGGTTTATTATCGTCACATGTAACACATTACGGCACCCCAGTGCCATGATAATGGCCTATCTGTTGGGCAGGACTGTGTCTCTGATGTGGATATGATCCGGCAGGTACACCTCGGACTATAAATACAACACCAGGTCATGACACTTGCAGACATTCTGAGATGATTACGCACTGATAGGGTGTATTGGGAAAGGGAGTGACACAGAGGAGAGATGCCAGGGGAGAACATTGTTTCTTAGGGCAGAAAGAACTGACATCATCCATTTTGCTGTTGCTAAGTTACAAACGCAGCAACCTGAGGCGCTTGTGCTAATCGCTGGAGACTTTAACCATGTGACGCTGGACAAAACATTACCTGCATTCTCCCAGTATGTGGACTGTAACACCCGGGGAAATAAGACTATTGATTTACTGTATGCAAACGTTAAAGACGCATACAGCGCCACCCCGCTGCCTGCGCTTGGGAAAGCAGATCATAACCTGGTTCTGCTTCAGCCTCACTATAAACCAAAAGTGAGAGTCCTACCTGTAACCACACGATCATTCAGGAAGTGGACCCCGGAGGCTGAGAAGGCTCTGAGAGAATGTTTTGGAGCTACAGACTGGGATATCCTGCAGGGATCTCATAGTGAGAACATTGAGGAAGTTGTTGACTGCACTACTGACTACATCAACTTCTGTATGGACATTGTAGTTCCAGTAAGAACAGTATGCTGCTATGCTAACAACAAGCCATGGATTACAAGTGACATCAAGGGCCTTTTGAACCAGAAGAAAAGGGCTTTTAAAGACGGTGATCAGCATGAGCTCAAGCGCGTGCAGAAGGAACTCCGAGTCCAGCTCAGGGCGGCGAAGGAGCAGTACAGGAGAAAGCTGGAGCAGAAGTTGCAGAATAACAGCATGAAGGAAGTGTGGGATGGGATGAAGATCATCACTGGCTGCAGCTCGAAGCGGGGTGCCACCATCGAGAGAGACGTGAAGAGAGCAAACCAAATGAACAACTTCTTTAACAGTTTTGACCACCCTAACCCACTCTTACTCTCACCTCGGAGTACTGCACCCTCCACACATCCTTCTGCTGATACCAGCATAGGAGAAACATCCCCACCCATAATTACAACAGCGCAAGTGAGCAGAGAGCTGAGGAGACTTCGTGCCAGCAAAGCAGCTGGTCCAGATGGAGTATCGCCACGACTGCTGAAGGTCTGTGCATCGGAGCTGGGGGGTCCTCTACAGCGCATCTTCAACCTGAGCCTGGAACAGGGGAGAGTCCCAAGGCTTTGGAAAACATCTTGTATCACCCCCAGTCCCAAAGGTATCACGTCCTAGTGAGCTGAATGACTTTCGGCCTGTTGCTCTGACATCACATATGATGAAGACCAAGGAGAGGCTGCTGCTTCACCACCTTAGGCCACAGGTTCAACACGCCCCTTGACCCTCTGCAGTTTGCATATCAGGAGAAGGTGGAGCAGAGGATGCCATCATCCATATGCTACACCGATCCCTCTCTCACTTGGACAGAGGCAGTGGTGCTGTAAGAATTATGTTTCTAGACTTCTCTAGCGCCTTCAACACAATCCAACCTCTGCTCCTTAGGGACAAGCTGACAGAGATGGGATTAGATTCATACCTAGTGGCATGGATCGTGGACTATCTTAAAGACAGACTTCAGTATGTGCGTCTTGGGAACTGCACGTCTGACATTGTGGTCAGCAACACAGGAGCACCACAAGGGACTGGACTTTCTCTGGTCCTGTTCAGCCTATACATCGGACTTCCAATACAACTCGGAGTCCTGTCATGTGCAAAAGTTCGCTGATGACACTGGTATCGTGGGCTGCATCAGGAATGGGCTGGAGGAGGAGTATAGGGACCTAATCAATGACTTTGCTAAATGGTGCGACTCAAACCACCTACACCTGAACACCAGCAAAACCAAAGAGCTGGTGGTGGATTTTAGGAGGCCCAGACCCTGGATTCTGGAGGGAGGTATTGTTGACCATTCTTCATACAAAATCTCTCCAGTTCAGTTCAATTTGATGGATAGCCTGCTTCAAATCATCCCATAGATTTTCGATGATCTTCAAGTCAGGGGACTGTGACGGCCATTCCAGAACATTGTACTTCTCCCTCTGCATTAATGCCTTTGTAGATTTCCAACTGTGTTTTGGGTCATTGTCTTGTTGGAATATCCAACCCCTGCGTAACTTCAACTTTGTGACTGATGCTTGAACATTATCCTGAAGAATTTGTTGATATTGGATTGAATTCATCCGACCCTCAACTTTAACAAGGGCCCCAGTCCCTGAACTAGCCACATAGCCCCACAGCATGATGGAACCTCCACCAAATCTGACAGTAGGTAGCAGGTGTTTTCTTGGAATGCGGTGTTCTTCTTCCACCATGCAAAGTGCTTTTTGTTATGACCAAATAACTCCATTTTGTCTCATCAGTCCAAAGCACTTTGTTCCAAAATGAATCTGGCTTGTCTAAATGAGCATTGGCATACAACAAGCGACTCTGTTTGTGGTGCGAGTACAGAAAGGGATTCTTTCTCATCATCGTGCCATACAGATGTTCTTTGTGCAAATTGAGCTGAATTGTAGAACGATGTACAGACACACCATCTGCAGCAAGATGTTCTTGCAGGTCTTTGGAGGTGATCTGTAGGCTGTCTATGACCATTGTCACAATCCTTCTCATATGACGCTCCTGTATTTTTCTTGGCCTGCCAGACCTGCTGGGTTTAACAGCAACTGTGCCTGTGGCCTTCCATTTCCTGATTCCATTCCTTACCGTTGAAACTGACAGTTTAAACCTCTGAGATGGCTTTTCGTAGCCTTCCCCTAAACCAGGAGACTCAACAATCTTTGTTTTCAGGTCTTTTGAGAGTTGCTTTGAGGATCCCATGCTGTCACTCTTCAGAGGAGAGTCAAAGGGAAGGAAGCACAACATGCAATTGACCACCTTAAATACCTTTATATCTCATGATTGGACACACTGGTCTATGAAGTTCAAGGCTTAACGAGCTCATCACACCAATTTGGTGTTGTAAGTAATCAGCATTGAGCAGTGACAGGCATTCAAATCAGCACAATGACAAGGGGACCCACATTTCATATTTCAATTTCATACAACTAAATACTGCGTCACTAAAAATCTTTGTTTAGAAAACACAGCAGTATTCAGATGTTCCTAGGAAATGAAAGACACACCACTGTTATCTTTTATGTTGAAAGGAGAGTCAATTATTACACAGGCTGAGAGAGGTTCACAAACTTTTTCATATGACTCTATCTATCTATCTATCTATCTATCTATCTATCTATCTATCTATCTATCTATCTATCTATCTATCTATCTATCTATCTATCTATCTATCTATCTATCTATCTATCCCATTTCATATCCATTAGGAGTTCACTCTGCCTCATACAATTGCCTTATATAGCTTTCCATTTTCTAAAATGCTCATCCAGATCAGGGTCACAGGGAGCCCCTCCTATCTTACATTATAAGGTCCAAGGCAGGAATTGCTCCTGAACATCTTGCCAGTACATATCGAGGCCATTTTAGAATCCCCAAATAATCCAACACACACTTATTTTGGGCTTGAAAGCACAATCCCCATAGACATGGGGAAAACATGCAATTCTGCACAGAGAGTTGCCCAAGCTGGCATTTATTTAAATCTGGATCTGTGAGGCAAGAGCACTAGCCAATGTCCCACTGTCCTGCTCTCACATCTTATTACTTTCACAATTAGGCCTGCCTGTTCATTGACTCAAACCACCTGCTCCTCCAAACAACCAATTATGTGAGTTGGACTCGACACGTATAACATACAAAACGTGCTGTGGTGGTTTAGTTGTTCTTCAGGAGTGATGAGTGAGACAGGCAGGTTTCAATTTACATGCAGCTTTGTGAAACTGACACTAAATTATGTTTTGCTGGTAATTCTGAAATTGTGAAAGATGAGACTCTAATTAAAGAGTTTTTTGGATTTTTAGGGGGGGGGGGTGTTTTGTCACATAGTGTCCTAGGGTGACCCTACTTTCCCTTTAACACTCCTTATTATGTACTGTAGATCTGAACAGCATGCCCCAAATTCCATTAATATATATACAGTATATATATATATATATATATATATATATATATATATATATATATACATATATATATATATATATATATATATATATATACATATATATATATATATATAAAACCCTTGTATATCAGGATTGACTACTATTGCACTTAAGTATTTCCCCATTTCTTTTACATCTGTAACCCCAGACAACTAGACAGAATACCAGTACAGGCAGAAGAAAAAGTTCAGGATTTCTTCATCTGGTAGCAGAGTGAAACGGCTGTTTATTAAAACAGACTTAATGGTAGAATGGTCAGTCTGTCTGTTTCAATCGCATTGTGCATTTATGGACCTTTGCTCAGAGAGTATGGCTAATATCTGTTTTTTTCCATACATCTTGTTGCCTTTTTTCATTCTCCCCCTTACAGTCTTCTTTCTTTGTGCTACTTGTTGCCTTGTCAGACATTCCAGCCCTGTTGTGTACGCCAGATGACGTAACGCACAGACTCTTGCCACTCAGTTTACTCTCTTACATGGGCCACTTGTCTTTGTTCATCAGACATTTTTGCCGTGTTGTGGAAGCCCAAGAAAAGTATGCCCAGGTACAGGCACAGATGCCGGATGAATGGATGTCTTATTACTTTTATATATAGCGTTATGTGCATGCACACAGGGGACTCTGGTGATGATAATTTCCACCTCTCCAGGGGTTGGCACTCAGGGATAAGGCCTTCTCTTTCTCTCTGTACACAGACTGGAAGATTGATGACTTTCCCGCTGGTGACATCACTTCAGGTGTCTGCCCACCTGGAGCCACCTCTTCTTGCCAGAATCTCTCACTGCTGGAAGAACTGCCATCTTTGGTAGTCATAACCAGACTCCCATCTGAAAAGACAATTCTTAATACTCTTATCCGTGTTGTGTTATTCTCTTTTTGACATACGCGTTATACAGGGTTTGCCTACAGGTTCCCCAAAACTTCTTACTGTCTCTGCTTGTTTATTACAATAAGTTACAGCAGGGCCATCTTAATCTATGGGCACAATGGGCACTGGCCGGGGAGCATAGGGACCCAGGATGCTTCTGATGCCAATGTATGTTTTTGTTTCACTATCTAAACAGGAGCCCCAATGCACTACTTTCACGGGAGCCTATAATACACTTAAGACGGCCTTGGGTTACAGATAATATTCCCAAAGCAAGCAGAATACAAATGCTGGCAAAATAATAATGTAGCCTGGTTTGCGTTAAGCAACCAATACAGGTGCATCTCAATAAATTAGAATATCAGTCAGTCAGCCAGTCATATCCCAAACCGCTATATCCTAACACAGGGTCATGGGGGTCTGCTGGAGCCAATCTAAGCCAACACAGGGCACAAGGCAAGGGCAACAGCCCACCACAGGGCGCACACACACCAAACACACACTAGGGACAAGTTAGAATCACCAATGCACCTAACCTGCATGTCTTTGGACTGTGGGAGGAAACCCACACAGATACGGGGAGAACATGCAAACTCCACACAGGGAGGACCCGGGAAGTTAACCTCAGGTCTCCTTACTGCCAGGCAGCAGCGCTACTACTGCGCCACTGGGCCACCCAATTTGAATATCATCAAAAAGTTAATTTATTTCAGTAATTAAATTCCAGAAGTGAAACTCCTATATCATATAGATTGATTACACACAGAGTGATATATATTTCAAAGCTAGAATTTACGGCACACCTTCCCCCTCCAGGAGGAAAGCACGAGCTGGAATGGGAGCCGAATCTGCCTGAGCCGAGTCATTAGGAATTGCACACTGACACTTGTGTGCATTAGGCTTGTCGAAGAGCATTAGAATTGAATAAACGAGGCCTGCTGGTCTCTCTGTTTGTCTCTTTCCGTCACGCTATTGGAAGGCCACTCCATCCAAAGGCCAGGCTGGACCTGGTTGGGCCAGAGAGCGGTCAACATACTAAGACAAGAGAGCCACCTGGTAATCTAAGGATACAGGTGCATCTCAATAAATTAGAATATCATCGGAAAGTTCATTTAGTTCAGTAATTCAGTTCCAAAAGTGAAACTCCTATATTATATAGATTCATCACTCAGAGGACAGAAAGATATGGAAGAAGATGATCCGCTGTGGCAACCACTAACAGGAGCAGCCGAAAGAAGAAGAAGAAGATTGCACACTGAGTGACGTATTTCAAGCGTTTATTTCTTTTCATTTTGCTGATTATGGCCTACAGGTAATGAAAACCCATAATTCAATACCTCAGAAAATTGGAATATTGTGAAAAAGTTCCATATTGTAGACTCCTGGTGTCCCACTTCAATCAGCTAATAAACCCAAAACACCTGCAAACGGGTCCTGAGCCTTGAAATGGTCTCTCAGTCTGGTTCAGTAGGCCACACAATCAGACTGCTGACTTGACGGTTGTCCAGAAGACAGTCATTGAGACCCTCCCACCACAAGAAGGAGAAGACACAGAAGGTTACTGCTAAAGACGCTGGCTGTTCACAGAGTGCCGTATCCAAGCATATGAATAGAAAGTTGAGTGGAAGGAAAAAATGGGGCAGAAAAAGGTGCACAAGCAACAGGGCTAACCGCAGCCTGGAGAGGATTGTGAAGCAAAGAATTTGGAGGAGATTCCCAAGGAGTGGACTGCAGCTGGAGTCAGTGCTTCAAGAGCCACCACACACAGACACGTGTATTGGGGACGTGGGCTACAACTGTCACAGCATTCCTTGGGTCAACCAGAAACAACGTCAGAATCGTCTTACCTGAGCTAAGGAGAAAAACGGACTGTACTGTTAATAATTCAGTGGACCAAAGTCCTCTTTTCAGATTAAAGTCAATTTTGTATTTCATTTGGACATCGCGGTCCCAGAGTCTGGAGGAAGAGTGGAGAGGCACAGAATCCAAGTTGCTTGAGGGTCCGGTGTGAAGTTTCCACAATCCGTGATGATTTGGGGAGCCATGTCATCTGCTGGTGTTGGTCCTCTGTGTTTCATTTATCAAGTCCAAAGTCAGTTTAGCCAGACGTCTACCAGGACATTTTAGAGCACTTCATGCTGACAAGCTTGATGGAGATGCTGATTTCATTTTCCAGCAGGACTTGGCACCTGCCCACACTGCCAAAAGTACCAATACCTGGTTTAATGACCTTGGTGGGTATCACTGGGCTTGATTGGCCAGCAAACTCGCCTGACCTAAACCCCTTAGAGAATCTATCAAGAGGAAGATGAGAGACACCAGAGCCAACAATGCAGACGAGCTGAAGGCTCCTGGGCTTCCATAACAGCTCAGCAGTGCCACAGGCTGATTGCCTCCATGCCAGTAATTCATGCAAAAGGAGCCTTGACCGAGTATTGAGGGTGTACACGGACAGACTGTTCAGTAGGTGTAACATAAGTTTAATATGTCACTGTGCTCTGTAAAAATATTTTATATACAAATCTATATATATAATTCATAAGCCGCCGCCAGAGCAAGCAAGACACCCATGAAAGCACGCAGAATAAGCAAAAAGACACCCATGAAATCACGCAGGAAGGGGCGTGGATTCACTAAGCCACTGACAAGTAAGACACCCATGGCGCATGCAGGAAGGAGCCACGGCCACCAACTCTAAGACCATTGGATACGACGACAACTCGCAGAGCCACGCCCACCAACTCGGATGCGACGCCTCGGAAAAAACGCCGTCATTTATGTTCGTCTGTGCTAGAGTACACATGGACCTCTGAGCCACGTTGACTTTTCGGTTACGACGCACGACCACGTGCACCATCGCAAACTGTTTTACACGCTACATACAGCAATTCGCATCTGCGACAAACATGCGTCTTCTTAGATGGTCCTGCAGGAACACGGAAGACATTTCCCCGCCCATGACCAGGCGGTGTGTATGCTTCCGAGAACGAGGGTGGACGCGGCAGGACCATCTAAGAAGAGGCTGTGTATCGATATATATAATTCACTAAGCCACCGCCAGAGCAAGCAAGACAACCATGAAAGCATGCAGCGCTTTGAAAGCAGTCAACTCACAAAGCCCAGCCCACCAACTCACGCCCACCAACTCGAGCATGCGTCTACCCACGCTCTCAAGGCATTCACGGTTCCTGTTCATGTGCCCGGACGGAACAACTCATTTTCGTCTCTGCTACAGTACACATGCACCACTGAGCCACATTGACTTTTCATTATTCTTTTCGGTTTCAGCTGCATTTCCATATATAATCTACCAAGTCGTCCGACCGTGGGATACAAATGACAGAGCACCGCCCAAGAACTCGAACCGCTAGAGAGACACGCCCACCAACTCTAAGAGTACCAACTCTAATACACCTGCCCGCCTGACTGTTACCAGCGTTCACCGCAATGTACTGGAGTGTAAAACCATCACAACTATCAGACGCTGTCTATATCTAAGAAGATATATAGATACTCATTATTCCCCGGCATGCGTCCACCCACGCTCTCAAGGCATTCACAGTGCAACAACTCACCACACACAAATCTTGCTTAATTTGACTCAACACGGGAAACCTCACCCTGCCCGGACACGGAGAGGATTGACAGATTGATAGCTCTTTCTTGATTCTGTGCGTGGTGTTGCATGGCCGTACTTAGTTGGTAGAGCGATTAGTCTGGTTAATTCCAAAAACGAATGAGACTCCCTCCTGCTTAATAGTTACGCGATCGCCAAGCGGTAGGCGTCTAACTTCTTAGAGGGACAAGTGGCTTTCAGCCACGTGAGATTGAGCATTAACAGGTATGTGATGTCCGGTACTGCTCGCGCGCTACACTGAATGGATCAATGTGTGTCTACCCGGCGCCGACAGGCGTGGGTAAGCAGTTGAACCCCATTCGTAATGGGCACCAGGGCTTGCAATTGTTCCCCACGAACGAGGAATACCCAGTGAGTGCGGGTCATACGCTCCCTCTGAATACGTCCCTGCCCTGTGTACGCACCCCACCTCCCTCCTACTACCATGGTCAGGTGACTTGGTGGATTATATATAGAAAAGCAGCCGGAACCGCAAAGAACAATGAAAGGACAACGTGGCTCAGAGGGCGGGCACATGAGCAGGCAGTGCATACTGAACGATGATTGTATGTTGGTTTGTAGCATGCATTGTTGCAATATTACTTTTCTTGGTGGTTTATTACATTATGGATTTTGTAAATGTTCAATTTTGTCCCTCTGCTTAAAAAACATTAAAAAAGTGGCGTGATTATGCGCCATATGCTACGCCATGGGTTGGTATGCAGCGTGTAAAACAGTTTGTTTGTCGCAGATAATTTGCCTTTTACTTTTACATGAAGACAATTTCCTGTTAGATCGGCCTTTGCGATGACAATTAATAAGGCACAGGGCCAAACTTTCAACACCATATGCATGTATCTGCAAAAACAAGTTTTCAGTCACGGACAATAATTGTATGTTGCTCTCTCCAGAGTTCCATCTTTTCATTCACTTACTGTTGTATCCTGAAACCCACCCCGTTTAGACTACTATGTCTTTCCGGAAGTGTTCAGCCATCAATAAATAATTATGGGGCGTATGCCTGCAGGAACACATGCAGCGAGCGAGCGAGGCAGAGAGAGAGAGAGCGACACACACCCACACATACAGGCGCACACGACAGAGAGGGAGGGCTGGACGCATAAGAATAATAATATGGTTCTCAACTGTGACTCCGCAACATCTCAGTACGCAAGCTATATTAAGCGTCAACAACAAAGACTCGCTACACCTTAATCTACAAGTACTGACACTTATCCCTACCGACGAAGTAACTTTCATCAGCATGTCTTCTTCGTCACAGACGATCCCGCTTTCAGTCACGGACAATTGTATGTTGCTCTCTCCAGAGGTCTATCTTTTCATTCACTCACAGTGGTATCCACAAACCCACGCCATTTGGACAACTGTGTCGTTCAGGAAGTGTTCACCCATCAATACATAATTATGCGGCGTAGCATGGCTAGTATTTTATAAATCTTTTCTTTCCAATCACATGCACAGCTAATACAAGGCCAGATTTAGCACAGGGGCTCATCATTTAGAACTGCTAGGCAAGCATTAGAAGACAAGACAGGGACAACTGCGAAATGGGCAACGTGCACTATTACTGTGTGTCAAACTCAGCATGAAATCGGATCCTCTCTTTGCCTTGTTTGGAATGGCATGATTTACCTAAGTAAGGGCCTGCACATGAAGAAAGGGTATAAAGCCTTGGAACATTGCCCGGCACACCTTTGAAGCTGACGGACGGATGGGAGATAACATCATCTAAACAAAGGCGAAAATGGCAGACTCTACACATCGGGCCCCCACTCCCGAAGGTCTTGTCATGGCTTCCTTTGTCTGTTATGCCGAGTAAACCGTCATTAAAGAAAGCTAACTTCTTTCTCCTATGTGATTTCTTACCACTATATCACTAAGGGAGGGGTATCGCCTTTTTAGATTATATCTGTTTAGTTTCAGGTTATGTAACATTCCGCAATTACAAAAGAACTTATTCCAACAAGGGAACTAGCGCCCCCTGCTGGATACAGTAGGCCAACATTTCTGTATTCAAAATCATTTTTTTAATGGGTCTTATATAATATTCTAATTTTCTGAGATACTGAATTTTGAGTTTTCATTACCTGTAGGCCATAATCAGCAAAACAAAAAGAAATAAATGCTTCAAACATATCACTCTGTGTGCAATGAATCTATATAATTTACAGTATCTCAGAAAAGTGAGTACACCCCTCACATTTTTGTAAATATTTTATGATATCTTTTCATGGGACAACACTGAAGATATGACACTTTGATACAATGTAAAACAGTCCGTGTACAGCTTGTGTAAATTTGCTGTCCCCTCAAAATAACTCAACACACAGCCATTAATATCTAAACCGCTATCAACAAAAGTGAGTACACCCCTAAGTGAAAAATGTCCAAATTGTTCCCAGTTAGCCATTTTCCCTCCCAGGTGTCATGTGACTCGTTAATGTTACAAGGTCTCAGGTGTGTTAAATTTGGTGTTATCGCTCTCACACTCTCATACTGCTCACTGGAAGTTCAACATGGCACCTCATGGCAAAGAACTCTCGGAGAATCTGAACAAAAGAATTGTTGCTCTATATAAAGATGGCCTCGGCTATAAGAAGATTGCCAACACCCTGAAACTGAGCTGCAGCACGGTGGCCAAGACCATATAGCGGTTTAACAGGACAGGTTCCACTCAGAACAGGCCTCGCCATGGTCAACCAAAGAAGTTGAGTGCCCGTGCCCAGTGTCATATCCAGAGGTTGTCTTTTCAAAATAGACGTATGAGTGCTGCCAGCATTGCTGCAGATGTCAGCCTGTCAGTGCTCAGACCAGACGCCCTCCTCACACTGCATCAAATTGGTCTGCATGGCTGTCGTCCCAGAAGGAAGCCTCTTCTAAAGATGATGCACAAGAAAGCCCGCAAACAGTTTGCTGAAGACAAGCAGACTAAGGACATGGACTACTGGAACCATGTCCGGTGGTCTGATGAGACCAAGATAAACTTATTTGGTTCAGATGGTGTCAAGCGTGTGTGGCGGCAACCAGGTGAGGAGTACAAAGACAAGTGTGTCCTGTGTACAGTCAGGCATGGTGGTAGGAGTGTCATGGTTTGGGGCTGTATGAGTGCTGCTGGCACTGGGGAGATACAGTTCATTGAGGGAACCATGAAAGCCAACATGTACTGTGACATACTGAAGCAGAGCATGATCCCCTCCCTGGGCTGCAGGGCAGTATTCCAACATGATAACGACCCCAAACACACCTCCAAGACGACCACTGCCTTGCTACAGACACTGAAGGTAAAGGTGCTGGACTGGCCAAGAATGTCTCCAGACCTAAACCCTATTGAGCAAATGGAAGGTGGAGGAGTGCAAGGTCTCTAACATCCACCAGCTCCGTGATGTCGTCATGGAGGAGTGGAAGAGGATTCCAGTGGCAACCTGTGAAGCTCGTGTGAACGCCATGCCCAAGAGAGTTAAGGCAGTGCTGGAAAATAATGGTGGCCACACAAAATATTGACACTTTGGGCACAATTTGGACATTTTTCACTTAGGGGTGTACTCACTTTTGTTGCCAGCGGTTTAGACATTAATGGCTGTGTGTTGAGTTATTTTGAGGGGACAGCAAATTTCCACTGTTATACAAGCTGTACATGGACTACTTTACATTGTGTCAAAGTGTCATATCTTCAGTGTTGTCCCATGAAAAGATATAATAATATATTTACAAAAATGTCAGGGGTGTACTCACTTTTGTGAGATACTGTAGGAGTTTCATGTTTGGAATTGAATTACTGAAATAAATGAACTTTCCGATGATATTCTAATTTATTGAGATGCACCTGTATCCTTAGATTACCAGGTGGCTCTCCGTCTTAGTATGTTGACCGATCTCTAGCCCAACATGGTCTCGCCTGGCCATTGGATGGAGTGGCCTTGCAACAGCGTGACAGAAAGAGACAGACAGAGAGACCAGCAGGCCTTTGCAGGCCTCGTTTATTCAATTCTAATGCTCTTCGACAAGCCTAATGCACACAAGTGTCAGTGTGCAATTCCTAATGACTCGGCTCAGGCAGATTCAGCTCAACCTTGAAAAACTGAAACCTTCAACCCCCCAACCAAGTAGTCCATATGCCAGCCTGTTCATGTCCTATCTACCTGTATTCCCCCAGGCTAGCTGGCTTTCAGCTATGGGCTACCTGCATGCAGGACAGGTGTAAATAGTAAGATACCAGTATAAAGACGTCCTGTGATGGACTGGCGCCCCATCTGGGGTTTGCTCCCTGCCTTGCTTCCTGTGCTAGTTGGGATAGGCTCCAGCAGACCCCACCAACGCTGTTCAGGTCTAAGTGAGTTAAAAGATGACTGACTAACTGACTGAAAGACAATTTTACAAATAACAGACAATCTACAAAATATTTATGATGCTAGATATTACCAATGGGCGGCACAGTGGCGCAGTGGGTAGCACTGCTGCCTCGAAGTTGGGGGACCTGAGGTTCGCTTCCCGGGTCCTCCCTGCGTGGAGTTTGCATGTTCTCCCCGTGTCTGCGTGGGTTTCCTCCCACAGTCCAAAGACATGCTGGTTAGGTGGATTGGCGATTCTAAATTGGCCCTAGTGTGTGCTTGGTGTGTTTGTGTGTGTCCTGTGGTGGGTTGGCACCCTGCCCGGGATTGGTTCCTGCCTTGTGCCCTGTGTTGGCTGGGATTGGCTACAGCAGACCCCCGTGACCCTGTGTTCGGATTCAGCAGGTTGGAAAATGGATGGATGGATATTACCAATTTTTTGCTCTCCACTACAGGGTGGAAAACAATTTATTTATTTATTTTAGCATTTTATTGAATTTATTTAAAGCAAATAACATTCCATTTAAGCAAGTCAAATTGTACAGAACTAAGTTCAAGTCAAATCAACCCCCACCCAGGAGAAAGAGAGCTAGGCCAACAGAGAAAACTTTAAAAGTATGAAAAATAGATAAATAAATAAAATAAGATAAAAAAGAGAAGAGAATCCACTTACTCAATTTAAATGCTTATTTTATAATGTTATTAATTATGACATTTAACGCATGGGCATGCTGGGGGTCCCACGAGCATAGGGGCCCACATTTTTTCTGATGCCTATGTTATGTTTCTGTTTTGCTATCAAAACAGGGGCCCTAATGCTCTACTTTGCCTGGGGGCCTATGATGCTGTTAAGACGGCCCTGGGTTACAGATAATATTACCAAAGCAAGCAGAGTACAAATGCTGGCAAAATAATAATGCAACCTGGTTTGCGTTAAGAACCCAATGTACTTAGATTACCAGGTGGCTCTCTGTCTTAGTATGTTGACCACTCTCTGTCCCAACACGGTCCGGTCTGGCCTTTGGATGGAGTGGCCTTCCAACAGCGTGACAGAAAGAGACAGACAGAGAGACCAGCATGCCATTGCAGGCCTCGTTTGTCCAATTCTAATGCTCTTCGACAAGCCTAATGCACATACAGTAAGTGTCAGTGTGCAATTCCTAATGACTCAGCTCAGGCAGATTCGGCTCCCATTCCAGATCGTGCTTTCCTCCTGGAGGGGGAAGGTGTGCCGTAAATTCTAGCTCTTCATTTCACTTCAGCATATCTTCCAGGTGAGAAGGGCTCATAAAGAATATAAAGTGTCCCTGTCTTTGAAATTTGGAGATCATACAAATGATCCTCGTCAAACCGGTTGCAAGTGGATCAACCTTGAAAAACTGCAACCTTCAACACCCCCCCCCCCCCACCACCCACTAGTCCATATGCCAGCCTGTTCAAGTCCTATCTACCTGTATTCCCCCCAGGCTAGCTGGCATTCAGCTATGGGCTACCTGCATTCGGAAGTTTTATCTGATGAATGGACAGGCGTAAATAAAACAGAGGTGCTTATAGTGGGTCCATCAGCTAAAGCCTAAATTGGTCTTGGACTTCTCGACTCTTTTCTCTGTCTTTTGCAAACCTCAAGTCCGCAATCTTGGTGTTATCTTTGACAGTCACCTCTCTTTTGAGAATCAGATTAATTCTGTAGTCAAGAGTTGCTTTTTCCAGCTTCGTCTATTAGGTAAGATCAGGCCTTTTTTATCTTCTAAGGATCTTGAGAAAGCTACTCCTGCTTTTATCTTTTCTCGCCTTGATTACTGCAACTCGCTGTATTCTGGGATCAGCAAATCCCTGATATGCAGGTTACAGCTGGTCCAGAATGCTGACTCTCGCTTCCTGGTTGGGACAAGAAAGTCTGATTCTGTTTCTCCAATATTAGCTTCTTTACACTGGCTGCCTGTCAGTTTTCGAATTGATTTTAAAATCTTGTTGCTAGTTTTTAAATCTTTACATGGGCTTGCTCCTGCCTATTTATCTGAATTGTGTGCTTTACACCAGTCATCTAGAGTGCTTAGATCTTCTGGTCAGTTGTCTCTTGTTGTCCCTCGGAACAAGTGTAAAACTAAGGGGGACAGACAGGGCTTTGGCAGCCTCGCCTGTGGAACTCTTTACGTCATCATATAAAGGAGTCGTCTACAATTCAAAATGAGATTAAAGACTCATTTCTATTCACTTGCATTCCGTGATCTTCAGTAATACCGATGGTTTCCTCATTGTGATTATATAACATTACTTCTATTTATTTATTTTATTTATGTTCATATATTTTATTTCTACTTATGTTATTTATGTTATTTATTGGGCGGCACGGTGGCGCAGTGGTAGAGCTGCTGCTTCGCAGTTAGGGGACCTGAGGTTTGCTTCCCGGGTCCTCCCTGCGTGGAGTTTGCATGTTCTCCCCGTGTCTGCGTGGGTTTCCTCCCACAGTCCAAAGACATGCAGGTTAGGTGGATTGGCGATTCTAAATTGGCCATAGTGTGTGTGTGGGTGTGTTTGTGTGTGTCCTGCGGTGGGTTGGCACCCTGCCCAGGATTGGTTCTTGCCTTGTGCCCTGTGTTGGCTGGGACTGGCTCCAGCAGACCCCTGTGACCCTGTGTTTGGATTCAGCGGGTTGGAAAATGGATGGATGTTATTTGTTCTTTTTATTCTATTATTGTAAAGCATTTTGGCCACAGCATTTCCTATGTTGTTTTAAATGTGCTATATAAATAAGTTGACATTGACATTAAAATAACAGTATAAAGACGTCCTGTGATGGACTGGCGCCCCGTCTGGGGTTTGCTCCCTGCCTTGCTCCCTGTGCTAGTTGGGATAGGCTCCAACAGACCACCGCAACGCTGTTCAGGACTAAGTGAGTTAAAAGATGACTGACTAACTGACTGAAACACAATTTTACAAATAACAGACAATCTACAAAATATTTATCATGCTAGATGTTACCAATTTGTTGCTCTCCAATCAGGAACAGGTGATCAAGCACCTGGAGCACTTCTGGGTGGGCTATAAAAAGGACCGGCAACCACCACTCAGGGCCAGAATCAGGAGGAAGAGGACCAGGTTGCCTGGGAGGGCTGGTGGTGCCAGAAGAAGGGTTGTGGTTTGTGTTATAACTGTGCTTGGGACTGTTTTGTGGCTGGAGGGTTCACGGGGAAGACGTGCCCTCCAGCTGAAGAAAAATAAAGTCTTTTTGTACTTTTACACGTGCCTCTGTGTAAGTCTGTGCCGGGTCAGGCGCTATATTCAGGAAGTGATCCCCTGAGGCAATGCAGGCTCTGAGAGACTGTTTTGGAACTACGGACTGGGATATCCTGCAGGGGTCATATAGTGAGAACATTGCGGAGGTTGTTGACTGCACTACTGACTACATCAATTTCTCTATGGACATTGTAGTTCCAGTAAGAACAATATGCTGCTATGCTAACAACAAGCCATGGATCACAAGTAACATCAAGGGCCTTTTAAACCAGAAGAAAACGGCTTTTAAAGGTGGTGATCAGCATGAGCTCAAGCGCGTGCAGAAGGAACTCCGAGTCCAGCGCAGGGTGGCGAAGGAGCAGTACAGGAGAAAGCTGGAGCAGAAGTTGCAGAATAACAGCATGAAGGAAGTGTGGGATGGGATGAAAATCATCACTGGCTGCAGCTCGAAGTGGGGTGCCACCATCGAGAAATACGTGGAGACAGCAAACCAGATGAACAACTTCTTTAAAAGGCTTGACCACCCTAACCCACCTCGGAGTATGACTTTAGGCCTGTCGCCCTGACGTCACATGTGATGAAGACCATGGAGCGGCTGCTGCTTCACCACCTGAGGCCACAGGTCCGCCACGCCCTCGACTCTCTGCAGTTTGCATACCAGGAGAAGGTGGGAGCGGAGGATGCCATCATCTATATGCTACACTGATCCCTCTCTCACTTGGACAGAGGCAGTGGTGCTGTAAGAATTATGTTTCTAGACTTCTCTAGCACCTTCAACACCATCCAACCTCTGCTCCTTAGGGACAAGCTGACAGAGATGGGAGCAGATTCATACCTGGTGGCATGGATCATGGACTACCTTACAGACAGACCTCAGTATGTGTGTCTCGGGAACTGCAGGTCTGACATTGTGGTCAGCAACACAGGAGCGCCGCAGGGGACTGTACTTTCTCCGATTCTGTTCAGCCTATATACATTGGACTTCCAATACAACTCAGAGTCCTGCCACGTGCAAAAGTTCACTGACGACACTGCTATCGTGGGCTGCATCAGGAGTGGGCAGGAGGAGAAGTACAGGAACCTAATCAAGAACTTTGTTAAATGGTGCGACTCAAACCACCTACACCTGAACACCAGCAAAACCAAGGAGCTGGTGGTGGATTTTAGGAGGCCCAGGCCCCTCATGGACCCCGTGATCATCAGAGGTGACTGTGTGCAGATGGTGCAGACCTATAAATACCTGGGAGTGCAGCTGGATGATAAACTGGACTGGACTGCTAATACTGATGCTCTGTGTAAGAGAGGACAGAGCCGCCTATACCTCCTTAGAAGGCTGGTGTCCTTCAACATCTGCAATAAGATGCTGCAGATGTTCTATCAGACGATTGTGTCGAGCGCCCTCTTCTACGTGGTGGTGTGCTGGGGAGGCAGCATAAGGAAGAGGGACGCCTCACGCCTGGACAAACTGGTGAGGAAGGTAGTCTCTATTGTAGGCACGGAGCTGGACAGTTTGACATCCGTGGCAGAGCGACGGGCGCTGAGCAGACTCCTGTCAATCATGGAGAATCCACTGCATCCACTGAACAGGATCATCTCCAGACAGAGGAGCAGCTTCAGCAACAGACTGCTGTCACCATCCTGCTCCACTGACAGACTGAGGAGATCGATCCTCCACCACACTATGCGACTCTTCAGTTCCACTCGGGGGGGTAAACTATCTATCTATCTATCTATCTATCTATCTATCTATCTATCTATCTATCTATCTATCTATCTATCTATCTATCTATCTATCTATCTATCTATCTATCTATCTATCTATCTATCTATCTATCTATCTATCTATCTATCTATCTATCTATCTATCTATCTATCTATCTATCTACAGTGCATCCGGAAAGCATTCACAGCACATCACTTTTTCCACATTTTGTTATGTTACAGCCTTATTCCAAAATGGATTAAATTCATTTTTTTCCTCAGAATTCTCCACACAACACCCCATAATGACAACGTGAAAAAAGTTTACTTGAGGTTTTTGCAAATTTATTAAAAATAACAAAATTGAGAAAGCACATGTACATAAGTATTCACAGCCTTTGCCATGAAGCTCAAAATTGAGCTCAGGTGCATCCTGTTTCCCCTGATCATCCTTGAGATGTTTCTGCAGCTTCATTGGAGTCCACCTTGTGGTAAATTCAGTTGACTGGACATGATTTGGAAAGGCACACACCTGTCTATATAAGGTCCCACAGTTGACAGTTCATGTCAGAGCACAAACCAAGCATGAAGTCAAAGGAATTGTCTGTAGACCTCCGAGACAGGATTGTCTTGAGGCACAAATCTGGGGAAGGTTACAGAAAAATTTCTGCTGCTTTGAAGGTCCCAGTGAGCACAGTGGCCTCCATCATCCGTAAGTGGAAGAAGTTCGAAACCACCAAGACTCTTCCTAGAGCTGGCTGGCCATCTAAACTGAGAGATCGGGGGAGAAGGGCATTAGTCTGGGAGGTGACCAAGAACCCGATGGTCACTCTGTCAGAGCTCCAGAGGTCCTCTGTGGAGAGAGGAGAACCTTCCAGAAGGACAACCATCTCTGCAGCAATCCACCAATCAGGCCTATATGATAGAGTGGCCAGACGGAAGCCACTCCTTAGTAAAAGGCACATGGCAGCCTGCCTGGAGTTTGCCAAAAGGCACCTGAAGGACTCTCAGACCATGAGAAAGAAAATTATCTGGTCTGATGAGACAAAGATTGTGAATGCCAGGCGTCACATTTGGAGGAAACCAGGCACCGCTCATCACCAGGCCAATACCATCCCTACAGTGAAGCATGGTGGTGGCAGCATCCTGCTGTGGGGATGTTTTTCAGCGGCAGGAACTGGGAGACTCGTCAGGATAAAGGGAAAGATGACTGCAGCAATGTACAGAGACATCCTGGATGAAAACCTGCTCCAGAGCGCTCTTGACCTCAGACTGGGGCGACGGTTCATCTTTCAGCAGGACAACGACCCTAAGCACACAGCCAACATATCAAAGGAGTGGCTTCAGGACAACTCTGAATGTCCTTGAGTGGCCCAGCCAGAGCACAGACTTGAATCAAATTGAACATCTCTGGAGAGATCTTAAAATGGCTGTGCACCGACGCTTCCCATCCAACCTGATGGAGCTCGAGAGGTGCTGCAAAGAGGAATGGGCGAAACTGGCCAAGGATAGGTGTGCCAAGCTTGTGGCATCATATTCAAAAAGACTTGAGGCTGTAATTGCTGCCAAAGGTGCATCGACAAAGTATTGAGCAAAGGCTGTGAATACTTATGAACATGGGACTTCTCAGTTTTTCTATTTTTAATAAATTTGCAAAAATCTCAAGTAAACTTTTTTCACGTTGTCATTATGGGGTGTTGTGTGCAGAATTCTGAGGAAAAAAATGAATTTAATCCATTTTGGAATAAGGCTGTAACATAACAAAATGTGGAAAAAGGGATGCGCTGTGAATACTTTCTGGATGCACTCTATCTATCTATCTATCTATCTATCTATCTATCTATCTATCTATCTATCTATCTATCTATCTATCTATCTATCTATCTATCTATCTATCTATCTATACGGCGTCCTTTTCACAACAGTTAAATGTGACCTTCCTTTTCATCCTCAGTTGGTAGCCAACTCCAGGCTCCAGGTGGGCCAAAAAGGAATAAATGGTATTAACTGGAAACCTTTAAACTGGACTAAAACCAGCAAGTATGCTGTCTTCCAAACCCGAGTTTAGCAATCTGTACCCATTGAGGAGTGAATTTGGAAGGATTTGTACCTTTTCAGATCCACTGTGGTAACGTTGAAGACGACTCCCTTGAGCCAGAGAATCATAAAGAGGCGCTGGGAGAATGGACAGTTTCCAATGCTTTCGCCATCACTGCCAGCCTGAAACACACAAAACAAAAAATAAAAAAAGTCAAGGACTCGGAAGAACAGAAGCTCAGATCCTTTTGCTTTGTGTGAAATATGTGTGTATGCGTTCGTGAATTACAGCGGACTAATCACACCACAAAGCATCTCACGTCAAAGATTTGCCCTGTGGTGGGCCACAGCATTGGCACCAAGAGCTAAGTGGAGAACTCCTTCAGTCAGAGGCTCACCATCAAAGCATTCATTCAGCTGCAGTGGGAATGAATTAAAGGGGTGAGACTGGAAGCACTTTCTTTATGCAAAGAGTTCTGGGACTCTGGAACAAACTACCGAGACATGGAGTTGACATCTTGACACCCTTTAAGAAGAATCTGGATGAGATGTTGGGACAACTGAGCTTTTAGCTAAACAAATGGACCTGAGGGAGTGAATGGGCTCCTCTCGTTTGTCACATTTCTTATGTTCAAAAGAACTATAAGATAAACACTGCTGGTGAAGGGAAAGCCGGTTCAGGTAAAAAATAAAGTTTATCCCGTAAATAACAATGGCCGCCATTTCATTAACACTTATTTTTACATACAAATGAAAAATGGAGAAGGGATAAGAAGATCATGGCTGGTGTACAGTGAGAGAAAATGACAGCATGGTGTGCCTTTGTTGCCATCATTTTGGAAGTGGGAGTTAACAGCCAGCTCAGCAGCGATGGGAGAAATGTATCAGCTCAATTAAAGCACCGCAAAAAAGTCTGCTGAACACTAATATGGATGGCTGGCACAATTTCTCAGAGGGCTGAAGCACAGACGTCATCAGCTCTAATGTTTCACGTGCGCACATTGTCACAAGAATAGTCCAAAGACATCAAAAAGGTTTGGGGCAGCCACCCATGTATTGTGCCCTGGCTGCAAATGGCTAAATCGTACTGAGTTCTTGACAGGTTTAAATCCAAAACAGAACTGACTTTAGGATGAGAAATATGGCGGCTTAAAAGGCTGAGACAGGAAGTGATGTCATTTGGACCAGACGTGATTTCGCTGGGACCGGAACTGATGTCATCAATAGCTCTGAAACTGGAAGTGACGTCATCAATAGCTCCTAAGCCAGAAAGTGACATCACCATTGACACCTGCACCGGAAGTAACATCACCATAGGCCATTAAACAACTTCCACCACCCCCCCCCCCCCCCCCCAAAACCCAGAACCAACACCCAAATGGTACCGAAAATGAAATCATCAAAGGCGTGGGAAGCGAGCGGCATTTCCCATGGATGGTCTGCAGAGGATTGAGGGAGAAGGTCAGTGTAGCTCGCCACCCTCTGGTCTGGCATGGTACTACAATTACTTAGGCCCTTTAGCTGCCGCCCAATTGCACGTGTGTGACAACATGCACACACACATCGACAGTTCTAATGTAAGTTTCGGATTCATGGCTATTTAAATATATCCCACACAAGAAGCATCCTAGTCCTAGTCCCGGCGAGAAGTAGGAATTCACATCCGAGAATGAACTACATCACGATTTTACAGCACCCTCTTGCTGTAAATTTCCACTCATGGTGACATTTTCTAGTGTTTCAATACTAAGGCTACACCATAAAGATAATAATAATAATGATAATACCTTGGGGGCACTGGGTACCCGCTATCTCGCGGCTGAGCCACTCGAAGGGCGTTGGGGCGCCTGTTAGAGAAAGCGATTGTATTTAAAGAGGTGGGATATAGAAGAGTATGAGGGGCGCAAGAGGAAGACGGTTTAGTCCTTAGTTATTATAGGAAGAAAATCAGTTACGTCAGTATGTCACCACAACTGTCTATTTTACATACCAATGAATAATAAAATGTAGTAATAGAATCTTTGGAAAGTGAGAAGATGCCTGAGGAGTGGAGAAGAATTGTACTGGTGCCGATATTTAAGAATAAGGGGGATGTGCAGGACTGCAGTAACTACAGGGGGATAAAATTGATGAGCCACAGCATGAAGTTATGGGAAAGAGTAGTGGAAGCTCAGTTAAGAAGTGAGGTGATTATCAGTGAGCAGCAGGATGGTGTCATGCCAAGAAAGAGCACCACAGATGCAATGTTTGCTCTGAGGGAGTTGATGGAGACGTTTAGAGAAGGCCAGAAGGAGTTGCATTGCGTCTTTGTGGACCTGGAGAAAGCATATGACAGGGTGCCTCGAGAGGAGCTGTGGTATTGTATGAGGAAGGTGGGAGTGGCAGAGAAGTACGTAAGAGTTGTACAGGATATGTACGAGGGAAGTGTGACAGTGGTGAGGTCTGTGGTAGGAGTGACGGAGGTGGGATTACATCAGGGATCGGCTCTGAGCCCTTTCTTATTTGCAGTGGTGATGGACAGGTTGACAGACGAGATTAGACAGGAGTCCCCATGGACTGTGAATGTTGCTGATGACATTGTGATCTGTAGTGAGAGCAGGGAGCAGGTTGAGGAGACCCTGGAGAGGTGGAGATCTGCTCTAGAGAAGACAGGAATGAAGATCAGTAGGACCACCAAGACAGAATACATGTGTGTAAATGAGAGGGAGGTCAGTGGAATGATGAGGATGAGGGGAGTAGAGTTGGCGAAGTTGGATGAGTTTAAATACTTGGGATCAACAGTACAGAGTAATGGGGATTGTGGAAGAAAGTGAAAAAGAGAGTGCAGGCAGGGTGGAGTGGGTGGAGAAGAGTGTCAGGAATGATTTGTAAAAGACGGATATCAGCAAGAGTGAAAGGGAAGGTCCACAGGACGGTAGTGAGACCAGCTATGTTATATGGGCTGGAGACGGTGGCACTGACCAGAGAGCAGGAGACAGAGCTGGAGGTGGCAGAGTTAAAGATGCTAAGATTTGCATTGAGTGTGATGAGGATGGACAGGATTAGAAATGAGGACATTAGAGGGTCAGCTCAAGTTGGATGGTTGGGAGACAAAGTCAGAGAGGTGAGATTGTGTTGGTTTGGACATGTACAGAGGAGAGATGCTGGGTATATTGGGAGAAGGCTGCTAATGATAGAGCTACCAGGTAAGAGGAGAAGAGGAAGGCCTAAGAGAAGGTTTATGGATGAGCTGAAAGAGGACATGCGGGTGATGGCTCTGACAGAACAAGATGAAGAGGACAAGAAGATATGGAAAAAGATGATCCGCTGTGGCAACCCCTAATGGGAGCAGCCAAGAGAAGAAGAAGAAGAAGAAGAAGTTAAGGTACAGTGCCCTAATAGCTGCGGCCTCAGCCATGAACCATCTGCACAGCGCCACCTGGTGGCCCAGTGCTAGGAATCCTCCTACATTCCTGCATGACTGCTCAGATAGTGAATCTCAGCCAAGTTTCCGTATCTCAGTCAGTCCAGGCGCTCAGGTTAACCAGCGGTAACACGAAACGTGATGTAACTTAAGAATGACACCGGAGATGCCTGGCAAGGCTGAATTATACATGGAAATTCCATTACTTGCATCATTAGGCCACAGGATTCGCCACAGGAGGTTTGACTTGTTTCATTTCATAATCCTCTTATAAAAGCAGCAGTGTGCTGCTGAGCTCCACATGACCACCCAGAGGATTAGATGGATTGCACAGTCAAGGGAGCACGGGCACAACGCTCTTCTCCTAGTGTTGAGACGGCTTAATCTCAAGTGCAGCAGATACTTCCTGGCACCCTGTGTAAAAACAGGGCTACCGGAAACTGCAGATGTGTCACTCAAGCACTGCTGATGCCACCTGCTGTTTGGGTGTCATGACTTAGTGACCGTACAGCGATGTAAGAAACCGGACTCTGAGCACACTCAACCAGTTTCACTCCACAGAAACCCTAATCGTGACAGATCTGTACATGACAGGATAATAATAATAATAATAATAATGAATATTTAATGACCACACAGCAATGTAAGAAGCACAATCAACCAATTTCACTCTACAGCAACCCTAATTATGACAGATCTGTACAGGACAGGATAATAATAATAATATTAATAATAAATAATAATAATAATAATAATAATAATAATGGGCGGCACGGTGGCGCAGTGGTAGTGCTGCTGCCTCGCAGTTGGAAGACCTGGGGACCTGGGTTCGCTTCCCGGATCCTCCCTGCGTGGAGTTTGCATGTTCTCCCCGTGTCTGTGTGGGTTTCCTCCGGACGCTCCGGTTTCCTCCCACAGTCCAAAGACATGCAGGTTAGGTGGATTGGCGATTCTAAATTGGCCCTAGTGTGTGCTTGGTGTGTTTGTGTGTGTCCTGCGGTGGGTTGGCACCCTGCCCGGGATTGGTTCCTGCCTTGTGCCCTGTGTTGGCTGGGATTGGCTCCAGCAGACCCCCGTGACCCTGTGTTCGGATTCAGCGGGTTGGAAAATGGATGGATGGATGGATGGATAATGATAATAATGAATATTTAGTGACCACACAGCGATGTAAGAAGCACAATCAATCAATTTCACTCTACAGCACTCTACATGACTGGGATCCATCAGTATTAGTCGCCAACAGTCATTCCTTCTCCTGGCATGTCATGCCGACTACACCATACAGCCATATCTATACTGACTTCAGATGAGACAGTAAAAAAAAATTTAATGGAAAAGGATTGGGAGAAGAGACAGATAAGAAAACACAGCTGACCAGTTGTCAGATTTTAAACATTAAGCAAAGTCTTTTAATCTAAAAAATATTACTTTGTAACCAGGCTTGGACCAATCCAAATAATACAATACACACCACATACACCATGCCAGTGTTCCAAATGGCGTCATACGTCACATTCTTCAGTGTAATTCTGGGAAAGATGAGCTTGTGAATGGTCGACACAACTATACTATACTATACACCATTGGTTCTCAAACTGTCGGGCTGTCCCCCTAGGGGGGCGTGAAGTAACAAAAAGGGGGGCGCGAAGATGTGAAAAATGGAAAACAAGAATCGAAAATATGAAAAATACATCTATTGAAACCAAACCAAATTAACTTAAACTACATTCTGATACTAGAAAAATAAATATAGAGTTAGATAAATGTTGATAAAAGTTAAGTAGGTATAATAAAATATGCATCTATGATATATCATTAATTAAAAAAGAACAAATTGGTATTAGTGGGATCCTTTCAAAAAAACGTTAGGGGGGCGCGATGAAAACTGTTATGAAAACTCGGGTCGCAGATATTAAAGGTTGAGAAACGCTGTTATACACAACATGGCGTCGGTAAACTTTCTAAATATTGAATAAGGCAAGAAATGAATGTGAAAATTGACACTCAACTCTAAACAATACGGCATTGTTAAACTTGGTACATACTGCATAATTCAAGAAATGAATGTGGAAGTCGTAATGCTTTGGGTCCAAAATCCATTATTTCATATACAACATGTACTCAAACCTCACTGGGAAGGCAACAATAATGAAAAAAAAATCACATAATAAGAATATCACAGGAAAAAATCTCATAGTAGCTGACACAAACAATTGGACATGGCATTCTAAAACCAGCTTAATCCAATTCAGGGTCACAAAAGACCCGAGCCCATTTAGGCAGCATCAGATACAAGAGCCCCGTGAGAGATGCCAGTCCAACGTAGGGTTTACTAACACACACACAGCCCCTCACTGGGTGCTCTTGAGTTGTCAGCTAACCTAACTTGCACGACTTTGAAATGTGCGAGGAGATGCAACAAAGCCAAAGGGAGAATGTGCAAACTGCACAGAGACAAGGACTGGCAGCAGGATATTTCAGTTCAGGAGGTCTGAACCAATAAGTCAATGTTGTTAACCACACTGTACCACCTAAAGTATGAGTGGTTACAAAACAGTGGGAAAAGTAAAGCCTGACGGCAAGTGTCATCACAAACTATTCTACATCGCAAATAAGAAGCCAAAGAAATCAGTAAGTACTTTACATAGTGCCTCTCAATGTGGGCATCATGCATTAAGTAAAAACAATATGAAGTAGTACAGTTATTTTCATTAAGGAATATCATAATCCAATATGAGTGGCATGACACGTCATGCTGATGTATAAGAATAAAGCTCAATTTACAGTCCAGGTGGAGTTGGCATGATTTTCTTTTGTCTGTGAATTTTGTTTCTCTCCAGTTTCTTCCCATATCCTAACTAAAAACATGCATAGAGTAAAGTGCTACATAAATAATAATAATAAATGTAATTGATTAAATAAATATTACAACAAATTCACACATCCAGATCCCTAGTTCAGGGTGGTCTTTTCCACCTCTAAGACTAGCACCTAACTCGGTGTTACGTATACAAAGTGATGTGTATTTTATGTTTTATTGTTGTTACTATTAAGTTACTGTTTATTATTTCTATGTTATTTTTGCTGTTCTCTAGGGGTGTACAATGGCTGACCTCCCACTATGTAAAGTAATTATTGATTTCTTTGGGTTTTTATTCACTATTTACGGTGTGGCTATAGAGGTGGTCCACTCCTACAAGTATTTGGGGGTCCACATTAATGGCAGATTGGATGGGTCTCATAACACAGAGGAAACGGAGAAGAAAGGGCAGAGCAGGCTCTTTATTCTTAGGAGATTGTGTTCCTTTAATGTGGGAAGTGACATCCTTCACATCTTCTACAACTCTATGATGGCCAGTGTGGTGTGCTGGGCTGGTAACATCACTTCAACAGAGGACCACCGAATCAGCACGCTAATTAAAAGGGCACTCTGGACCCCCTGGAGGTTGTAGCGAAGAACAGAATTAAAACAAAGCTGAATGCCACTATGAACAATGCCACACATCCTCTCTGTGACACACCAACACTGAGGACTTTCAGCCAATGAATTATTCAGCAGAAGTGGGTCAAGAAATGTGACGGGGGGTCCGTTATACCAACAGCAATACGTCTGTATCAGGCCTCACGGAGACTGGGACTGCTAAGTCAGATCTTTTTCTTTCTTTTGAATTTTTCTTGCTTTATAGTTATTCTGGTTTGTGTTCAGTCAAAAGTATGTATGTAAATTTATTTATTTACTTATTTATCTACCTACTTATGGTGCAGTGGGTAGCGCTGCTGCCTCGCAGTTAGGAGACCTGGGTTCACTTACCGGGTCTTCCCAGTGTGGAGTTTGGTCCAGTTTCCTCCCACAGTCTGAAGACATGCAGGTTAGATGCATTGGCGATCCTAAAATTGTCCCTAGTGTGTGCTTGGTGTGTGGGTGTGCGTCCTGCCCGGGGTTTGTTTCCTGCCTTACACCCTGTGTTGTCTGGGGTTGGCTCCAGCTGACCCCCATGACCCTGTAGTTAGGATATAGCGGGTTGGATAATGGACGGATGGATCTACCTACTTATGTATTTATTTAAAGAGCTTCTGTAAAAAAACAAATTTCCCCCATTTATCTCTGACCCCCAAAGATCATGCAAAAAGACAATTTCCTCTTGAGGGAAAAAAATGTATAAAAATTCAAAATAATTCAAAATTCACATGAGGTTTTGTCCCTTTAAATATGTCTAAGTATCTTTGTGAGTGGAGCCCCAGGAGGTGGAACCTCCCTGACAACACCACTTCTGATTCCTCCCTCAGGTTATTTAAATGGGTTGGGAAGTCTCAAGTCTATTTTATATTTGTGCATTGAGCATAAGGTGTAGCTAGGCCATAGCCCTGGTAGCATTACTGCATACAAATGTTTGTGGCGCACCATCTGTTGGAATGCACAATGTTATATGCCATTGGGTATGGGATTCATAAAAACAGTGTTAATGCTTGTGATGTGGCATCTATTGGAATGACAAATGTAATGAATTTACTTGCTCAAATATTTGTAATGCACCATCTGTTGGAATGAAAGATACATAGCAACTGGATGGACAAGCAGCTACAGAGACACACAGGCACTTATTCTTTCATTAAGGTGGATATATATATATATATATATATATATATATATATATATATATATATATATATATATATATATATATATATATATATATATATATATATATATATATATATATATATATATGCTGACAGATATGGTGTCTTCTTATCCTAATCTCATTATTCTCCTGTATATATAACATGCTGATAGGCTCCAGTCCTTCACAACCGTGTCTTAGTTAAAAGAGACCACACGACAGATGGATATTTGGGTGACCCAGTGTCACAGTGGTTAGCACTGTTGTCTGATACATTTACTCATTTCAAAAGGAAAATATGAATATTTCAATTACAATAAAGTAAACCTGAGAATCGATTGCAGCTTGCTGCCTTCGTGCTTCACATTTCACTCATGGTGTTACAATAAGCTGGCAAATAATGAAATTCCATCCTGCTGGGGTCCGCTCCATTGTAAGCAGGAAACAATATGATGAGATGCACGCTGTGGTTGTCAGAACTGCCATTCATGTCAGGACAGGACACCCGAAAGGCTGAACGCGACTTCACGTTTTCATGTATTTGAGTACAACATGTGCAGCAGAAACTGAAGCTCAGTTTGTATGGAGCCTTTCATGATATGTGTTTTGGTCTACACTGGATTCAGAAGTTCTTCAGACCACCCTTCACTTTCTGCACACTTTACTGTGTTGTCATTTTCATTTTAAATGGTTATTTATGCCCATCAGTTCACACTCAATAACCCATAATGACAAAGTTAAAACATTTTTTTCAGACAGCATTGCAAGTTCATAAAACAAATTGTAACGGCCGACCCCTTACCCGGCTGGCAGCCACACTACCAGGTCCCGTGGCCTGGATAAATTACTGAGGAAAACCTAAATCTACCAAGCCGTACCTCTGATAAATAATATTTTCCCCCAATCGACGGTTAAACACAAGCAAACGATATCAGAATGTAAATCAAGTGCAGTGATAATATTAGATGAAACAAAATGACAAATATAATAATACAAATCTCTGGTGTAATATACTGTATATACAGTCATATGAAAAAGTTTGGGAACCCCTCTTAATTCTTTGGATTTTTGCTTATCATTGGCTGAGCTTTCAAAGTAGCAACTTCCTTTTAATATCTGACATGCCTTATGGAAACAGTAGGATTTCAGCAGTGACATTAAGTTTATTGGATTAACAGAAAATATACAATAAGCATCATAACAAAATTAGACAGATGCATAAATGTGGGCACCCCAACAGAGATATGACATCAATACTTAGTTGAGCCTCCTTTTGCTAATCTAACAGCCTCTAGACGTTGTCCTCCTATAGCCTGTGATGAGTGTCTGATTCTGGATGGAGGTATTGTTCACCATTCTTCATACAAAATCTCTCCAGTTCAGTTCAATTTGATGGACAGCCTGCTTCAAATCATCCCATAGATTTTCGATGATCTTCAAGTCAGGGGACTGTGACGGCCATTCCAGAACATTGTAGTTCTCCCTCTATATGAATGTCTTTGTAGATTTCCAACTGTGTTTTGGGTCATTGTCTTGTTGGAATATCCAACCCCTGCGTAACTTCAACTTTGTGACTGATGCTTGAACATTATCCTGAAGAATTTGTTGAAATTGGGTTGAATTCATCTGACCCTCGACTTTAACAAGGGCCCCAGTCCCTGAACTAGCCACATAGCCCCACAGCATGATGGAACCTCCACCAAATTTGACAGTAGGTAGCAGGTGTTTTTCTTGGAATGCTGTGTTCTTCTTCCGCCATGCAAAGCACTTTTTGTTTTGACCAAATAACTCAATTTTTGTCTCTTCAGTCAAAGCACTTTGTTCCATAATGAATCTGGCTTGTCTAAATGAGCATTGGCATACAACATGTGACTCTGTTTGTGGCGTGAGTGCAGAAAGGGCTTCTTTCTCATCACCCTGCCATACAGATGTTCTTTGTGCAAATTGCGCTGAATTGTAGAACGATGTACAGATGCACCATCTGCAGCAAGATGTTCTACAGGTCTTTGGAGGTGATCTGTGGGTTGTCTGTCACCATTCTCACAATCCTGCTCATATGCCACTCCTGTATTTTTCTTGGCCTGCCAGACCTGCTGGGTTTAACAGCAACTGTGCCTGTGGCCTTCCATTTCCTGATTCCATTCCTGACAGTTGAAACTGACAGTTTAAACCTCTGAGATGGCTTTTTGTAGCCTTCCCCTAAACCAGGAGACTCAACAATCTTTGTTTTCAGATCTTTGGAGAGTTGCTTTGAGGATCCCATGCTGTCACTCTTCAGAGGAGAGTCAAAGAGAAGGAAGCACAACTTGTAATTGACCACCTTAAATACCTTTATATCTCATGATGGACACACCGGTCTATGAAGTTCAAGGTTTAACAAGCTCATCCAACCAATTTGGTGTTGTAAGTAATCAGCATTGAGCAGTGACAGGCATTCAAATCAGCACAATGACAAGGGGACCCACATTTGTGCACAGCCAGTTTCTCACATTTGATTTAATTTCATACAACTAAATACTGCGTCACTAAAAATCTTTGTTCAGAAAACACCGCAGTACTCAGATGTTCCTAGGAAATGAAAGACAGACCACTGTTATCTTTATTGTTGAAAGGAGAGTCAATTATTAGATAGATAGATAGATAGATAGATAGATAGATAGATAGATAGATAGATAGATAGATAGATAGATAGATAGATAGATAGATAGATAGATAGATAGATACTTTATTAATCCCAAGGGGAAATTCCCATACTTCAACAGCAGCATACTGATACAAAAACAATATTAAATTAAAGAGTAATAAAAATGCAGGCATAACAGACAATAACTTTGTATATTGTTAATGTTTGCCCCCCCGGGTGGAATTGAAGAGTTGCATAGTGTGGGGGAGGAACGATCTCCTCAGTCTGTCAGTGGAGCAGGACGGTGACAGCAGTCTGTCGCTGAAGCTGCTTTTCTGTCTGGAGATGATCCTGTTCAGTGGATGCATAGGATTCTCCGTAATTGATAGGAGCCTTTTGAGCGCCCATCGCTCTGCCACGGATGTCAAACTGCATGTTTGATGCATATGCAGGATGAGAGGGGTTCCCAAACTTTTTCAAATGACTGTATATAACCCTCCACCATACCAGCAAAGTGAAAGGCACTATATATACAATAATGAATCCTCCCTTGTCCCTGCACACAAATAACAAACACACAATACAAATAATGACAACTGAAATGATAATGAATGTGAAAATGAGTCCAGGTAAATAACTGTCCAAATTACTGATAGCTGTTCAAAATGTTTGTGTTTGATTCTCCTGAAATGAATACCAGAACAATCTCACTGTGATTCCTTGGCGTTGGCGGAAAATAATGTCCAACTTCGGGGTTTCTGGTGATTAATGCGTTGCAGTAAATCCGGCCGAGTGAGAAGCAAACTGGAAAAATGTCGAGATGTGAATTAAGGCAAAAAAAATGATGATCAGTTGTGGTTAGGTGAATCTCCTTCTCTTTCCTGTTTTTTTCTTATTTCGACGCCTTCCCATTTAAATAATAATGCCCCAGATATAAATGGAAACGTTTTGACGTTTCCAGGGGGTCACTGCCTCCCCGCAACAACCTCCCCCGTTTCTTATTACGGGGACGACATTTAAACAAACGCATACTAGTTTAAACGGGGTGATGCGACGAGATGCGACCGGGTACAAACACAATAAACAACAACACTTTTGTGGCCACACTACAAAATCAGGAACCGAAATTTAGGTGACGTCACACACGCGCGCATGGGAGGCAGCAGGGGGCGGTCTAACTACTGCTGACAGACAGGCACCGGGGAGTAATCAGGTTCTTCCTTCCCTACAGGAGCAGTAAGACCTTGACTCCTCCCTCCTTCGACTCCAGACCACGCCTTCGGATGACCACTTCCCTCTAAATGTCCCGCCTCTTCACCCTCCATAGCAACAGCCAACAGCCTTACTCTGCAGTCAGTCTACTTCAGGACTCAGTAGTTTATGATTACTTACTTGCTTGCTTATCTTCCATCCATCCATCCATCCATTTTCCAACCCGCTGAATCCGAACACAGGGTCACAGGGGTCTGCTGGAGCCAATCCCAGCCAACACAGGGCACAAGGCAGGTAACCAATCCTGGGCAGGGTGCCAATCCACCGCAGGACACACACAAACACACCCACACACCAAGCACACACTAAGGCCAATTTAGAATCACCAATCCACCTAACCGGCATGTCTTTGGACTGTGGGAGGAAACCGGAGCGCCCGGAGGAAACCCACGCAGACACGGGGAGAACATGCAAACTCCACGCAGGGAGGACCCGGGTCTCCTAACTGCGAGGCAGCAGCGCTACCACTGCGCCACCGTGCCGCCCCGCTTATCTTCCAGTGAACCCTAAAATATACGGGAGGGGGGGGGGAATACCCAACCGTTTTTCATTCTGTTTGTACTAAGTACTCTTTGCTGTGGCACTCCAGATTGTGCTCAAGTGTATCATCTTTGCTTTAATTTGCCTTGAGATGTTTCCAGAACTTGATCGGAGTCCATCTTGATTGGACATCATTAAGAAAGGCACACGTGTACCTGTGGTGATGGACAGCAGGAGGGCCTGGATGACGATAAAACGGGACATTTCATATTCTCTGCAGGAGGTCAGCAGAAGATGCCAACAATATAGATACAGGGCTATTCAAAATGAAAGAGCAGATTTCAAAAATGTATTTCAAACAAACTGTGTAAAACAGAAACACATTCCGCACATCAAGGGCAAGCACCGAACTTGGAATTCCTCAAACAACGGTATGGCGTGTTCTTAGACTGTGTCTGCATATGAAGCCTTACAAGTTGCAATTAGTGCTGGCATTGTATACCGACGACCATGAACAAAGGTTTGAATTTTGCCCGGCAATTCTCAGAGGGTATAGAAGAGGACAATTTTCCCGAACGACTTATTTTTTCAGGTGAATCAACTTTCCATCCCTCTGGTAAGGTTAATTGGCACAATGTTAGAATTTTTGGGGTGGTATGAAAATCTTTGTATGGTCGTCGAACGTGAAAGAGACTCACCGAAGGTAAATGTGTTTTGTGCCATTTCTGCAAGCAAAGTTTCTCATACCTGGACATGCTACAAAACTGGTTGCTTCCCCAACCTCAAGAAGATTCGAATGATTTAATTTTCATGCAAGATGGTACCCCACCTCATTTCCACTTGGAGGTCGGGTGTTACCTGAACGACACCATTCCAGGAAGAGGTGGACAACAAGATCTTGCTCATCGTCTATTGGCCTCCCAGGTCTCCAGACCTTTACCCCCTGCGCTTTTTATCTATGGGATGTGGTGGTCGGCTGGGGGCTGTGCCCAGCCGGGATGCCTGGAATGACCGGGAGAGGGACTATGCATCCCCCCCTGGACCACGAGAGGGCAGCCGCCATGGTTTGTATGGGGGCCACAGGAACTGAGGATGGAAGCTCAACCCTGTAAGGGCCCGTGGCCACTGCCAGGGGGCGCCCAGAGGATTGAGGAGCCCTGGACGTCAGCAATTCCACCACACCCGGAAGTGCTGCCAAAAAGGATTACCAGGGACACCCGGAGTGCTTCCGGGTGCTCATGCGGCACTTCTGTCACACCAGGAAGTGCCGCAGGAAGATCGCCAGAGGGCACCTGGAGCACGTCCAGGTGGGTGTAAAAGGGGCCGCCTTCCTCCAGTCATTAGCCGGAGTCGGGAGGAAGAGGACAAAGCTCAGGAAGGAGGAACAGAGGCGATGAATGAAGGAAGGACTGTAGGAAGACCCGGACTTAAGGGTGTTTGGTGCAGGGACACTGGGTTGTGTGCTGGACTATTGTAAATAGTGTAAACTAGCCAACCTGCGGCGTAGCAAACGTTGCATAATTATTTATTGATGGGTGAACACTTCCTGAATGACACAGTTGTCCAAAAGGGGTGGGTTTGAGGATACGACTGTGAGTGAATGAAAAGATGGAACTCTGGAGAGAGCAACATACAATTGTCCGTGACTGAAAACTGGGTTTGGCAGATACAGGCATATCGTTTTGAAAGTTTGTCCCTGCGCCTTATTAATTGTCATTGCAAAGGCCAATCTAACAGGAAATTGTCTGCGTGTAAAAGTAAAAGGCAAATTTGAATCTGATGGGGTCAGGGATATCCGGGGAATAAGGACAGTTTGTGAGGTAGGAGCTGCGATTGTCTTACACTCCAGTACATTGCGGTGAATGCTGGTAACAGTCCATCTAGTGTCATCACAGAGACTTCTTGCTAGCATGAGGTTTCTGAGAAGCATGACGACTGAACCAATTTTAAGTTTGAGTTTATGCGGAGGCATGCCAGTGGGAGTAAGACTGCTAAGAAATTCTTCGGGGAATGAAAGTTAATCTGCAGGATCGTCTGTGACGATGGAAGCAACGCTGGTGAAAGTTACTTCGTCGGTAGGGATAAGTTTCAGTACTTGTTCATTAAGGTGTAACGAGTCTTCGTTGGTGACGCTTAATATAGCTCGCGTACTGAGTTGTTCCAGAGTCACAGTTGAGAAGTCGATGTCGCCATATAGTTGTTGAACGGGATCAGAAATAAAAGGAAAACAATGTGAAGGTAATGGACGTGGGAGGAGTGTTAGAGTTGACAGGCGGGGCTCTGTCGTGCGTGCGTCTTGCTTGCCATGGACTTAGTGAATTATATATATAGATAAACGTGTGTGTGTGTTTTGGAACTGCTGGAGTCTGCCTGTTGGTGTTCGGGCTGGTTTACCACAGGGGGTACATTAAAGAAAGAGTGTTTGTTCCACCTATGCCCTCCAATCTTCAAGATTTGCAACATCGAATTGAGGAAGGGACCAGTTGACTCGTGTGTGGCCAGAAATGGTCTACTGTTTTGATGTTTGTTACGCTATACATGGTGCTCGTGTTGAGTGCATGCAACCTTAAGGACCATAGGACCAAACTTTGAACTTTCCTCTGTCTAGTGAGGTGAGGAATGTGTTTCTGTCATATCGGGTTACGACCAAAAAGTTTGCCAAACTTTTGCATCTGTTCACGACCACACACTCGGTATACGAAAAAGCCAGTTTCCCTTTTGGTTTGTGCGTGCCGATGATTTCCGCACGTGTTCAGTCTCTCCCTGTGCAGTCCCTGTGCAGCGAGCAAGCGAGCGCGAGAGAGCGAGCGAGAGAGACAGAGAGAGAGAGAGATAGAGAAACACGCGCACGAGAGAGAGACACATGCGCGCGCGTGAAACAGAGATACACGCGCGCGCGCGAGAGAGAGAGAGGGCTGGCCGCATAAGGCCGAGAAGGCAGTTAAAGAATGCACCGGACTTGTTTTTAAACAGACTGATTCGAGTATTGTTTTAACCTCGCTGTATTTAATGAAGACTTTTTTTCTATTGGATTTTAACCTCCACTTCACTTCTGTTTACAGCGATCGGTTCGTAGTGTGCAATGTTGCAATGTTACTGTTCTTGGTTGTTTATTGAATTACGGATTTTTCAAATGTTCATGTGTTCCCTGTGCTTAAAACTCATTACAAATAAGTGTTTTTAGCGAGCGGTTCGTAGCGCTATTGCGCAAACTCTTGCAATGTTAGTTTTCTCTGTTGTTCTCAGTGTTATTAAATGTTTTCACATTTAGTTTATTATTACGCTGTGCATTCTATGATATAATTAACTATATTTGTGCTTAAAAATCTTTAGAAAAAAATATTTACATACAGTTTGTACGGTCTGGAATGGAATAGTTGCATTTACATACAATCCTATGGGGGAAATTACTTCAAGTCACGACCAAATTGTGACCCGAAGTTCCACTGTATTCAAAGAGAATCATCTGCATGATACTGTATCTTAGTGCATGTTACTACAACAAGGGTTAAATCACAAAAAAAGGCCCATGCCTGTATATTTTTATTTTTCTTAGCAAGTTGGAAACCACCGATATTTCATGAGTCAAGGTCAGGGATGTAGAGAGGGTCTGACAGGGCAGAACCCCTCCACCCTTCTCTTCATGAGCTGAGGACTAGAGATAATGGTGGCAGGAAATGGATGGGTTCAAGGATGGGAGATGGGCCCACCAGGTGGCCATGATGGTGTGAATAGGCTGAACGCACCCCCAAGGAGACACGGTCGCTCCTCTGAAAACCCCCTCTTAAACGGCGATTCAATGGGAAACAAATACAGTTTTTTTTACTTCCTCTTTACTCAATCAGCTGCCGTGCCGCGTGATCTGCATCTCTGCATCTTGTGTGGCACATCGAACATTTAAAAGCCTGCACTGCAGCTGTCCTTTTGTCTCACTGCCTTGTCTTCTCTTCTCTCCCAGATATCCTCTGCTCCTGTCGGAGGTCCCACTCCCGAGGCACACCCCTACGACGAGGAAGGTTTTCTATTCTTTTAATTGAGAGACGGAGCTATGCCCTCCGAGTGCACACGGTGCCTGAATCACTCCTGAAAGAGACTTATGTTTGTTTGTGAAATGTTTGATTAAAGTTTTTGTCTCTAGAATCTCCTGAGTGTATCTGTGCAACTTTGTGACCCAAGCGTGACAATGGATAAGATAAGAGTGCTACTACGCTCGTGAGGCGGGGAAATATTAGTGGAACTAATCAGAGGCAGGACCAGGACAGCGGGACAAGTGTCGAATGAACCGAGTGAGGTAAACTTTTGAATAAGGACTGTAATGAATGAAAGGCAGCCAAACTGCTAATTGCTCAATTCATCTGAACTGAGACCGTGTGTACATCACGCAATGAAGCTTGATGCGGCCTGCACATCCTGACGTCTCCAACAGGGCCGTCTTAATGCATGGGCACGCTGGGCAGTTGCCCCACAAGCATAGGGGCCCACTTTTTTCTGATGCCTATGTTATGTTTCTGTTTCCCTATCAAAACAGGGGTCTCAGTGATATAATTGTGAATTTCCCCTTGGGATTAATAAAGTATCTATCTATCTATCTATCTATCTATCTATCTATCTATCTATCTATCTATCTATCTATCTATCTATCTATCTATCTATCTATCTATCTATCTATCTATCTATCTATCTATCTATCTATCTATCTATCTATCTATCTATCTATCTATCTATCTATCTATCTATCTATCTATCTATCTGTTGTGAAAGATTAATGTTCTTTTCGTTCCCTTGTACTAATCCTTGTCTAAGAAGTTAAGCAGAAGTAAGCTTTAAAAAACATGCTTTGCTGAGCAAACAGAAAAATATTTGTCCAAAGGACTCAAGGTCTAAGCATTCCGCACATGAGACTGTCTTATCACGTTTTCCCTTAGTTTACATCTGAACGCCATAACAAAGGGGCCAAGAAATCAAGTTCCACAAGGGGCGTTGAAGGAGCTCAAGGATTATGTATAATAAAGTGTCAACTGTTGCATTTCATAATGATATTAAATCACGCATTCTAGGGGTATAAAATCTTGCCCCACCCAACAGACAGTGTTCAGAAGAGCCCTGACGCTGTCAAGTAATATTGATTGCCTGCTTTTCTGAAACTCTGCTCACTGTGACAATGAGAAAATAAAGCTGCTATATGACAACACCTGCTGTCTTGTCTGGTGTCTTCGTCCACACTATCTATCTATCTATCTATCTATCTATCTATCTATCTATCTATCTATCTATCTATCTATCTATCTATCTATCTATCTATCTATCTGTCTGTCTGTCTGTCTGTCTGTCTGTCTGTCTGTCTGTCTGTCTGTCTGTCTGTCTGTCTGTCTGTCTGTCTGTCTGTCTGTCTGTCTATCTATCTATCTATCTATCTATCTATCTATCTATCTATTTTGCCTGGGGGCCTAAGATGCTGTCAAGATGGCCCTGGGTTACACATAACATTCTCAAAACAAGCAGAGTACAAATGCTGGCAAAATAATAATGCAACGTGGTTTGTGTTAAGAACCCAATGTACTTAGATTACCAGGTGGCTCTCTGTCTTAGTATGTTGACCACTCTCTGGCCCAACACGGTCCAGTCTGGCCTTTGGATGGAGTGGCCTTCCAACAGTGTGACAGAAAGAGACTGACAGAGAGACCAGCATGCCTTTGCAGGCCTCGTTTATCCAATTCTAATGCTCTTCGACAAGCCTAATGCACATACAGTAAGTGTCAGTGTGCAGTTCCTAATGACTCAGCTCAGGCAGATTCGGCTCCCATTCCAGCTCGTGCTTTCCTCCTGGAGGTGGAAGGTGTGCCGTAAACTCTAGCTCTTCATTTCACTTCAGCATATCTTCCAGGTGAGAAGGGCTCATAAAGAATATAAAGTGTCCTCGTCTTTGAGATTTGTTGATCTTACAAATGAACCTCCTCAAACCGGTTACAAGTGGATCAACCTTGAAAAACTGCAACCTTCAAACCACCACCCCCAACTCCACACCAGTCCATATGTCAGCCTGTTCATGTCCTATGTACCTGTATTCCCCCAGGCTAGCTGACATTCAGCTATGGGCTTACCTGCATGCAAAAGTTTTATCTGATGAATGGACAGGAGTAAATATTAAGATAGCAGTATAAAGATGTCCTGTGATGGACTGGCGCCCCGTCTGGGGTTTTGCTCCCTGCCTTGAGCCCTGAGCTAGTTTGGATAGGCTCCAGCAGACCCCTGCAACGCTGTTCAGGTCTAAGTGGGTTAAAAGATGACTGACTAACTAGGGAATCCATTCCCGGATGGGTTTATCCATTCCTGGGAATTCGGGAATCCCACATGTCATTCCCGGGAATCCCGGGCTCCCGGGGATGACACAGTGCACGGGCATCTCACATGTGAATGGTTTTAGAGCGACCGACACTTATTTTTAATAAAACTACTGCAATATGTTGACACCAATAAAAGACTAACCTTAACTACAAGCAGTTCATGCTGTCATATAAGTACATGTATCTAGTTAGTTACGGTAATAAGAGCGTAGAAAGCACAACGTGTCCAGCGTGCGGTCGTCCAGACGAGAGCGCACCTTCGTGCAGAGTACACCAGCCGCTGAGAAAGCACACTCTGCATCCACTGAAGTAGGTGGCACAGTCATCAGATACTGATATAGTGGAACCTCGGTTCACGAACATAATTTGTTCCAAAACTCTGGTCGTAACCCGATTAGGTTGTGAACCAAAGTAATTTCCCCCATTGGATTGTATGTAAATACAATTAATCCGTTCCAGACCATGAACTGTATGTAAATATTTTTTTTTAAGTTTTTAAGCACAAATATATTTAATTAAACCTTAGAATGCACAGCATAATAGTAAACTAAATGTAAAAACATTGAATAACACTGAGAAAATCTTGAACAACAGAGAAAACTAACACTGCAATAGTTTGTGCTATAGCGCTACCAACCGCTCGCTAAAAACACTTTTTTTTTTTCTAATGAGTATTTATTTCTTGATCGATTTTTACACTTTTACACGCTATATATGTGAGCTTGGCCATTCCCGTTCACCTGGGAATTCCAGCAGTTTCATTCCTGGGAATGCAGGAATGAAAAATGTCCGGGAATCCCTATGGATACTTATGGATTCCCTATGACTAACTGACTGAAAGACAATTTTACAAATAACAGACAATCTACAAAATATTTATGATGCTAGATATTACCAATTATTTGCTCTCCATTACAGGGTGGAAAACTATTTCTTTATTTATTTTTTTAGCATTTTATTGAATTTATTTAAAGCAAATAACATTCCATATAAGTAAGTCAAATTTTACAGAACTAAGTTCAAGTCAAATCAACCCCCACCCAGGAGAAAGAGAGCTAGGCCAACAGAGTAAAACTTTAAAAGTAGGAACAATAGATCAATAAATAAAATAAGATAAAAAAGAGAAGAGAATCCTTTTCCTCAATAATAATAAATAATTCTTTGCATTTATATAGTACTTTTCTCACTACTCAAAGCGCTTAGCAATTGCAGGTTAAGGGCCTTGCTCAAGGG
Organism: Erpetoichthys calabaricus; assembly: GCF_900747795.2. Taxonomy (NCBI): domain Eukaryota; kingdom Metazoa; phylum Chordata; class Cladistia; order Polypteriformes; family Polypteridae; genus Erpetoichthys; species Erpetoichthys calabaricus. The sequence continues at coordinate 15,372,304 of NC_041396.2, read as the reverse complement.
CCCAACAGAGCAGAGTCCCTTTTTACGGGATTCAAACCAGCAACCTTCCGATTGCCAGTGCAGATCGCTAACCTCAGAGCCATCACTCCACCTGATCAATTTAAATGCTTATTCTATAATGTTATTAATGTAATTAATTTTCTGATGCCTATGTCTGTTTCTGTTTTGCTATCTAAACAGTTGTTGTTTGGAACTGACTTTAAAATACTACTAATGGTTTATAATGCCTTAGATAATCTTGCTCTGCCCCATATTTTGGAATACCTTAGAGCTTCTGATGGTGGTCTGCTTATAATATCAAGAGCCAAGCTTAACCCTTAAACCATCACATACTTGGGGGGGTTAATGCAGCCCCTGGATGCCAAATACTTTTTTGCTGCACTTTTTAAGGAAACAATTCACAAAAAAAAAAGTGAAATTTTAATGGAGCACGTATTTTTTTTCATGCAAAGAGCATCACAATTACTGCAGCACTGATCATTTTACACACTGCCAAAGAACTGTAAAAACTGTACAAAAAAACTACTGCGACAATATTATATGTACAAGGTGCAACTGACACCATTGATGAAATTCAGGAAATTACTGAGACAACTGAGCTTGAACTGGAGCACACAGAGGTTTAGTAAACGCTGATGCTGGCAGGCCAGTCTAATGCAGTGGATGAATCCCAGGCACAGCGCCAGTGGTCATGAGCTGGCTGCTCAATGAATGGACGGCACGGACTGATCAGCTCCGGCGTGTTGGAAAATTGCACTGGGAACCAAATATAGCCAGTTGTGGCGTTCAACGAATGTACGTTGCCAAATATACTCGGCTCTGGCGTGCTGGCAAATTGCATTGGGAACCACCAACTATAGCCGGTTTTGCTGGTTTAAAGGTTAAAAGAAGTGGTGAGGCGGCCTGTTGCTGTTATGCAAATAAAATCTTTAATACCTTACCAATTGAAATTCACCAAGCAAATACTGTGGAACATTTTAAAAAACTGCTAAAAACCATCCATCCATTGTCTACCACTTATCCGAAGTCGGGTTGCGGGGGCAGCAGCCTAAGCAGGGAAGCCCAGACCTCCCTCTCCCCGGCCACCTCCTCCAGCTCCTCTGGGGGGACCCCGAGGCATTCCCAGGCCAGCCAGCAGATATAATACCTCCAGCGTGTCCTGGGTCTGCCCCGTGGCCTTCTCCCAGTGGGACATGCCCGGAGCACCCCCCTAGGGAGGCGTTCAGGGGGCATCCTGACTAGATGCCTGAAACACCTCAACTGACTCCTCTCAATGCGGAGGAGCAGCGATTCTACTCCGAGTCTCTCCCGGATAACTGAACTCCTCATTCTCTCTCTAAGGAAAAGTCCAGCCACCCTGCGGAAAAAACTCATTTCAGCCGCTTGTATCCGCGATCTTGCTCTTTCGGTCACAACCCAAAGCTCGTGGCCATAGGTGAGGGTAGAACATACAGTAGATAGATAGATAGATAGATAGATAGATAGATAGATAGATAGATAGATAGATAGATAGATAGATAGATAGATAGATAGATAGATAGATAGATAGATAGATACTTTATTAATCCCCAAGGGGAAATTCACATATTCCAGCAGCAGCATACTGATAAAAAACAATATTAATTAAAGAGTGATAACAATGCAGGTATACAGACAGACAATAACTTTGTATAATGTTAAATGTTAACGTTTACCCCCCCAGGTGGAATTGAAGAGTCACATAGTATGGCGGAGGAACGATCTCCTCAGTCTGTCAGTGGAGCAGGACGGTGACAGCAGTCTGTCGCTGAAGCTGCTCCTCTGTCTGGAGATGATCCTGTTCAGTGGATGCAGTGGATTCTCCATGATTGACAGGAGTCTGCTCAGCACCCGTCGCTCTGCCACAGATGTCAAACTGTCCAGCTCCATGCCAACAATAGAGCCTGCCTTCCTCACCAGTTTGTCCAGGCGTAAGGCGTCCCTCTTCTTAATGCTGCCTCCCCAGCACACCACCGCGTAAAAGAGGGCGCTTGCCACAACCGTCTGATAGAACATCTGCAGCATCTTATTGAAGATGTTGAAGGACGCCAGCGTTCTAAGGAAGTATAGTCGGCTCTGTCCTCTCTTACACAGAGCATCAGTATTGGCAGTCCAGTCCAATTTATCATCCAGCTGCACTCCCAGGTATTTATAGGTCTGCACCCTCTGCACACAGTCACCTCTGATGATCACGGGGTCCATGAGGGTCCTGGTCCTCCTAAAATCCACCACCAGCTCCTTGCTTTTGCTGGTCTTCAGTTGTAGGTGGTTTGAGTCGCACCATTTAACAAAGTCCTTGATTAGGTTCCTATACTCCTCCCCATGGGGGTAGGCCTGTTCGGTTCCATGGAGGCCACCAGGGGAAGGTGCTGTATTTTGCGATCCCTACTTTTAGGGACCCCGAAATGTTTCGAGTAAGCTTTGCCCAAGCACCGGAAGTACTCCTGGGTCAGAGATAAAAGGAGTCGCTGTACCGCCAGGTTTAAGATGGACAAAGCTCACAGAGATAGACAGAAGGAAGAAGAATCATTTAGTGCTTTTATGCAAAAATACAAAGACGCCTTTGTTGACGTATTGGTACTCAATAAACCTATAATTCAAGCCGGGACTTATGTCTGTGAGGTTATGTATGTGGTATGGGATGCAACGACCCCCTAGTGGTCACTCTGTGTATAGAAGGTCCACAATTCACACTGCATGTCAGGACAAAAAGTTTTAAAAAACTCTCTGTGATCAAATTGTGCTGAGGAACAGATCAGATCAAAGGGGTCAAACCATTTCTACCAGGAGCACAGTGGTCTCAGGAATTCTGAAATGGAAACAGTTTGGACACACTGAGCAACTCAAAAAGAGTCTTGGTTAGGGAGGTGACCAACAAGCCAATGGTCAGTCCAACAAGAGCATCAGATATCCTCTGCTGAGATGGAAGAACCCATCATAATGACAACCATCTCAGTTCACTCCACCAATCCTATGTCTAGGGTAGCTTCTATGTAGTGTTTGTTTCCATCTTCTTGCTATGTTCATAGTTCTGTCGGACCAGGGGCTAGATTTAAAAAACATGTGACCCCTAGAAAACTTACGGATCAAGGGTGAAAGTTTACCACTGTGACCACAGACACACCATGTTTGCAGATATGCACGGAAAAAGCCGTACAGCTAACCCAAACAAACTAATCACATTAAGTATAGATGATTATTGACCTGCCCTCACATTTGAATGGTGCATTAAGCTGTCTCTTGGTCTAAAATGGGGGCCATGCTTGACCATGACTGGACCACATCCTTGAGATCTGAAGTCTTTATCAGTATGGCCATTAAGAACAGGACCATCTCAAGGGGTGGGGTGAGTAACCTATGCTTAGCTTAGCTGTTAACGTGAAGACAAGATAACACATTGGTGTCCCAGGCCATTAGTTTATTCAAACTGAACATGCCTTTACGCACCTCATTTATTTATCACTGGCTGTGCTACCTGTCTAAGACGGGTTAAAATCGCAGTAATCAAAACAGACCTCAGCATTAATATTTGCAGTGCACCATCTGTTGGAATGCATTTTGTCATGCATCCACCTTTAGAAAGGGACAAGTGTCTGTGTATTTGTGTGTCTCTCTCCAGTTTCTATTTCTCTATCATTCCAACAGATGGCGCATCACAAATATTTGTAATAATAAAACACATTGCACTTGTCATTCCCACAGGTGGAACATCACATACATTAACACTGCTTTTACGAATAACATACCAAATGGCATATAACAGAGATATATGCATTGCATTTGTCATTCCAACAGATGGTGCATAACAGATACTTGCAGTAATAAGACATATTACATTTGTCATTCCAACAGGTGGAACATCACAGACATTGAATATGCCTTTACTCTACTCATTTATTTATCACTGGCTGTGCTACCTGTTTAAGATGGGTTAAAATCTCAGTAATCAAAACAGACCTCAGCATTAACATTTGCAGTGCACCATCTGTTGGAATGCATTTTGTCATGCATCCACCTTTAGAAAGGGACAAGTGTCTGTGTATCTGTGTATCTCTCTCCAGCTGCTATTTCTCTATCATTCCAACAGATGGTGCATCACAAACATTTGCAATAATAAAACACATTGCATTTGTCGTCATTCCCACAGGTGGAACATCACAGACATTAGCACTGCTTTTACGAATCCCATACCAAATGGCACATAACAAACATATATACATTGCATTTGTCATTCCAACAGATGGTGCATCACAAACATTTATAGTAATAAAATACATTGCATTTGTCATTCCTGTACAGGTGAAACATCATAGACATTAACACTGCTGGTATGAATCCGCACCAAATGGCATATAGCAGACATATACGCATTGCATCTGTCAATCCAACAGATGACGCATCACAAACATTTGCATTAATGAAACACATTGCATTTGTCATGCCAACAGGTTGAACATCACAGACATTAACACTGCTTTGACGAATCCTATACTGAATGGCATATAACAGACATATATGCATTGCATTTGTCATTCCAACAGATGGTGCATCACAAACATTTGCATTAATGAAACACACTGCATTTGTGATTCTAACAGGTGGAACATCATAGACATTAACACTGCTTTGACAAATCCTATACCGAATGGCATATAACAGACATATATGCATTGCATTTGTTATTTCAACAGATGGTTCACCACAAACATTTGCAGTAATAACACACATTGCATTTGTCATTCCAGCAGGTGGAACATTACAGACATTAACACTGCTTTCTTGAATCCATACCAAATGGCATATTATAGACATATATGCACCGAATCTTTCATTCCAACAGACGGTGCATCACAAATATTTTTGCCACTCCCCCCCACCCCCAAATACACAAATTGATGATTAAGGGGGAAGATTGGCAAGCCCTTTTCTTTCCTTTTTATTTTGGTGGACTTCATTCCTAGTCAGCACATAGTCAGCACATAGTCAGCACACTTACATCACAGTAGACAAGCTCAAAGGAGCTATATGGCAGACTTTTGTGTCTTAGTAAACCATGAACTGAGCTGCCCTTAAGCAGACAAGTAAGCTAATGAGGCTTTCCAGTCCTCTGGTCACAGTGACAGAGTATAAAGGCAGATGAAAGAACTAGTCTGAGTCCCGGGACATCCAATCCGTTTTGAGGGCCGCCAGCTATTTATCCTGTCAAACAAAGAGAAGGCTTGCGGTAACGCGATACCAGCACTGAGGTAAACAATCAATAAAAGTCCACAACTGACAGGCTCTGTCGGTGGATATAAGTACCTCATTTTGTTTTTCTTGTAACAATCACTCAAGGTGGATACCAAAGAAGAGGCTGGAAAACAAAAGCTCTGGTGAGAGGCATGAATGTCTGAGTACATTCAGTGAAAAGGGGAACCAGGATCCCGGCCCCAATATGGGTGGGGAAGGTTAAGTCAGGGTGTAATGGGCTTAGGCAATTCTGCAGTGGATTTAAACACTAAGCGAGTGCAAAGCTTAAGAAGAAGGATAAAGGAGGAATATTTAAGATTATTTTAAATAAATTAATAAATACAATGTGCAATATGACTGTAAATAAATAAAGAAATGAATAAAAGAAGTTACATTTTGTTTACAATAAAATTTGGCACCAGTATATCAAAGGGATATAACTCAAATATACAAAGAGTGGATTCAGAAAGTACTTCTTATGTTTCAGACAGGTTGCCAGTCACCAAGATCATGTTACAGGATCGGCCATTTCTGACACCGATTTTTTCTTTAACTCTTTAAAAAACTTTTACACTAAGCTCTCATATAACCAGATGCAGAGAAGTCTAATGTTCTATATCAAAAGGTTTATTTTGGAATTTTTATATTTAAACTATTGACTACTACGTTACCTGTTCATTTTTTAACAAAATGAAATTCTGTAGGCTTATTGTTCAGTGACCATAAAAATACTAAAATCAATAAAAGTTCCTAAAATATATACTTTTTAAGTAATAACATATGTTATTACGTATAGCACTCCAGATAATCACCCTCCAAGCTCAACAAAAAATGTGGTTGCTACTCTCCAAGTTACTATTTCTCTATCATTCCAACAGATAGCGCATCACAAACATTTGCAGTAATAAAACACATTGCATTTGTCATTCCAGCAGGTGGAACATCACAGACATTAACACTGCTTTTACAAATCCCATACCAAAAGGCATATCACAGACATATATGCATTGCATCTGTCATTCCAACAGATGGTGCATCACAAATATTTGCAGCAATAAAACACATTGCATTTGTCATTCCTACAGGTGAAACATCACAGACATTAACACTGCTTTTATGAAACCGTACCAAATGGCATATAAAATATATATATATATATATATATATATATATATATATATATATATATATATATATATATTATACAGTACATACATATTTCATCTGTCATTCCAACAAATGGTGCATCACAAACATTTGCAGTAATAGACATATTGCATTTGTCATTCCAAGAAGTGGAACATCACAGATATAAATACTGCTTTTATGAATCCATACTAAATGGCATATAACAGACATATATGCATTGCATCTTTAATTCCAACAGATGGTGCATCACAAATATTTTAGCCCCACCAAATACACAAGATGATGATTAGAAAGTACTTGTTCTGTTTCAGTCAAGTATAGTGGAGTTGCCAGTCACCAAGATCATGTTAATGGATCGGCCATTTCTGATACCAATTTTTTCTTTAACTTTTTAAAAAGCTTTTACACTAAGCTCCTGCATAACCACATGCAGAGAAGCCTCATGTTCTATATTAAAATGTTTACTTTGGAATTTTTATATTTAAACTATTGACTATTGCCGTTACTTGTTCATTTTTTAACAAAATGAAATTCTGTAGGCTTATAGTTCAGTGACCATAAAAATACTAAAATCAAAAAAATGTACTAAATACATACTTTTTAAGTAATAAAATATGTTTATTATTCATAGCTCTCCAGAGAATCACCCTCCAAGCTCAACTAAAATATGCGGTTGCTACTCTCCAGTTGCTATTTCTTCATCATTCCAACAGATGGCGCATCACAAACATTTGCAGTAACAAAACACATTGCATTTGTCATTCCAACAGGTGGAACATCACAGACATTAACACTGTTTTTACGAATCCCATACCAAAAAGGCATATCACAGACCTATATGCATTGCATTTGTCATTCCAACAGATTACATTCCAAGCTCAACTAAGGTATGTGGTGCCACCATGGGATGTGAGGGGGTGCTGTCGCTAACAGGCTTATCTCCTTTTTCCTACACAGCACCAAGAAACCTTCCCCTTGAGGACAACAGAGCCAGAGAAACCCCACCCTCTTCCAGTCCCCCTTGTATTAAAGGGAGACGTTCCTGGAAGGTGACATTTCATCTGGACCAGAAAGCTCAACAATCAAGGATGACTCCAGACTGACATTCTGTAAGAGTGTGTCACGGATGTGTGTTGGAAGACCTTCTCATGGCTCAGTCGAGATATGTAATACCCTGTTGAGACAAGAGGGGACACTGCCACTAACACTGTCATCGCCTTCTTTTCCCACAGTGAAGAGAAGCCACCTTGTGCAGGCATTTAATCCGGCCCATTCTGATCCCGAGCATCCCAGAAGGAGGCATCATTACTGGCACCATCACCCTCTTCTTCCTCTGTTTTAGCCAGCTCTGCAACCATCTACACACCACACCCTGAACTGCCAGTCATATTTTAATCTGATGCCCAGTCTCTCATGTGGCACCTTATCAAATGCATTCTGAATGACAAGTAATCCTCTTCACAGATCTAGATGGCCAGTCTATCATGGCCACCTCAAGAATACAATACAATAGTACAATAATAATAGTACAAGCTATAAAGCAAAATACCAGATCACATAAGAGGATTCAGATTTGTTGAAAGTCCTGGAGACCTCGGCCAACAAGCCGCCTCCCCCTACAGCTGAGTCAGTGCTGGACCAGCCAATTAGATGAAAGGACCCCTCTACCCAATGACTCCAGTGCTGCTTTATCAGAGGCGACTTTTCCAATGGCAGGCAAACAACTTGGCAGTAGAGCAGTGGCACCAAATGCCACATTTGAGTACCAAGAAAAGAAACAGAGTAGGTGAGTGTTAGTAACAAATTATAAATATCATATTAGTTATGACAATTTATTATTTATTTATATTTATGATTTATTATGTAGTACTAATGACTAACAACAGACATGCAGTCTGCACAGTTAATCAGCAGCTCTAGTCAGGGTGTGCTAAACTGAAGTTGTGAGTTTTCAGCTGGGATTTAAAAGCTGAGACTGAAGGGGCATCTTTATGGTAGCAGGCATTATTATTATTATTTATTATTTTATTATTTTTGTGCCTCAGACTCATTTTCTGTAAAAATAAACCTTTTTCATTTATGAATTCTCTTTTGTGACTACCCGGGGTTTGATGGCTCTTTCCTCCTCTAGTGGGCACTTTAAGTCAATTTTGGGACTATTGTGCTTATGACCTGTTCAGCTCATGACAGCAATGAATTAAGGGTCTGAATACTTCTTTGAATGAAAGATTTCCGTTTACGATGTTTAATAAATATACAAACGTCGATGCATGTTTTCATTTTTCTATTATGGGTTGTTGTGTGTAGACTGATGAGCAAAACTGGGAAATTTATCAATTTTTAAAATTACATTTACAACACAATAAGGTGTGCAGGAAATGAAGGAATCGGAATGCTTTCTGAATCCACTGTACTCATACATTATAGGGGTATATAGTGAAATGGTTAGAAATTTTCAGCTATACCGTGAGATGGTTTTAGAACTGTTGTGGTGTATAAAATCTGTACATTTTGGTTTAATTTTCCATTATATTTTGTTCGAGACAAGACAACAGATGAACTACATTTAAGACAAATCAAAGCAGGTTTTCTTCCCTTACACCTCACTTTTAAAATAGCTGTTCCAACATAGAAAGGAAGACATGCTGGTGGACTTTATAACCTGGGAAAGGAAGACTAAGCCGACACCTCAGGCTATTGATATGGACATCTGGGACAACAATTTGGTTTACAGCCTGGGAAAGACGGACATGAGGCAACATCAAAAAACTTTATTATCTGGGAAAGAGTTTGAGCAAAATTCATCAATCATATTGACAGCCAACCAATCAGGTGCATTTGTTGTGAAACCAGGGCATGACATTTCATAATAAATATGCCTCATTTTGAAAGCAACGTCAGAAGAAGGAGAAGAAGAAAGTACAGAAGGAGAAGAAGAGGAACGGACGAAGACAGCACTGGTGGTCAGAAAAGCATCATGAACATCGATTGCTAAATCAAACGCCTCCCTGGGACATTCATTCTTGTCATCTGTAACTTTTTTGTAAGCTTTTTCTAAAGACTATATATATATCCAGACTTTCCTATCAGTACCTATTTTCTGTTATTCTTTGTTCCAGTGGTATTACTATTATTCTTGTAATAAATACCGCTCTGCTTTTAACTTTCTATGCTTTGTCTTAATGTCTAGAGTGACTGAAGTAATAAGTTCGATTTCTTTGAGCACCTGGTGCAGCCGGACTTTGGCCATTGTATCTGTGCTGCAAGGTTTATTAAGGCTGAGGGTGAGAGCTCCACTCAATAGTAGGCACAGTATGTAAAGAAGGTATTCTTGGCTGATAAATGGCCTATAGTCAAGAGTGCTGAGTCTTTGTATGTTTAAATGTATTCTTGTAGACCAAAAGTAATATTTAGGTCTGAGATATCATTAAAACATCGTATGTTGTTCGTGCCGATAATAAGTAAGTCTCTTGAAGAGCTGAGTGACAGGCTGTGTTATTCCTAAAGCACTTGTGTGGTTTAAAGTGCTAAAGGTTAATCAGTGTGTGTGTGTGTCATTCATGGGGCACTGTTGAGGTTAGGGTCTGTATGTATGTGTATAGCTATGTATATGTGTGTGTTCATCTTAAAGTGCAACAGTAGACCAACCCGCTAACGAACTTGACGAGTACACTTACCCTTGAGAAAACAGGTAAAGGATAAGTAGAGGGAAATACTACGATTATACAAGGGCGTACCGCCACTTCTACTCTGCACACGTGACAATAAGGAGCCTTTCTACATAATAAAAAGGGTTGTCCGTCTGTCACATGATTACACACGAACCACTGCAGCTACGTATATAGTACCAGTGTACTGGCCGGCCATAATACATACACAACCTGTGCACAGCCTGTTTACTGGTACTGTGAGTGCTGTGCAGAGTGGAGGCAGACCCTCTGTGTTTTTTTCCCAGTTGATTCTAGGGTCCATCAGTGGTGTGTTTTTGCTCCTGCTCTGTTCAATGGTTGCATGGATTGGGTGTTTGTTGGGCAGGGTCGTGTGGTCCAGTGGCCGTGAGGCATCTGTTAGTGAAGAGAGATTCACTGATCTTGACTTTGCTGACGATGCTGTGATCTTCGCATAGTCAATGGAGGCTCTGATTGGTGGTCTCGAGAGACTGAGCAAGGGGTCTGAGTGTCTGGGCTTGCGAGTGTCCTGAAAAAAACCAAAGATCAGGCCTATAATAACCTCTTGGGCACGGCCATCAGCAGTGTGTCTGTCTGCGGAGAGAGTGTCGACCTCGTCGAGAGGTTTATTTAACTTGGCTGTGACATTCATGTCTCTGGTGACTCTTCCTATGAAGTCAGTAGACAGATTGAGAGAGCATGGGGGGGTCATGAGGTCACTGGACAGGGGTGTGTGGCGCTCCTGATATCTCTACAAAAGGATGAAGGTCCAAGTCTTTAGAGTCCTGAAGCTTCCTGCCTTCCTATATGGTTATGAGACATGGACGTTATCTAGTGACTAAGATGAAGACTGGACTCCTTTGGTACTGCGTCTCTTAGGAGAATCCTTGGGTACCGCTGGTTTGACTTTTTGTCCCAAATGAGGCGCGTTACCTGCATTGTCAGGGAGCGTCAATTATGGCACTGCGGCTCATTAGGATGATCTGGCTCACAGGAACCTCATTGTTGAGGCTGGACCAGGCCAAGGGGATGCCCATGTAACACCTGGCTGCGGCAGATAGATGGTCATTTCTGGAGGGTAGGACTGGACTGCGTGTCCGTCAACTAGGATTCTGAGATGTTACGTTTTGTGGTGGGTGGGTGTAGCAACGCGCTGTACCAGTGCATGCTTCCCAACTTGACATGACTTGAGCGGTACCTTTATCTTGGTCTTAATCAAAAGCTTATGACCTCATTCTGTTTTGCCCAGCAGGCATAAGACTTCAGAGGGCAAGTGGAAGACAAAGAAGTAGTCAAAACGCCATTGTGAGAATCAGAACAAGGAGAACAATCAACAGTAACCTCAACTAAGAACTGCAAGACAAAATCAAAGTCACAGAAGGAGCACAGAAGGAGCACAGAACACTTAAAAACCAGAGAAACAAAACAATGAAAATTTGTCTAAAAGGTTTGAAGGGTTTTGGAATCCATGGAGTCCGATAGGGAAGCATACCCCTGGATGATCTTTTTTCCCGTTGCTTTGTGATTAACAGGTATGAAGGCTAGGGGGCATCACAGAGCCCCAAACCCCAAAACATGAACACACAAGTCCCGGCTTCAAATAAAGGGGTCTTTATTACAAATACCTTGAAATAAAATCGACATACAAGTGACATTTTTCCTCTTCTCTCTCTTCTCGTCTCACCTACACTGCTCTTCCAAGGCGACAGTTGTCCATCTCCACTGCCGGCCTGGACAAAGGCAGTGCAGTCCCTTTTATGAAATACCCAGGAGTACCCAGGGCTTCACCCATTGGAAGCACTTACAGGACATACAGAAGTCCCAAATTGCAGGGAGTGTACCAAAGCTGAAATTAGAAACTAAAACTAAATAAAACTATTAAAGTAGCTGGAAAGACTAACTGAAATAAAACAATATTTTTAGTTTTCATTTTTGAATGAATATTCTTGCCATTAGTCTTTAACGCTTGTAACCTTTAACTCCAAAACAGAAAGTCCTTCACCATTAGCTGCATATATTTGACCAGTGAATGGCGGCTGGTGATGGAGGGCCGCTGTTCTCACAGCATTGGCGGTGACAGAGCGAGAAGAATACGGGCGTGTAAAGTAGAAAGCAATTTACTGCACCGCCTTGCTTTGCGCTTCTTGTATATCAAAATGTAATTCAAACGTCTAAAATCGGAATGTGCTGCTCAACAAAACCTTTACCGTATGGACAAAAAAATCACGAGTGAGTAACGTTTCAGTTTATTTCTCAGGTGCCTGTGTTTTATTGACAGTAATTGACCTGCCATTTTGCACGGTAGAAATAATTTCTGAAAATAAAATGCCTCTGATGAAGAGACTGACGGTCATCATACAAGATTAGCATATTGTTGCTGACCAATCACTCTTACGTTGTAAAAGTCGTTTAACAAACGAAGTGATATAAACCTTGTAAAATTCCCAAGTTTGCAATGTCTCTACTGAACTACAGGTAGGTAGGTGAAGAGAGTCTGCCAACAGCTGAAAAACTAAACCTACTAATGTGTTTTTGTATTTATTCTTTTATTGTTTTTATTTTACATTCACAGCTCAAAATACCTGATATTGTGAAAATAATCCAGTAGCAGAATTTTAAAATATTTGTCCCCCTTTTTTCAGTTTCTCTCTCTCTGTCAAAATAGATACTTGAAATATCATATTCTTTTTGTTCTTAACATCAGCCATATCATACATATTGCATGCCAGGGACTTTTACTACCTTGCTTCCAAACCTGCGTGGGTGGGCTTCAGGTTTCCTGTGATCCTGCTCTGTATATGCAGGTTTAGCTAATGTATGTATTGTTCTTAATCTCATATGCTGTCTCTGTAGTTTTGTGGCTGCCCATACACTGATTACCTGATCATTAATGGTTTACTGTTCTTATGGTGGGCTATTCAAGTCTCACTGCCCCTAACCTTCACACTACATGCTTGTTTTTTTTTGTTTCCCTCAATACAGCCAGGTACATCTTTTCCGGCCTGCAGGTGGCAAAATTCTGTCTGCAAATTGCTTGTGCCAGAGATGGAATCAGCGATCAATATGGCTGGTAGAAAATAACAAAGCCCAGTATGGGAGATTTTTGAATGTGATATTGAAGACATTCATTACAAGCACATTGTCTTGGAGCAGGATATGTTGTGTGGTATAGACACTTAGAGTAAAAAATATATATTCAGTGTATATAACAAAATACTTTTTTAAAAACCACACTTATATTAAGGTAAAAAGTGTACTAAAAAGTAAAAAATAAGTCTCTCATACGTCACTCGTAAAATAAAAGCATGGGCGCTTTTCATCAATTAACATTCTAAAAAGCGCCCACGCTTTAATTTATTTATAAGCGTGGTTTTTAAAAAGTATTTTTATATATATATTATTTTCAAGTTTTTAGTCTTGGGTTTGATTTAGTATAATTTTGTAATCAATATTTTAACAGGGCGGCATGGTGGCACAGTGGGTAGCGCTGCTGCCTCGCAGTAAGGAGACCTGGGTTCACTTCCTGGGTTCTCCCTGTGTGGAGTTTGCATGTTCTCCCCATGTCTGTGTGGGTTTCCTCTCACAGTCCAAAGACATGCAGATTAGGTGCATTGGTGATTCTAAATCGTCCCTAGTGTGTGCTTGGTGTGTGCTTGGTGTGTGTGTGTGTGTGTGTGTGTGCACGCCCTGTGGTGGGCTGGCACTCTGTGTTGGCTGGGATTGGATCCAGCAGGCCCCTCCGTGACCCTGTAGTTAGGATATAGTGGGTTGGATAATGAATGGATGGATGGAAATTTTAACACTTCCTTTGACGTTTATATGCACACATCTTCATACAAGATGCAGTTACTAGCGACATCTATTGGTGAAATCTTGAACTATTCTTCATATGAAAATTTCATTTCTTAATTAACATGGATCATCTGATCAGTTACTGAAACTGATTATTGATTCATGTATTGTCATCGGACGTGAGTAAGTGTGTAAAATTTCAAGTCATTTGGACAATAGGAAGTGGGTTAAATATTAATTACAAGATTTGTACCAGACAACAAACAGGTGAAGCTAATATAAGTGTGGTAATAATAATAAAAAGCCTCAAAACTTAACATTCGGTGGCACGGTGGCACAGTGGTAGTGCTGCTGCCTGGCAGTAAGGAGGCCTGGGTTCGCTTCCCGGGTCCTCCCTGCATGGAGTCTGCATGTTCTTCCCTTGTCTGCGTGGGTTTTCTCCCACAGTCCAAAGACATGCTAGCTGGGTGCATTGGTGATTCTAAATCGTCCCTAGTGTGTACTTGGTGTGTGTGCCCTGCGGTGGGCCGGCGCCCTGCCCAGGATTTGTTCCTGCTTTGCGCCCTATGCTGGCTGGGATTGGCTCCAGCAGACCCCCGTGACCCTGTGTTAGGATATAGCAGGTTGGGTAATGACTGACGGACTGTCTGACTTTAAAATTCACCTAAATTTCATTACAAATTGGCCCATTCTGGGCAATAAAAGGAAAAATAAAAAGTGTCAACAGTCAGCGCAGATTTGTTCAGCACAAATGACATAGAAATATTTAAAAATTATAAAATTGTGCGAAATTGTGCATATTCAGTATCTGGTTTTGATTATGCTTGTTTTTATCAGACAATGTCTGATTATGTGGTGTAGTAAGCGACCACTAACGTTAAACTCATATCCTAACCCGTTAAGTGTACAGTTCTGTCTCACTGTGACACAAAACTAAACTCCATAGTAGCTCTTTAACCAGACCATAATTACTAAAACTAAAACTGAAACTAATAGATATAAAAATAAAATAGAAATGTCTTTGTGAAATTGGCTCCAGCAGACCCCCGTGACCCTGTGTTCGGATTCAGCGGGTTGGAAAACGGATGGATGGATGGAAGTCTTTGTGAAATAAAAACTAAATTAAAACTAAAAATACACGATGAAGGAAAACTAAAACTAAACTGAGTTTCCAAGTAAGGTCAGAAAAAATATAGAAATAAAAACTAATATAAAAAGGTAAAACTATAACTATAGAGCGACACAAGCAGCAGCTGAAGATGACTGCATTAGAGGCCTGGTGATGTCAACGGAACGCAGACTCCAAGCACTTAGTAATGTGACAATGGCTTTAACAGACCTGCCATTGCTGTGTCACTAAACATTATGGTGCCCTGAAATGGGGGGACCAGGTAGAAAAAGTGTTGTGTGACCAAAATGTCTACAAATCCCCTTCGATGAAATTCTACAGTGTGCACTTTAATCAAGATGTTCAAATTGCTTGATTTGAGGGAGGGGAAATCAAAGAAAAACGTGTCATTGTCCCCAACATTATGGAGGGCACTGAATTTCAATAAACATGTGTTTTCTTTCTCAGAATATTTGCACCTGACTACTATCTACCTCTCATGTGGCGTTTTTGTGTAAATAAATCCCTTGACATTTTTTGGCCGGTTGACTTCATTCAGGGTGGTCTGTGATCCGCAGCCTGCGCATGAGAGGCTTATTGTGTTGTGGTGGACCACCGCAGTGTCTGCTTGTGTCAGCTGCACTCGCTCTATCTGATGCCTCCATGTGACACCACAAAAAGGCAGAATGGCCGATTTGCTTATAGTCAGCAAAACTGACACAGATGGAGCTTGACAGAACAGAGTTATCAGGGTGGACCAAATAACAGACAAAAAAAGCGGCTGGTGAACTTTGACATTAACTAAACCCCCCTTGCAAAATGTCTCCAATTTGGCCGATGGCTGATTTTCAGTATGCATCGGCTCAAAGCAAAAATGCAAACTCGGTGCACTTCATTGGTTTCACAACATTATCAATGAGAGAGAAATTCACAGAACAGGAGAGCCTTCAAATGCTTCTTGAACACATTAAAGGAGTCATCGGTTTGGATGGAGGTGGGCAGCCCCTCGTTCCACCAGCTATAGGAGCTCCACGTTTTTTGTCAATAAATTCTTTAAATATACAGAAACATAGCTTGAAGGTGACGATGGTATAACGATCACGACGGCAGGCAGCGTGAGGGCCTCAAAGCAGCAGACCACAGCTTCGGCTCCCAAACTACTGGCTCGTTACACTTCCTTGGTTACCAGAACTTATCCACACCATTATTAGTGGGACTGGGAGATTCACAGAATAAAGGAGCCTTCAAACGCTTCTTACACACATTGAAGGACTCATCAGTTTGGATGGAGGTGGGCAGCTCATTCCATTTTTCCTTCCAACAGATGGTGCATCACAAAGATCTGTAGTAATGCAATGCTTTGCGTTTTTTCATTCCAACGGGTGGTGCATCACAAACATTACCCTTGTTTTTAGAAGTCCCAGCTAAGAGGTCCACGTGAAAAGAGTCTGCACGGACGCTTATTTTGTTAATAAATTCTTTAAATATAAAGAAACATTGTTTTGTTTATCGTGGGATGGTGATTTTATGGTTCCCCTGTTCCTTCCTGAACGTTTTGGAATAGTGAAGTCTTACCCTGCGCTAGACTGGCGTTCAGTCCAGAGATGGTGACCAATGCCTGAACAAAATTTCGATTTCAGTTTTGGATTTTGGAACAACGCTGATTTATTATTATCGATCCATCCATCTATCTTCTTCCGCTTATCTGAGGTCGGGTTGCGGGGGCAGCAGCTTGAGCAGAGATGCCCAGACTTCCCTCTCCCCAGCCACTTCTTCTAGCTCTTCTGGGGGAATCCCGAGGCGTTCCAGGCCAGCCAAGAGACATAGTCCCTCCAGCATGTCCTGGGTCTTCCCCGGGGCCTCCTCCTGGTTAGATGTGCCCTGAACACTTCACCAGGGAGGCGTCCAGGAGACATCCTGATCAGATGCCCGAGCCACCTCATCTGACTCCTCTCGATGTGGAGGAGCAGCGGCTCTACTCTGAGCTCCTCTTGGATGACCGAGCTTCTCACCCTATCTTTAAGGGAGAGCCCAGACACCATGCGGAGGAAACTCATTTCAGCCACTTGCATTCGTGATTTCGTTCTTTCGGTCACTACCCATTGCTCATGACCATAGGTGAGGGTAGGAGCGTAGATCGACTGGTAAATTGAGAGCTTTGCCTTGCGGCTCAGCTCCTTTTTCACCACGACAGACCGATGCAGAGCCCACATCACTGTGGATGCTGCACCGATCCGCCTGTCGATCTCCGCTCCATTCTTCCCTCACTCGTGAACAAGACCCCGAGATATTTGAACTCTTCCACTTGGGGCAGGATCTCGTCCCCAACCCTGAGAGGGCACTCCACCCTTTTCTGGCTGAGGACCATGGTCTCGGATTTGGAAGTGCTGATTCTCATCTCAGCCACTTCACACTCGGCTGCAAACTGATCACAGCCTGATAAAGCAAACAGGACAACATCATCTGCAAAAAGCAGTGACCCAATCCTGAGTCCATCAAACTGGACCTCCTCAATGCCCTGGCTGCGCCTACAAATTCTCTCCATAAAAGTTATAAACAGAATCGGTGACAAAGGGCAGCCCTGGCGGAGTCCAACTCTCACTGGAAACGGGTTCAACTTACTACCAGAAATGTAGACCAAGCTCTGACACAACCTTATCAGGAGGTCTGGTACCCCATACTCTCGGAGCACCTCCCACAGGATTCCCCGAGGGACACGGTCGAATGCCTTTTCCAAGTCCACAAAACACATGTAGACTGGTTGGGCAAACTCCCATGCACCCTCCAGGACCCTGCCAAGGGTGTAGAGCTGGTGCACTGTTCCGCGACCAGGACGAAAACCACACTGCTCTTCCTGAATCCAAGGTTTGACTATATGACGGACCCTCCTCTCCAGGGGCCTAATGCATAACACCGTGCGTAGAATTCACACTGAAACATGGCGTAAGGCCAAAAGCGGAAATGTTCGTACGCACAATAAAATCCAGATACATAAATCTGTGCGTTCGCCAACTTCCACGTTCTTCTGCTCCATAAATCCCGGTCAGTATGAAAAGTAACGCACATGCACGCGCCTGCTGCCACTTCCCAAACTCCTCCCAGAATTACACCTCTTTGAATATGCAAATCAATATAAATAACCCTTAAGCTCAGCGTGATACTGAGATGTATAAGGGATATCATTTTCATGGTGATAGGAGTTAAAGCATGTTATTAAACATGGGAACACGGTGGTGCAGTGATTGTTCATGTCTCACGTAAGATGCTTGCTGCGCCATGAGTGACCTTCAATGAAATACTTTCTTGTAGCAGTACTGTCTCTTTCAAACATACTAACCTCCAATTCCTGTCCTTACTTTTCTTTCTCCAAATACCCAATCAGCTCTATATAGGAGTTAAAGCATGTTATTAAAAACATGGGAACACGGTGGCGCAGTGATTGTTCATGTCTCACGCAAGATGCTTGCTGCGCTGTGCGTGACATTCGATTGCAACAGTACTGTCTCTTTCAAATGTACTAGCCTCCAATTCCTGTCTTTCCTTTTCTTTCTCCAAATACAAAATCGACACACAATCAGCTCTGTAATAGACGTCAAGCCATCTGTAAGCTGAGAACGCCGATTCTTCAAAACTTTTAAGGAACATCGAAATATGTTCGTAGCACGTGTTTAATTATTCTATCCATCTATCCTTCCAGTGTCACACCAGCCCCAGCAAGAATACAGTGCGAGGCAGGAACAATCCGTGAACGAAGCGCCAGCGGCTCGCTAGCACTGTGACACCGTGTCCTCACATGTTTAATTATTAACAATATAGATTATTTAAATGAAGTTAAAGTTTTATCTTTATAATGTAATAAACATATTTTGCTGCATTTCATCTTAAAAATGATATCGTCATCATATGTAAATATGCGCTTTATAAAGTGGCTCTGTGTGTGTGTGTGTGTGTATGTGTGTGTGTGTGCGAACCCTGCGGTGGGCTGGCGACCTGCCTGGGGTTTGTTTCCTGCCTTGCGCCCTGTGTTGGCTGGGATTGGCTCCAGCAGACCCCCGTGACCCTGTAGTTAGGATATAGCGGGTTGGATAATGGATGGATGGATAAAGTGGCTCAGGTTGTGCAATATTATAACTGTATAGCAAGTTTACAATGAGGTAATCGTACTTATAAGTACAAACAGTTCTACAAGGAGCACTTGATGGACTGATTGAGTGCGTTTAGAGTTCTTGAGATGAAACTGTTTCTGAACCGCAAGGAAAGGCTCTGAAGCGTTTGCCGTATGGAAGCAGTTCAAATAGACAGCTTGGCTGAGGCAGCATGTGTTTGATGCTGTATAACGATAATTCTCTTTCCAATCAGCTGCTGTGGAGCTGTGATTCACACTCAGATACAGTGATATATCGTATTTTCCCGTGTACCACGCGCACATTTTTTCCCGAAAATTAGCATTAGAAAATCAGGTGCGCGTCATACACGAGGAAATTTTTTTCTGTAATGTTTACTTCTTCTGCTTGGGCTCTCTCACTCTCTCTCTTGTTCGCTCGCGCGCTTTCTCTCTCTCTCTCTCTCTTGCTTGATCGCTCGCGCTTTCTCTCTCTCTCTTGCTCATTTGCGCGTACTCTCTCTTTCTCTCTCTCTCTCTCTCTTGCTCATTCGTGTGCTCTCTCTGTCTGTCTTGCTTGTTCGCTTACGCTCTCTCTCTCTCTCTCTCTGTCGCTCGTTCGCTCGTGCTCTCTCTCTCTCGCTTGCTCTTTCATTATGCAACAAAGACAGAAGGGCATTTCGCGGAAAATGTGCCCTAAACTCTTCCTATACAATCATAATGCGCGCCGTACACAGGGAAAATTTTTTTCATGATTTTCTTTGTAAAACTTAGGGTGCGCGTCTTACACGAGGGCGCTTGGTACACGAGTAAATACGGTAAATACTCTGAGTGGTACAGTGAGAATAATATGGAAAAAGATGATCCGCTGTGGCAACCCCTAACGGGAGCAGCTGAAAGAAGAAGAAGAAGAAGGTGCAGTGAGAGTAACAACGCTAAAGCAGTTATGGTATTTAGAATAGTTTGACCATTCTGTGGACCATTATATTGTTACAGGTTAATTACAATCAGATGCATTAAACTAATAAACAATATGCGGTTAATTTCAGTGTATTTATAAAGCCGCGTCAGGGATGTGGATCTAAAAAAGAAAGGGAAACCACACAGGAACAGTAGCACTGCTTTGACGTTGGGTGCCACCAGTTTGCAAAACCGAGCGGAGAACTTGCATACGCTAGGGATTGAGCAGGCGTGAAAATGTGCGTAGCTTTACACCAAGTTTAGGTTTTATACATCGCGATTTGAGCGTGGAAATGGGAGTACGCAACATTTTTGTGCGTACGCACCATTTATACACAAGGCCCCAGGACCCCTGAATAGACTTTTCCAGGGAGGCTGAGGAGTGTGATCCCTCTGTAGTTGGAACACACCCTCCGGTCCCCTTTCTTAAAGAGGGGGACCACCATCCCTGGTCGGCCAATTCAGAGGAACTGTCCCCGATGTCCATGTGATGTTGCAGAGGCGTGTCAACCAAGACAGTCCTACAACATCCAGTGCCTTGAGGAACTCCAGGCGTATCTCATCCACCACCAGGGCCCTGCCACAGAGGAACTTTTTGACCACCTTGGTGACCTCAGTCCTAGAGATGGGGGAGCCCACCTCCGAGTCCCCAGGCTCTGATTCCTCATTGGAATGCATGTTAGTGGGATTTATTATTAATTTATGAATTATTCATTGATATTCCAGCTTCAGAGAGAATGAAGGAAAAATAAAATGAAGCTCTGTACATAACAGACAATCACAACATCTGGAAAATGAATGGATGGAAGGGATCACACTTTGGTGAGCTGGTGCAGGCTTAAAAGCCTGCTTCTAGACTTTTGGAATAAGACTGTGATGGGACGGAGCACATTGGTGGGCGTTTTGGCCTGGATGTGGCAAGGAACAATGGGATGATGGGGTAGTGCAATGCAAGGACACAACCTATCAGGACTACATGCTTCCCCCAATACACTAGATGGCAGCATCCCTGGGCTAGGATTCCTACACGGACCCTCGCCGGACATTTTTTACATGCATCTCCCGGTTTTAACTGAAACGTTTATCTGCCAGAGAGAAAACGTGAAGCACGAGAAGCAAAGGAGTCATTGTCAAACACAGAGGCAATCCTAGGCAATACAAAATCCAATGGCCAAAGTCAAAAAACAGAGTGACGGATCAAAAATCACAAGAAAAACACAAGACACAGAAAAACACAACAACTCACCCAACTCCAGAGTGCATTTACAAGAACCAACCGCCAGGAATTGTGGGAGATGCAAGGACAGGGGGACACAACCTGTCAGGACTACATGCTTCCCCACCATAACACTAGATGGCAGCATCCCTGGGCTAGGATTCCCACACGGACTCCCGCAGGACATACTGGGTCCTGTAGTCTCGTGGGGAAGCCCTGTTGGGTTCCATGGGGGTTGCTAGGGTGAGCTAATGGGACTAGTAGTCCCTACTTTGTGGGGGGCTTCCCTATTGACCCGGAAGTGCTTCCCTAGCACCGGAAATACTCCCAGGTCTAAGAATAAAAGAAGTTGGTCAACGTCATCCAGATGAGTCTCTTGGAACACTTAGAGCCACAGACTCATTCCAGCACGGTGGGCCAAGAAGCATCTCTGGGGGTCTTTTCTGCCTTCTGCTATCAGGCAATTGTCCTGTGAGTCTGTATTCTTGTTTTTTTTTATGTTTCTGCTGCTGTATGCATTTGAATTTCCCCATTGGATTAATAAAGTTTATCTAATGTAATCTAATCATCTGTTTGAAGCAGACACCCACTAAGTTTCTCCTTTACATAAATGGCTACTCCTCCATTTTTGCAGTTTCTCCTATCCCTTCTAAGTAATGTGTAATACTCATCGCCAATCATTTAACCAGGTTTCTGTGTTTTGTGAGGACACAACTGATGTGTGGTTGGTGGTCTGGATGGCTAATCAGAAATACAGAGAGCCACAATGGCGTCGTGATACTCTTAGGTGTCGGCCTGTTTCAGAAGCAGCAGCAGGCCCTGAGAGGGTTACACGCACACCATACTGATTGTGGAGGACAGGATTACATTCTCTGCTGGACACCAGGCAACTCGTTGTACACAGTAATGAGATCCCAGCAGCCAGAAAGAGGAAAGTGTTGGTCAGATTTCATGTCATTGGCTCTCACTTTTCACTTTACTGTCCTGTTTCAGGGACGTCTGCCAAAGCTGCCCAGCTTGAAGGTGACGACGGTACAATGATAGTGATGGCAGGCAGCGTGAGGGCCTCAAAGCAGCAGACCACCGCTTCGGCTCCCAAACTACTTGCACCAGTGGCTTAACGTTGGCTCAGAACAAAACACAAGCTCATCAGTTTGGATGGAGGTGGGCGGCTCATTCCATTTTTCATTCCAACAAATGGTGCATCACAAAGATCTGTAGTAATGCAATGCTTTGTGTTTTTTCATTCCAACAGGGGGTACATCACAAACATTACCCTTACTTTTAGAAGTCCCAGCTACGAGCTACACGTGAAAAGAGTCTGCATGGATGCATATTTTGTTAATAAATTCTTTAAATATAATGAAAAATTGTTTTGTTTATTTGTTATTGTGGGATGGGGGTTTTATGGTTCCCCTTTTACTTTCTGGGCTTTTTGGAATAGCAAAGCCTTACCCAGTGATAGATCCTGTCATCTGCATACATTTTCAGATGCTGCATTAAAAATCGAGATGAGTCGGAGTACAGAAACGTCATGGAGAACTTTGTCTCGTGGTGCAGGGACAGCCTTACCCTGTGATAGACTGATGTCCGGTGCAGTGACTGTTACCAATGTCCTGTGTGCGATTCTTTCTGGGATATACTGACTGTAAGGAGGACAGTCCAAAGAATTAAAGAGTAACAATCAGAAGAAAGTATTAAGAGTCTCAAGGCATGCATGTCCAAAACAGCACTTCCAAAAATGCCCACTAGAGGGGGATATACACTAAACCCTGGCTGGATAAAAGGGCAAACAGAAAGGTTTTATAAAAATAAAGTTTTTATTCCAGCAGCGTGACCTACAGATGGATGAATAATATCTAAAGTGAATCCACCTTAAGTGTCAGAGTGTGTGTGTGTGTGTGTGTATCTGTGCACCCGCCTGATTGCTATCTCTCTGTTATATGTCATTTGCCATGGGACTTATAAAAGCAAGGATAATGTTTGTGATGCACCACTTGTTGGAATGAAAAAAGCAAAGCATTGTATTACTACAGATCTTTGTCATGCACCATCTGTTGGAATATAAAATGCAACGGATTTTACTACTGCATCCATCACGGATTGGGGGGGGGGGGGGTGTTTCTGCTGGAGCCAATCCCAGCCAATTACTGCATGCAATACAAAATTCTTCCACACAGATGGTACACTGCAAACATTAACACTGAATACTCTGATGTCTACATTGGTTATTTAGATTTGAATCTGTCTTAGATGGGTTGCACAGCTACTGAATGAATACATAAATACATAAATAAATAAATAATAAGGAATAACAAAGGAATGCCAGGAAGGCCTGGAGTCACAATTAGATAACAGTGACAGGATGTTTGTCATGAACTACCTGTTGGAATGAAACCTGCAATGCATTTTTTACTACATGCATTACAAACTACTTTCCAATAGATTTGGCACTGCAAACATTAACTATGAATCCATCAAACAGAGGGTAACTGCTGTACGAGCAGAAATAAGCGTATCCACTTTAATGAAAGGAGAAATGTCTGAAGGTGTATCTGTGTGTCCATCTAGATGCTATGTCCCTGTTATTTGCCATTTGGTATGGGATTCGTAAAAACAGTGCTAATGCTTGTAATGTACCATCTGTAAAAATAAAAATGCAAAACATTTTATCACTACAAATGTGTGTGATGCACCATCTGTTGGAATGAAAAATGTGATGCATTTAATTAGTAAATTGCGGTGGGCTGGCTCCCTGCCCGGGGTTTGTTTCCTGCCTTGTGCCCTGTGTTGGCTGGGATTGGCTCCAGCAGACCCCAGTGACCCTGTAGTTAGGATATAGCGGGTTGGATAACGGATGGATGTAATTAGTAAATGCATTACAAAATACTTTCCAACAGATGGTACATTGCAAACATTAACACTAAATGTTTACACAGCTAGTGAATGAATAAATAAATAAATAAATAAATAGTATGTCAGGAAGGCCTAGAGACACAATAACATGACATGAGGACATATTTGAGGACCCTGTTGGCATGAGCACTGAGGTCTATTGACAAAACTTAAATCTTATTTGACATCTGATGAACTGGCTTTCTTCAGAATGACCACATATTTCAGTCAGCTGACAACTGGTGGCTTAAAGGGACAGAGTAAATAGCAAAAATATCACCAAAATCATGAAGGTGGACCAGCACCAGCTGCCATGCTCAGGAAATACTTTCTCTGCCATCTTTTAAGCACAGTTTAAATGAATGAATCAAAAGCTTGTGTCTGCCTAAGCCTCACATATGCCTCATTATCCTCTTCTATGAATATTAAATGAATGACATTGACACGCCGCAGTGATTTATCCTGCAGTGCTGGGCTGCTTCTTCCTCTCAAATGTTAGCTCTGTGTGGACTTTACACGTTCCCCTTGTGTCTAAGTGGGCCTTCCTCCCAACTCACAAATACTGTCTAGTCCAGCACGACCCAATATCTTGGTGTCCTTGCACAACTGTGCTATGAGATGTACTGGCACTCTTCCCGGGGTTGAGTTCCACCTTGTGGCAAATGCTATGGGCACCAGTTTCATATTTCTCTGAACTATGAATTACAAAATGACAATGGAATTTTACTATCACAGTGTCCTTTGTCTTTAAAGACACAGTATAAGACTGTGATTGAAAACAAACAACGTTTATTTAATACAACACCTGTCTACACTGTACACCAGTCCAGGGCTCCTGAGGTACAAAACTGCAGCACCGTTGTTTCTGTACGTGTTTTACAACGCGGGGGCAGGCAGAACAAGAGACTTGTGGAGGGTTACATGGCGAGGCTGAGAGTTACATCCAGTCTTCAGGTTTACTACGGAACATTTAATAGTTTTACAAGTAAACAACATCAGCGCAAATATTTAAGTAGAACAAGTGGCTATCGATCGCTCTCTGGATGTAAACATTAAGAAAGTTAGTTTAATAAAGGAAGATGGAAGACATACAGTACAATGAGAGTACAGACAGGTCAAGAAAGGGAAAAGCTTACTTGTAATGCAATACTATACTACACAATACTCTGCAGAGGTGACAATATTACTAATATTTTATACTTTTATGTTTGCAAAACAGCAAAACAAGAAATGGCCAATGGCGTGAGTACTGTTTGAAGGCACTACAGTGTATATATATATACATTGTGGACCACAAGGAGGTGTATGGCTCCCCTAACCCAGACACACACACACACAGAGTTCAGTTTTGACACACAACACACATTTATTTTACAGTGGGGAAGCGTCTTTCTGTTCCTCCCCACTACCCAGCACATTACAAACACCAAATATACAATAAATGGTCCTTTTCTTCCTCTCTCTTTCCCTCTGAATTCAGCACTCCTCCTCCCGCAAGCCTTATCCACCTCCTCTCGACTCTGGTTCGACCCTGTGAGGCTGGCAAGTCCTTTTATATTGGCCAATCTGGAAGTGCTTCTGATCTTACACCCACGTGGTCTGCAAGCACTTCCGGGTTGGGAGGAAACCCCATGCTATACGGCTCCTCCATTTTTACAGCACCCCCTGGCGTCACCCAAGGTACCCAACAGGGCTGAGATAAAGAACTTCAAGTCCCATGGTGCCCAGCAGGAATCTTTGGCCCTGCTGCAAGCCAGGGGGGCTGTCCTTTAGCATTCCAGGGGACATAGTGTCCAGAATAAGCTCTCTTCCCTGGTTCTTCCATGATCGAGGTGTCCCGGCCAGGAAAGGGCCCTGGCGGTCTGCCACAACATTTATACACCTTAATAAAAGGAAAT
This sequence comes from Erpetoichthys calabaricus, assembly GCF_900747795.2. Classification (NCBI taxonomy): domain Eukaryota; kingdom Metazoa; phylum Chordata; class Cladistia; order Polypteriformes; family Polypteridae; genus Erpetoichthys; species Erpetoichthys calabaricus. Next base: position 15,346,269 of record NC_041396.2, on the reverse strand, counting down.
GTGTCAGTGTTTCTGCGTATCATGTGTTTGATCAGTTGTTGTGTCTCTGTTATTCCAACAGATGGCACAAAACATACTGTACATTTGTAGTAATGCATTAGTGCCTTTCCTATCTATCTATCTATCTATCTATCTATCTATCTATCTATCTATCTATCTATCTATCTATCTATCTATCTATCTATCTATCTATCTATCTATCTATTATATAGTGCCTTTCATATCTATCTATCTATTATACAGTGCCTTTTATTAGAACATTAGAACACTCTAGACGAGAACAGGCCATTCAGCCCAACAAAGCTCGCCAGTCCTGTCCACTTATTTCTTCCAAGAAAACATCAAGTCGAGCTTTGAAAGACCCCAACGTCTTACTGTCTACCACACTACTTGGTAGCTTATTCCAAGTTTCTATCGTTCTTTGTGTAAAGAAAAACTTCCTAATGTTTGTGCGAAATTTACCCTTAACAACTTTCCAACTGTGTCCCTGTGTTCTTGCTGAACTTATTTTAAAGTCCCAGTCTCGATCCACTGCACTAATTCCCTGACAGACTACCCTTATGTATGTCATTTGTTCCAACATGGACAATGACAACTGGATCCATCCCCGCTCTGGCCAAGAGCCTATCCACCCTTCCAGGGAGGTCCCCCACCTTTGCTCCCGGAAGGCAACACACCGTGCAAGACTCTCTCTGTCTCTGGAGCACACCTGTGCTTCAATCCCCCTAATGATCACTACCTCTCTCTTTTTGGGAACTGGTTTAGAGGTGGCCCGTTGAGGCTCCTCATCCCTGCCTACCACCTCAGAATTATCAGAGACACCGTCCAGCTCTGCAAGGACATGATAACGGTTTGCCACTTCTAATTCTGGGGTTGATGCCCCCTGGACAGTGTGCACCCTTTGCCTTACGCCTTGTGACCGTGACCCACCTGTTTCTACCTGTCTGGTCTGGAATCTCCTCCTGCGCCACCTTGGGGGTGCACACTATCTCTCTAAAGGACACCTGGGCCAAGTCCGCCAATTCTCTATTACAACGCAGGTCAGCCAACTCCTCCTCCAGTTCAGCGACCCTGAACTCGAGGTGTTGGATCAGCTGAGATCTCTTGCAGATGTAGCCCTCATAGACAACTGGCTCTTCCAAATCATCATATAAAAAGTCCAACAGCCAACAGGACTTGCATTGCACAGGCCTCATTATTAAAATTTGATTTGGGATTAGTAAATTGCCTTAAGTTTTTTTTTTTTTTTTTAATTAAATTTCTCCTTCTTTCGGCTGCTCCTTAACTTAAATGGTATAACTAAGATCTGCTACAGATATTTTACACCTTTTCCCCTTAAACTCCTGTACTGTTCTCCCTCTCAGCTGCCTGCTATTTGTCTTTCTATGAGGTTAACTTTACTTTTCTCTGTCTCTTCTCCTACCTTTGCGCTCCTCTTTCTTATAAGCGCTCCACTCGCACTGCTTGTATTCCCCCGTATTAATTAACCCTTACGCTGTCCTGACGACCACTTACTGTTCTACCTCTGGACTGCTAAGGACTGTTTAATCTAAAATAAACAAAGTAAATAAAACTTTACTACCTTGTTTGCTCCTACAGCCGCTTGTGCCTGATCGGCGCCTTAACGCTGGCCGCTTACCTGCGCACCGCTGAGCCTTTTACTGCTTTGAAGTCAGCCGCGGCCTTTTTTTTCTTTTCCTTTTCCTTTAAACTAAGGAATCGCCATTACGACGACGCGGTTATTTGCTTACAAATGCCAATATCAATTACTGCTGCTTTCTACCCTACCTCCTCGATGCTAATTCCAATACAGATAACAAGAACAAAAACAAAAACAGGTACAAGTACAAGTAACTTTTCCAAGCGCACCTCCAAACACCCAGCTACTTTTGCTCTTGTGCGGGCGAAAAAAAAGCAAAAAAAAAAACCCTTCTAAAGGGAAAAAAGCTTTAAAAAATCCCACACGGTTCCTTAGCGGCAACCAAAACCCAAGTTTTAAGAGCAAAATGTATTTTTTTTATTTAAATCTCACACCACAGAACAGACCAAAAACTCTCAACAGCCTCTAGCATTTGTAAAGCACACGTCAGCCACTGTCTATCCATTCATTATATAGTGCCTTTCCAATCTATCTATCTATCTATCTATCTATCTATCTATCTATCTATCTATCTATCTATCTATCTATCTATCTATCTATCTATCTATCTATTATATAGTACCTTTCATATCTATCCATCCATTTTCCAACCCGCTGAATCTGAACACAGGGTCACGGGGGTCTGCTGGAGCCAATTCCAGCCAACACAGGGCACAAGGCAGGAACCAATCCTGGGCAGGGTGCCAACCCACCGCAGGACACACACAAACACACCAAGCACACACTAGGGCCAGTTTAGAATCGCCAATCCACCTAACCTGCATGTGTTTGGACTGTGGGAGGAAACCGGAGCGCCCAGAGGAAACCCAAACAGACACGGGGAGAACATGCAAACTCCACACAGGGAGGACCCGGGAAGCGAACCCAGGTCCCCAGATCTCCCAACTGCGAGGCAGCAGTGCTACCCACTGCGCCACCGTGCCGCCCCCTTTCATATCTATCTATCTATCTATCTATCTATCTATCTATCTATCTATCTATCTATCTATCTATCTATCTATCATATAGTGCCTTCTATCTATCTATCATATAGTGCCTTCTATCTATCTATCTATCTATCTATCTATCTATCTATCTATCTATCATATAGTGCCTTCTATCTATCTATCTATCTATCTATCTATCTATCTATCTATCTATCTATTATATAGCGCCTTTCATATCTATCTATCTATCTATCTATCTTATATAGTGCCTTTCACATCTATCTATCTATCTATCTATCTATCTATCTATCTATCTATCTATCTATCTATCTATCTATCTATCTATCTATTATACAGTGCCTTTTATGTCTATCCATTCATTATATAGTGCCTTTCCAATCTATCTATCTATCTATCTATCTATCTATCTATCTATCTATCTATCTATCTATCTATCTATCTATCTATCTATCTATCTATTATATAGTGCCTTTCACATCTATCTATCTATCTATCTATCTATCTATCTATCTATCTATCTATCTATCTATCTATCTATCTATCTATCTATCTATCTATTATATAGTGCCTTTCACATCTATCTATCTATCTATCTATCTATCTATCTATCTATCTATCTATCTATCTATCTATCTATCTATCTATCATATAGTGCCTTCTATCTATCTATCTATCTATCTATCTATCTATCTATCTATCTATCTATCTATCTATCTATCTATTATATAGCGCCTTTCATATCTATCTATCTATCTATCTATCTATCTATCTATCTATCTGTCTATCTATCTATCTATCTATCTATCTTATATAGTGCCTTTCACATCCATCTATCTATCTATCTATCTATCTATCTATCTATCTATCTATCTATCTATCTATCTATCTATCTATCTATCTATCTATCTATTATACAGTGCCTTTTATGTCTATCCATTCATTATATAGTGCCTTTCCAATCTATCTATCTATCTATCTATCTATCTATCTATCTATCTATCTATCTATCTATCTATCTATCTATCTATCTATTATATAGTGCCTTTCACATCTATCTATCTATCTATCTATCTATCTATCTATCTATCTATCTATCTATCTATCTATCTATCTATCTATCTATTATATAGTGCCTTTCACATCTATCTATCTATCTATCTATCTATCTATCTATCTATCTATCTATCTATCTATCTATCTATCTATCTATCTATCTATCTATCTATTATATAGTGCCTTTCATCATCTATCTATCTATCTATCTATCTATCTATCTATCTATCTATCTATCTATCTATCTATCTATCTATCTATCTATCTATCTATCTATCTATCTATGTGTTCTTCTGTCATTCACACAAACTCTTCAGTGGGTGTTTTCATCTTTCGAGTGCATCACTAGAATAACAATTCTGCCATTTAGACTATCATGAGAATATAAATAACAAACACAGAATATAAATTCAGTCATTTAGATCATTTATAAAATCCAAATTACGTTATACAGACAACAACCAGCATATTAATTCATTCATTTGCCAAATCTCTAATGTTGGAATAAAATTTCAGTCATTAAAATTCTGTCATTTGGTCTCAAACCTGCTTTGTCCAGTTCATGGGGGGCTCTGATTCCTGGGTGAAAGGGCAGGGACCAGCCTTGAATGGGGGTGCCATTTCATCACATACCCAGGGACAATTTAGAGTCACCATTAAACAGAACATGCCTGGTTTTGTGGATGTGGGAAGGACCAGGAGATAAACCCAGCCGGACACTGGGAGAACATGCATGCTTCACAGGGACAATGATATGACGTACCGAGGCAGGATCTGCGTGGCAGCAGCACTAACTGCCTCTAGGATGTGAGTCTCATCAAATTTCACTAATATTGCTATCCAGTCTTTTTAACCCACTTTGTTCATTACAGGCTTGCAGGAAGGCCACAGTGGGTGTCAGGAGCATAAGAACCCGCCCTGGGTGGGCCATCAGTTTATGACAGGACAAATCCATACTTGGCATTAAGAGCAAAGGTGTGAGGTCTTTGAAAATGAGAAGTAAGCCTAAAATTAAAAGCAGGTTCTTTAAGCTGTTATGCAGCCAGTATCACTTCATATAAAATGTAAACTACGAAATTACGTTGGTAGTATCATCATCAGGGGTTATTTAAATAGAAGCAGAATATAAATCCCATCAATTGTACTTTCATTAAAAGAGCAAATCCACCATTTTACCAACATGTTGGCATCTCTTGAAGGGTAGACGCAGAAACGAGTCGGACACACATGAATGAACGGAGTGTTTTACAGCAACAGAGAGGAATATCCAATAACTTACTCATTTATAAAACTTTGCATGAATTCAAGAAAATATGTGCATGCTATGAAATCAGGAAGATGTGTACGCAAAGAAAATCAGATACAGTATATAAAAGCTGGCGTACGCACATTTCTATGCAATTTACCCCTTTATAAATCACAATCACCTTGTACATAAGCATATGGGAACGCCCTGAAACATCCATATAAGGAGCATGCTAATCAACCTCATACATATGCAATCACGATGCCGCAGACCTTCACAGGCTGGTAGAGCAGCTCCCACATAAAAAGTCAAGACCCCGGGACCTGCATTCAAAAGTATCACAACTGAGAGTGCAAGATGGCGCGAGGGTCTGAGCAGCGAGTCGCTAATACCTGGCATGTGTAACGACGTGATTGCTGATACCATGAATAGCACATGTGTGGAGACAACCAGGCACTGCTCATCACTTGTCCAATACAGTCCCCACAGTGAAGCATGGCGGTGGCAGCATCATGCTGTGGGGGTGTTCTTCAGCTGCAGGGACAGGACGACTGGTTGCAATCGAGGGAAAGATGAATGCGGTCAAGTACAGGGATATCCTGGACAAAAACCTTCTCCAGAGTGCTAAGGACCTCAGACTGGGCTGAAGGTTTACCTTCCAACAAGACAATGACCCTAAGCACACAGCTAAAATAACGAAGGAGTGGCTTCACAACAACTCTGTGACTGTTCTTGAATGGCCCAGCCAGAGCCCTGACTTAACCCTTTGCAGTCGTATTTAATTTTCAACGTCACGCTACATTAGTCGTAATTAATTATTGAAAAAACGCCAATAATTACAGCAGTTATTTTTTTCAAGCACGTAGGAATAACACAGGCCACTTTTCTCGACCAGGCGACTGTGCAAATCGGTCAGAAACTTGCAGGGCCACCAGCGGTGGCCTGACGACCTATAGCGCACTTTTTACTAAGGCCAGTTTTCTGGCCTAACGACCGCAAAGGGTTAAACCCAATTGAGCATCTCTGGAGAGACCTAAAAATGGCTGTCCACCAACGTTTACCATCCAACCTGACAGAACTGGAGAGGATCTGCAAGGAGGAATGGCAGAGGATCCCCAAATCCAGGTGTGAAAAACTTGTTGCATCTTTCCCAAGAAGACTCATGGCTGTATTAGCTCAAAAGGGGGCTTCTACTAAATACTGAGCAAAGGGTCTGAATACTTAGGACCAGGTGATATTTCAGTTTTTCTTTTTTAATAAATCTGCAACAATTTCAAAAATTCTTTTTTTTGTCTGTCAATATGGGGTGCTGTGTGTACATTAATGAGGGAAAAAATTAATTTAAATTATTTTAGCAAATGGCTGCAATATGACAAAGAGTGAAAAATTGAAGGGGGTCTGAATACTTTCCGTACCCACTGTACATACGGTAGCTCTTTTTCACTACTCACAGCACTTTACATAGACAGAGGGGAGCAACTTCAGCCACCACCAATGTGTAGCACCCACCTGGATGATGCGACAGCAGCCATTATTGCTCCAGTACACTTACCACCCAACAGCTATTAGGTAGTGAAGGAGTGAGAGAGACAGTTAGCCAGTTAGAGACATGGGATGATTAGGGGACAAGCTGTGGTGGGAAGTTTAGTCAGCACACTGGGATAAACCCAACTCTTTTCTAGAAAGATACCCAGGGTTCTTCAATGACCATAGAGAGTCAGCAGTCATGCTTTGTGTCTCATCTGAAGGACGGCCATTATTGCACCAGTACACTCATCACAAATCAGCTGTTAGGTGGGGAAGTGGTGAGAGACACAGCCAATTAGAGACAGGGGATGATTAGGGGGCCAGAACGAGCAGGCATGGAGGGCAGTTTAGCCAGAACATTGGGATACACCCTACACTTTACTGCTTAGGGATCTTTCATGACCACTGAGAGTCAGAGTCTCGGTTTCATGTCTCATCTGAATGATGTCGACATTTTTAGAGCACAGTGTCCCCATCACTGCACTGTGGCACTGGGATCCACATTCAGACCACAGGGTATGCGCCCCCTACTGGCCTCACCAACGTACCTTCCAGCAGTAACCCAAGTTTTTCTTCCCTAGATGGTCTCCCATTCAAGTACTGGCCGGGCCTGAATATCAACACATCTGAGATACTGGGAGCCGTGGAATTGATGGCTAAAACAATTCTATTGTTGGATTAGATAGACGCTGCTGTAGAATGACCAGGAGGGTGTGGGCAGCCAGTTGCCCAAGGTCTCCAGGATTCTGACCCTGTCTGAGGTTCTCTGTTATAACTGACCATGGACCCTCCAGAGATTTGTTTTCCCCATTTATGCTGCAGTCCGAGTTTTTGTTTTCCTCTTCTTTGATGTCACCATACCATAGTCGAACAACTAATGAATGGATAACGCTGGGCTACATTTATGTTAATCAGTTTCAAACTATTAGTGCGACTTTATATACTCACTAGCTGTGCTATCCATCTAAGACGGGTTTAAATGTCAGTAATGTAGACCTCAGCGTTACCGTGTGCTGTGCACCATGCAATGCATTTCTCTCTGTTGTATGCCACTTGGTATAGGATTCATAAAAGCAGCACAAATGTTCGGCGATGCACCATCTGTTGGAATGACAAATGCAATGCGTTTGACTTTGTTATATGCCACGGGTGGGGAAAGTCCGTCCTGGAGGGCCGCAGTGGTTGCAGGTTTTTGTTCCAACCCGGTTGCTTAATTAAAAACCAATTCTTGTCAATTATTTAATTTCATGGCTTCCTAGTACTTTAACTCTGTCATGTCAAGTCATTCTCATATCCTAGATTTTTTTTTCCTTTCTAAGGATATCATCCAAATGATTTGAAGTCTCTGCAGTGGGTTGGCACCCTGCCCAGGATTGGTTCCTGCCTTGTGCCCTGTGTTGGCTGGGATTGGCTCCAGCAGACCCCCGTGACCCTGTGTTCGGATTCAGCGGGTTGGAAAATGGATGGATGGGATGATTTGAAGTCTAAAACAGATGAGTAAATCTCAGTGCTTCACTTTTTCTCTTCACTGTCCTTCAAAAGTATTTAATTAAACTAAATAGTGCCCGATAAATACACATGGGTATAAATGGAAACAAGCTAAATAGAGAAATGCTGGTTTCGTTTGTTATTTGCATCTTATTGCTAATAAGGAGCAATTAAAAACCAAGACTACAGCTGTTTAAGACTAAAATAAGCAATAAGGGTTCAAAATCTTAACGAGCGAGACAACTAAAGTGAAGCACAAGTGTTACTTGAGCAATAAGCTCTTCTTATTAAGGAATTGGGTTGGAACAAAAACCTGCAGAAAGCTGCGGCCCTCCAGGACTGAATCTGCCCACCCCCTGTTATATGTCGTTTGGTATGGGATTTGTAAAAGCAGTGTTAAAGTTTGTGATGCGCCACCTGTTGAAATGACACATGCAATGCATTTCATTACTAAAAATGTTTGCAATGTGCCATCGTTTGGAAATACACAACAAGCGGTCAGACAAATGGGCACTAATCCTTTAACTAAGGTGAATAATGTAATCAGTATACTTGCCATGGCGCTCAGTGAAGAGCGCTACGCAAAAATGAATGGAGTTGAATCACTTTTTCCTATAGTACGGGGTTATGAAACATATCATAAAAATAATTTTGAGCATTTACTGCATTCCTAGAAGAGTGAATAATGGTATTTGGATTAACATTAGAATACACATTTTCCAATTTCAACTATTATTAAATCATGAATTCTGCCAATTACAGTACCATCAAGAGCACACATTCATTGCATTCACCCATCTGTCCATTCCTTGACTTCTCCTGCAGCCATTTAGAATATCCCTGGAATGCAAATTATGCCATTAAGACTGGGATAATTTGCAATAAAGGATTTAGGGCCAGAATAAATATTTAGCTATGTATTAAAAATTGTGAAAATATGAATGAAGTCCAGTAAAGGTCTGGCATTCCATCCAGGGTTGGTCTCTGCTTTGCAGTTAATGTTGTTGAGAAAAGGCTCTGCCACCACATAATAATAAACCTGCACAATAATTAAACAGCTTTGGAAGATGGACAGATGACAGCATGGATGGATAGATGGGTGGATGATGTTAATGGAGGAAGAGATGGAGGAAATGATGGACAGGTAGATGGACGAAAGGCTCATTCCACCACGGTGTGCTGAGGAGCACTTCCGGGTCTTTACAACCCACTGCTATCAGGCATTTCAGTGCTTCCTCCTGGGGCACTCATCAAGTTTATTTTGAAATACCATTTTGAAATATCTGAACATCCATCCATCCATCCATTATCCAACCCGTTATACCCTAACTACAGGGTCACGGGGGTCTGCTGGAGCCAATCCCTGCCAGCACAGGGCACAAGGTAAGAAACAAACCCTGGGCAGGGCGCCAGCCCACCGCAGGGCACACACACACATACAGCACACACTAGGGACAATTTAGAATCGCCAATGCACCTAACTTGCATGTCTTTGGACTGTGGGAGGAAACTCACACAGACGCGGGGAGAACACGCAAACTCCACGCAGGGAGGGCCCGCTTATCTTTATGGTCTATTTAAAAGAAAATGAAGTAATACATTGGAGCACATTCTCGTTTATCAGAGTGCCAGAGACTGGTGACCTGTGGCATGTTGGTCAGACACACAATTAAGAATTTTTCTTTATTTGCGGCTGCACCCATGTAGTAGTGAAACAGGACAAACTTTAAAAATCAACAAACAGAAAGGTATCACCAGCTAAGTGGAGGCAAAGGACACTCCAAAACGCAGAGGTAGAGCGACTCCCCACTCCTGACATCGCTCTTCCCTCTCCCCTCGGCCTGCAGCCTCTGTCTCTGTTGAACTGCTGAAAACTCATTACTTTAACATGGCTTTCTCAGAGCTTCATCTTAGTTTAATCCTGATGATCTGTATATTCAATTTAATTATCATTATTGTTCATGGTATTCATATTCAAAATCCGTACTAACCCCTACTTTCTCTGCAGTTCTTTTTCCGGTTTTCTGTGCTGGTTGATCTGCGCCACCTCCACCTGAGCAAAGCACCGTGATGTCCCTCCATTGATGGATTAAAGGCCAGAAGTCCATATGACCGTCATCATCATCAAGTTCTTCCATGTGAACCCTGAATACCATGAGGACTGATTGAGGTCATTTATGTTTGGTAGAATGCCTAGAGAGGGCTGGGTGGTCTCGTGACCTCGGACCCCCTGCAGATTTTATTTTTTTTCTCCAGCCGTCTGGAGTTTTTTATTTTTCTGTCCTCCCTGGCCATCGGACCTTACTTTAATGCTGTGTTAATTAGTGTTCCCTTATATTAATTTTTATTCATTTTGTCTTTTTTCTCTTTCTTCATCATGTAAAGCACTTTGAGCTACATTGTTTGTATGAAAATGTGCTATAGAAATAAATGTTGGTGTTGTTGTCTCGGATTAGCGCAACAATATCGTGCCTGCAAGCGAACTATGATTCTTAGCAAAATCAACCGGAATGTTCAAGCAAATTCTAGTAAAAACCACAACTTAAATCCGTGAAGTAGTTCTCTCATTCGCTAGCTAAGCGGAGGTAAGGTATGTCCAGAGGCCCCGCCCCCTTCCCTCAGCCTGCTGCGTCTCTCACGGATTCCCATAAATAAATCCTAACCGCAAGCAAACTATGATACTTAGCGCAATGACAGAAGTCGCAAAATCAACCAAAATGTTAAAGCAAATTCTAGAAAAAGACCCGATCTAAATCCGTGAAGTAGTTCTCTCATGATAAACAGACAGACAGACAGAAAAACATTTTTGATTTTATATAGATACTAGCCGTGCCCCGTGGCTTCGCCTGCGTAGAAGAGAAACAGGACAGTGAGGAGGGCACTGCCCGGCTCCCCACTCCTGACGTCACGCTTCCCTCTCCCCTCAGTCCGCAGCCTCTGTGTCGGTTTTAATGTGAATAAATCGCTCCTGCAAGTGAACTATGATACTTAGCGCGATGAGAAAGTCGCAAAATCAACCGGAATGTTCAAGAAAATCCTCCCACAGTCCAAAGACATGCAGGTTAGGTGGACTGGCGATTCTAAATTGGCCCTAGTGTGTGCTTGGTGTGTGGGTGTGTTTGTGTGTGTCCTGCGGTGGGTTGGCACCCTGCCCGGGATTGGTTCCTGCCTTGTGCCCTGTGTTGGCTGGGATTGGCTCCAGCAGACCCCCGTGACCCTGTAGTTAGGAATATAGCGGGTTGGAAAATGGATGGATGGTTGGATGTTCAAGCAAATTCTAGAAAAAGACCCGATCTAAATCCGTGAAGTAGTTTTCTCATGAAAAGCAGACAGACAGACAAAACATTTTTGATTTTATATAGATACTAGCCGCGCCCCGTGGCTTCGCCTGCGTAGAAGTGAAACAGGACAGTGAGGAGGGTTCCCCCTTCCCCCTCCCCCCTCCCCTCGGACCGTAGCCTCTGTCTCGGATTAGTGCGAATACATCTCTCCTGCAAGCGAACTATGATTCTTAGCAAAATCAACCGGAATGTTCAAGCAAATTCTAGAAAAAAAACACAACTTAAATCCGTGAAATAGTTCTCTCATTCGCTAGCTAAGTGGAGGTAAGGTATGTCCAGAGGCCCCGCCCCCTTTCCTCTGCCCACTACGTCTCTCAGGGATTCCCGTAAATAAATCCTTACCGCAAGCAAACTATGATACTTAGCGCGATGACAGAAGTCGCAAAATCAACTGAAATGCTCAAGCAAATTCTAGAAAAAGACCCGATCTAAATCTGTGAAGTAGTTCTCTCGTGAAAAACAGACAGACAGACAAACATTTTTGATTTTATATAGATACTAGCCGTGCCCCGTGGCTTCGCCTGCGTAGAAGTGAAACAGGACAGTGAGGAGGGCACTCCCCGGCTCCCCACTCCTGACGTCACGCTTCCCTCTCCCCTCAGTCCGCAGCCTCTGTGTCAGTTTTAATGTGAATAAATGGCTCCTGCAAGTGAACTATGATACTTAGTGCGATGAGAAAGTCGCAAAATCAACCGGAATGTTCAAGCAAATTCTAGAAAAAAAAAACAAACAATCTAAATCCGTTAAATACAGTTAGGTCCATAAATATTTGGACAGAGACAACTTTTTTCTAATTTTGGTTCTGTACATTACCACAATGAATTTTAAATGAAACAACTCCGATGCAGTTGAAGTGCAGACTTTCAGCTTTAATTCAGTGGGGTGAACAAAACGATTGCATAAAACTGGGAGGCAACTAAAACATTTTTTGAACACAATCCCTTCATTTCAGGGGCTCAAAAGTAATTGGACAAATTAAACAACTGGAAATCAAATGTTCATTTCTAATACTTGGTTGAAAACCCTTGACTGGCAATGACAGCCTGAAGTCTTGAATTCCTGGACATCACCAGATGTTGGGTTTCCTCCTTTTTAATGCTCTGCCAGGCCTTTACTGCAGCGGCTTTCAGTTGCTGTTTGTTTGTGGGCCTTTCTGTCTGAAGTTTAGTCTTCAACAAGTGAAATGCCTGCTCAGTTGGGTTAAGATCAGGGGACTGACTTGGCCATTCAAGAATTTTTCACTTCTTTGCTTTAATAAACTCCTGGGTTGCTTTGGCTGTATGTTTTGGGTCATTGTCCATCTGTATCATGAATCAATTTGACTGCTGTATTTAGCTGGATTTGAGCAGACAGTATGTCTCTGAACACCTCAGAATTCATTCGGCTGCTTCTGTCCTGCATCACATCATCAATAAACACTAGTGTCCCAGTGCCACTGGCAGCCATCACACTGCCTCCCTCCACCGTGTTTTACAGATGATGTGCTATGCTTTGGATAATGAGCTGTTCCACGCCTTCTCCATACTTTTTTCTTGCCATCATTCTGGTAGAGGTTGATCTTGGTTTCATCTGTCCAAAGAATGTTTTTCCAGAACTGTGCTGGCTTTTTTAGATGTTCTTTAGCAAAGTCCAATCTCGCCTTTCTATTCTTGAGGCTTATGAGTGGCTTGCACCTTGCAGTGCACCCTCTGTATTTACTTTCATGCAGTCTTCTCTTTATGGTAGACTTGGATATCGATACGCCTACCACTGGAGAGTGTTGTTCACTTGGTTGGCTGTTGTGAAGGGGTTTCTCTTCACCATGGAAATGATTCTGCGATCATCCACCACTGTTGTCTTCCGTGGACGTCCAGGTATTTTTGCGTTGCTGAGTTCACCAGTGCTTGCTTTCTTTCTCAGGATGGACCAAACTGTAGATTTTGCCACTTGTAATATTGGAGCAATTTCTCCGATGGGTTTTTTCTGTTTTCGCAGCTTAAGGATGGCTTCTTTCACCTGCACGGAGAGCTCCTTTGACCGCATGTTGTCTGTTCACAGCAAAATCTTCCACATACAAGCACCACACCTCAAATCAACTCCAGGCCTTTTATCTGATTAATTGATAAGGACATAATGACGGACTTGACCACACCTAACCATGAAATGGCCTTGGAGTCAATTGTCCAATTACTTTTGAGCCCCTGAAATAAAGGGATTGTGTTCAAAAAATGCTTTAGTTGCCTCACATTTTTATGCAATCGTTTTGTTCACCCCACTGAATTAAAGCTGAAAGTCTGCACTTCAACTGCATCGGAGTTGTTTCATTTAAAATTCATTGTGGTGATGTACAGAACCAAAATTAGAAAAAAAAGTTGTCTCTGTCCAAATATTTATGGACCTAACTGTAGTTCTCTCATGAAAAGCAGACAGACAGACAGACAGACATTGGATTTTATATAGAGAAAGATAGGACAGTATCGCATAATCATGATTATTACTATTTACTTCTTTGGCTGACACTTTTATCCAATCTGAAATACAACATTTCAGATACAAGTGGTTCCATTTCTTTTATTTTTACAATTGGAGCACAGGCAGGTGAAGTGACCAGCTCAGGGTCACACAGTGGTGTCAGTAGTGGGATCTGAACCAGCAACCTCAGGGTTCGAAGTCCAAAGCCTCAACCATTTAGCCCCATGTTGTTTAGTTCCATTTTATAATTGTTTAATGACACTTGAGAAAAGAGTGGAGAAATGCAAGGGAGTGAAGGGGTTAAGTGACCCAACATGCCCACCAGTGTTCCCCCTTTGCCCCCTCTCTCTTTAAAGTGTGCCCTGCATTTTAAAATAACTGTCACGCTGTCCTGTTCGGGTCACTGAGAGGCTGTAAAAAGGCCAAACTGAATGCAGACTTGACAGCCGGCAGGACTTGTACCACAGAAGAGAAATGACACTGTCACCTTTTTGGGGACAGCAGAGGGGAGTGATGGGACAGGCAAGATTACAAAACAGGAGAATGTCAGGAGGATCCGATGTTTGCTCTCCCTGACACATAATGCCTTCCAGAATTACACCGCCGCGTCTTCAGAGTAATTTAGGCTCTGGCAGCAGTGAAAGCACCCGGTTTTATATTTGGACTAAATGTCAACTGATCAGGGTGACATTTACGGCGCATGAAGGGTTGAGAGGCTGACTGAGCTGTCGGTGCAGATTCACGTCAGAATGTTAATGGGCACCCCTGATCTGCAATGACATTTGGTGGTGGTGGTGGGGGGGGGGGGGGGGGGAATAAGGTTAGCTGGAAAAAATTGGAAAAAGAGCCTTTAATAAAGATTAAAAACAGAAAAAATACAATAAAATCCGGTTAAAATAATGGACAGCAGGGAAGAGACAGAGGAGCTGCCAAAAATCAGCAGTCGCTACTCACAGATAGGCAACATGATACCACTCCATGCCATGTGAAGTGCTAACTCCAGGCTCAAAATAGAAAACAGAAAACACAAAGCCAGGAGTAAACAGGGCCCACATGTTGGGCAGGCGGTGAGGACAAATGGCTCCAGGACTGCACTGCACAGCCCAACAGATGGGCACAACACATCACATACATACATTACACAACAGAATTATTGTTCCCCTTTGATTTGAAAGTCACTTTGGATTAAAGTCTTAAACCAACAAAATCACTAAATATCTACCCTAATAAAGGGATAAGTGTCTGTGTATCTGTGTGTCTGTCTGGTTGCTATATCTCTGTCAGTCCAACAGATGGCACATCACAAACATTTGTACTAACGAAATGCATTGCATTTGTCATTCCAAAAGATGGCGCATCACAGACATATGTAGTGATAAACTGCATTGCATGTGTCATTCCAACAGATGGTGCATCACACACATTAATGCCTCTTTTATGAATCCCATACCAAATTACATATAACAGACAAATTTTCTGCATTTGCCATTCTAATAGAAAGTGCATCAAAAATGTTAACCCTGTTTTTATAAATCCCATACCAAATGGCATTTAACAGAGATTTATGCATTGCATTTGTCATTCCAACAGATGGCGCATCACAGACATATGTAGTGATAAATTGCATTGCATTTGTCATTCCAACAGATGGTGCATCACACACATTAATGCCTCTTTTACGAATC
Source organism: Erpetoichthys calabaricus (assembly GCF_900747795.2). Taxonomy (NCBI): domain Eukaryota; kingdom Metazoa; phylum Chordata; class Cladistia; order Polypteriformes; family Polypteridae; genus Erpetoichthys; species Erpetoichthys calabaricus. The sequence continues at coordinate 15,330,871 of NC_041396.2, read as the reverse complement.
CCATACCAAATTACATATAACAGACACATTTACTGCATTTGCCATTCTAATAGAAGGTGCATCAAAAATGTTAACCCTGTTTTTATAAATCCCATACCAAATGGCATTTAACGGAGATTTATGCATTGCATTTGTCATTCCAACAGATGGTGCATCACAGACATCTGTAAAATAAAATGCATTGCATTTGTTATTCCAACAGATGTTGCATCACACACATTAACGTCTCTTTTATGAAACCCATACCAAATTACATATAACAGACAAATGCACTGCATTTGCCATTATAATATAATGTGCATCCAAAATGTTAACCCTATTTTTTATAAATCCCATACTAAATGGCATTTAACAGAGATTTATGCATTGCATTTGTCATTCCAACAGATGGCACATCACAGACATCTGTAAAATAAAATGCATTGCATTTGTCATTCCAACAGATGGTGTATCACACACATTAACACTGCTTTTACGAATCTCATTCCCAATGGCAAATAACAGACAAATACATTGCATTTGCCATTCATACATTGCATTTGCCAACAGATAGCACATCACAAAAATCTGTAATAATGACATGCATTTTATTTGTCATTCTAACAAATGGTACGTCACAAACATTAACACTGCTTTTATGCAGCCCATACCAAATGGCAAGTAACAGACAAATGCATCTTTGTAATTCCAATAGATGGTGCATTACAAACATTTGTAGTAATATAATGCATTGCATTTGTTATTTCAACAAATGGTACATCACAAACAGTTAACACTGTCTTTACAAATCCCATACCAAACAGCATATAAGAGACAAATGCATTGCAGACGCTGCAACACAAACATTAGTAGTAAGGCATTTTATTTCTACAAATGTTTGTGATGCACCATCTGTTGGAATGACAAACGCAATGCATGTTATTACTACAGGTATTACAAAACACATTTCCAATACCTGTAGATGGTGAACTTCAAACATTAATGTAAGGTCTACATTGATTACTTAAGATTTCAACGAATCACAGATGGATAGCACAGCTTGTAATACAAATAAAAGACCACAAGGATTCTAAGATGGGCTGACGTACACCGCAGGGGCTTCACCACATCTCCTCTAAATCACAAAATGGGATTGTCATCTGTAGAAAATTCTGTGAGGAGACTCATTTACCTAAAGTGAGTTACAAGTCTTATTGTTTTTCCAATGTGACCACTCAGGGCATTGTCTACTTGGGTCTTATGGACTGTTATGGATGTTCTCTCTGGTGTTGCTGATTGTCTATCAGTCTTTGGTGGCACTATGCAGGGCATTGTGATGGCAGAACTAGGGTCGTTCCTCATCCTTTCTTCATTCTAAGTTTAGGGCAGATTTCAAAATCCTCCTTTTAACATATAAAGCATTAAATGGCCAAGGTCCGGCTTACTTGTCTGAACCTATCATGACTTACAAACCAGAGCACACATTAAAATCTCAAGATGCCGGTCTGCTTAGGATTCCAAGGATTAATAAAATAACAGCGGGAGGTCGAGCATTTAGTTACAGGACCCCTAAATTGTGGAGTGGTCTGCCTGCTACTATAAGAGATGCCCCTTCAGTCTCAGCTTTCAAATCCCGGCCGGAGACTCGCTACTTCAGTTTAGCACACCCTGACTAGAGCTGCTGATTTACAGTACAGACTGCATCTCTGTTGTTAGTCATTAGCACTTAAACATAAGTAATATGATCATTATAATTTGTTACTAACCCTCACCTATTCTGTTTCTCTTCTTGGTACCCAAATGTGGCACTTGGTGCCACGGCCCACCTGCCAAATTGTTTTGCCTGCCTAAGGTAAAGCCATCTCTGATGGAGGATCACAGGAATCGTCAGGTAGAGGGGTCCTTTCATCGGATTGGCTGGCCCAGCGCTGATTGAACTGTGGAACGGCCAAATGATGGAGGCAGCTTGATGGCCGAGGTCTTCAGGACTCTAAACAAATCCAAATCATATTATGGGATATCATCTACTGTTAAATACTGCTCCATACTTGTACATTTTTTATTTTTATACTGTATTGAGGATTTGTTCTGTTCTGTGTATTTCATTGTATTGACCCCCCTTCTTTTTGCACGCCCAGCCTACCTGGAAAGGGGTCTCTCTTTGAACTGCCTTTCCCGAGGTTTCTTCCATTTTTTCCCCCTACAAGAGTTTGTTTGGGAGTTTTTCCTTGTCTTCGTAGAGAGTCAAGGCTGGGGGGCTGTCAAGAGGCACAGTCTGTTAAAGCCCATTGCGGCACTTCTTGTGTGATTTTGGGCTATACAAAAATAAATTGTATTGTCAATGAAACTATCCATCCATCCATTTTCCAACCTGCTGAATCTGAACACAGGGTCACAGGGGTCTGCTGGAGCCAATCCCAGGGCACAAGGCAGGAACCAATCCCAGGCAGGGTGTCAACCCACCGCAGGACACACACAAACACACCAAGCACACACACTAGGGCCAATTTAGAATCGCCAATCCACCTAACCTGCATGTCTTTGGAGTGTGGGAGGAAACTGGAGCGCCCGGAGGAAACCCACGCAGACACGGGGAGAACATGCAAACTCCACACAGGAAGGACCCGGGAATCGAACCCAGGTCCCCAGGTCTCCCAACTGCGAGGCAGCAGCGCTACCCACTGCACCACCGTGCCACCTCAATGAAACTACAAAGACTGAAAAGGGCCACTATGCCTTTGTTTACATCTTGGTTCCTTCTGACATCCATTTCTCCCAAAGACTGATAGGCAACTACTCCAAAAATAGGGCTAATTCCCCATCCAGCATCTAAGCAGGACAGGCTGGGTAATTAACCGTTTACCTTAGCTGTTTGCACTTCTAACTGCAAGTCTCCTACTCCCTGAAGACACTGTGGATCCTTACAGAAGATTGAGGGTCTGGGAGTAGCTCCATTTTTGAAAAGTGATGTTTCTGTCACCAATGCGGATCCATAGCTCTGCTCTAATCTTGCTCAATGTATGTCAAGACCAACAACAGGGTTATTTATGACCTGATCGTCTCAGCATTCTCAGCAAATTCTACTCCCTGATTAGAAGGTCGCGCTCTTTGCTGGGCTTTAGGTCAAGTCGCTCAATGGTGTTAGAGAATGGGGACCACCAAGAATTTTGCATGTAGAGGGTCTGTAACAATCCTCTTGAAGGTGATTGACTGCTGTCTATATGGTGGTACAGTCAAGGGGGGCTGACTTACGGCTCCATTAAGGGACCAGCCGTTTATTTGCCCATATTTTGGCTGTAATGCAGTCACAAAGTGTACAGGTCATTGCAGTTGAGGCTCTGTGGGCCTGGTGTGGGTCACCCTTACGCATTTAACTGCGACAGCTGAAACGGAGCAGCACAATCCATTCAGGGTCATCAGCGTTTCTCACCCACCGGGTAACAACCTACTTTTGGGTCGTGGTTTGCCACCAGTGGGTCATGGGTTTCTGTCGCTGGTTCACGAGTGGGTAACCTAAGTGACTTATACCACTGCACGATATGTCTCCCTACTTTCAAGCGAGCTCGTTTTACCAAGGTGCACCCCTTATCACTCTCGTTTTACCAAAGCGGCACTTTGTAATTGATGCTAGCGAGTCGTCAATGAATTTAAAAAGGCAAAACTGGGCTGCAGAGCCATACACGTTGAGAAAACTGGTGTAGGGAAGGCGGCATGGAGACCCGTCGGTGTTAAGGAAAAAAAAAATCAGTTCAAACGAATTACGTAATTACATTTGGACAGATTATTTTTACTTTTTTCCTCGACTCTTATTTTAGTAGTATGGAGCTGTGTCCTTTATTAATTCATTTGAATATATTATTATTATTTTTCCTCCTTGCAGTCAAGTTCTTTTTTTTTGGGTTCTTTATTTCACCTTTTACAAATTCTTGTATTAGGAATGGGCGGCACGGTGGCACAGTGGGTAGCGCTGCTGCCTCGCAGTTGGGAGACCTGTGGACCTGGGTTCGATTCCCGGGTCCTCCCTGCGTGGAGTTTGCATGTTCTCCCCGTGTCTGTGTGGGTTTCCTCCGGGCACTCCGGTTTCCTCCCACATTCCAAAGACATGCAGGTTAGGTGGATTGGCGATTCTAAATTGTCCCTAGTGTGTGTGCTTGGTGTGTGGGTGTGTTTGTGTGTGTCCTGCGGTGGGTTGGCACCCTGCCCAGGATTGGTTCCTGCCTTGTGCCCTGTGTTGGCTGGGATTGGCTCCAGCAGACCCCCGTGACCCTGTGTTCGGATTCAGCGGGTTGGAACATGGATGGATGGATGTATTAGGAATTTGTTACTTTTCACATACTCCTTGGGGTCAGAGTGCAGGGTCAGCCATTGTACAGCGAGTTCCCTCTGGAGCAATTGCAGGTTAAGGGCCTTGCTCAAGGGCCCAGCAGAGTAGGATCTCTTTTGGCAGTAATGGGGACTCGAACTGGCAACTTTATGAATACCGACACAGATCCTTAGCCTCCAAACCATCACTATGCCTAAAGCCCCGTATTATGGAGCCCTGTACGGTTTTCCTGGCATATGGTTCAATGAACAGTAAGTGAACTGTACTCTCCTCACCCGAACTGGAAGACAAACTAGTTTGAAGACCTTCACGGTTGTAACGGTTCTTTTGAGGAGTCCTGAAACAATTTTCAAATGCAAAAGAAGTTACGAGAATGGATTTATGTCATTTTCTCAGAGAACATGATGTTCCGGAGTCAGTGGTGGAATCGTTAATAGAAGAAAAAGTAAGTTTCAAATCTAGTCGATAATGGCACTGAACAGCATAGAAATTATTTTCTGGCTATACTCTTCCAGTTCCGGTTCACTAAACTCCATACCAGGAAAAATAATAAATAGCTACTGAAATAAGAAAAAAACAAAAATATCTGTTTGAATGAATTATGTGATTCATTCAACCAACTATGTAATTTGTTTCAATGAGTTACTAATTTGTTTGAACGAGTTACTTAATTCATTTGAATAAGTTACTAATTTGTTTCAATGAGTTACATATTTTGTTTGAACGACTTATGTAATTTTTGGAACTAGTTATGTAATTTGTACGAGTTACGTATTTAGTTTAAATTAGTTACTAATTTGTTTGAACAAGTTACTAATTTGTTTGAATGACTTAATGTATTTTGTTTGAATGAGTTACTAATTTGTTTGAATGAATTATGTAATTTTTGGAACGGGTTACTTAATTTGTTCAAACGAGTTACATAATTTGTTTGACCGAGTTACTAATTTGTTTGAACGAGTTATGTAATTTTTGGAATGAGTTATGTAGTTTGAACGAGTTACGTAATTTGTTTGAATGAGTTACTAATTTGTTTGAATGACTTATGTAATTTTTGGAACGAGTTATGTAATTTGAATGAATTATGTAATTTGTTTGAATGAGTTACTAATTTGTTTGAACAAGTTACTAATTTTTTTTGAACGACTTAATGTATTTTGTTTGAATGAGTTACTAATTTGTTTGAACGAATTATGTAATTTTTGGAACGGGTTACTTAATTTGTTCAAACGAGTTACAAATTTTGTTTGAACAAGTTGCTAATTTGTTTGAATGGGATATGTAATTTTTGGAACGAATTATGTAATTTGAACGAATTACGTAATTTGTTTGAATGAGCTACTAATTTGTTTGAACAAGTTGCTAATTTGTTTGAACGAGTTATGTAATTTTTGGAATGAGTTATGTAATTTGAACGAGTTACGTAATTTGTTTGAATGAGTTACTAATTTGTTTCAACGACATGTAATTTTTGGAACGAATTATGTAATTTGAATGAGTTACTAATTTGTTTGAACGACTTATGTAATTTTTGGAACGAGTTATGTAATTTGAACGAATTACGTAATTTGTTTGAATGAGCTACTAATTTGTTTGAACAAGTTGCTAATTTGTTTGAACGAGTTATGTAATTTTTGGAATGAGTTATGTAATTTGAACGAGTTACGTAATTTGTTTGAATGAGTTACTAATTTGTTTCAACGACATGTAATTTTTGGAACGAATTATGTAATTTGAATGAGTTACTAATTTGTTTGAACGACTTATGTAATTTTTGGAACGAGTTATGTAATTTGAACGAATTACGTAATTTGTTTGAACAAGTTACTAATTTGTTTGAACGACTTAATGTATTTTGTTTGAATGAGTTACTAATTTGTTTGAACGAATTATGTAACTTTTGGAATGGGTTACTTAATTTGTTCAAACGAGTTACAAATTTTGTTTGAACGAGTTGCTAATTTGTTTGAACGAGATATGTAATTTTTGGAACGAGTTATGTAATTTGAACGAGTTACGTAATTTGTTTGAATGAGTTACTAATTTGTTTGAATGACTTACGTATTTTGTTTGAACAAGTTACTCATTTCTTTGAACAAATTATGTAATTTTTGGAACGAGTTATGTAATTTGAACGATTTACTAATTTGTTTGAACGACTTATGAATTTTATTTAAGTTGCTAATTTGTTTGAACAAGTTATGTAATTTTTGGAACGAGTTACGTAATTTGTTTGAACAAGTTACGTAATTTGTTTGAACAAGTTACGTAATTTGTTTGAACAAGTTACTAATTTGTTTGACCGAGTTACGTAATTTGTTTGAACGAGTTACGTATTTTGTTTCAGCGAGTTACTGATTTGTTTGAACAAGTTATGTAATTTTTGGAATGACTTACGTAATTTGTTTGAGCGAGTTACATATTTTGTTTGAGTGAGTTACTAATTTGTTTGAACGAGTTACTAATTTGTTTAAATGGATTAATAAATTGTTCGAATGGATATTTGCTTTGTGCATATAACCTATCATCTATGGGGGACGAGTGAAAGCTTTAGATGTGTCAAAAATTTCGATCTCCAGTTTACGACGGATCTCGACATTTTAGGATCCTCTGATACCGAAAAGACTGATATCTTGATGATGGGTGTGCGTCTGTCTGTGTGTCACAGTTTCTTGAGGACGGCCTAGAGCTAAAATGGCTGGATGAAAAAATTACAACTCGAAACTTAAGCCTGTTATGAGATGACGATATGCTGATTAGTTTTTGAGCCAAAACATACAAGAGAAAGAGGCACTTGAGTGGAACCCTCAGATAATCATTCTCCAAATCATTAGGAATTCACAGTAGTCAAGTTTCAACCTTTATATTCAGTTCTCTCCTTGTTTTCTAGGAGTAAGTATGGCGATTCTGCTCTCTTTTTGCACCAAAGAAGAGCACTGAACAGTGACCTGCTCATTATGGGACGAAAGTGTACCAGAGGCCAAAACCCTTGTCGGACCATCAGACTCATGGAATTAACTTGTTCAATGTTGTTTGTAGAGGACGTGGATGGACGCATCCCGCTCTTTCTTTGTGCTTAACACTTGCCCAACCCTTTAAGAACTTCTCCATCCATCCAGATACACACCACCATGTTAAAACACTGTGTCCATATCGTGCAGAAAGCCTGCAATGGATTTTAACCCCTGGTACACCTTCAGCCCATAAAAAGCCAATCACTGCTTGCTGCTCTTCTTTGGTGCAAACACAAAGCACAGTGGACATATTTACTACCTAGAAAACACCAAGAGGAACTGACTGAATGACCGCAGACACACTGTGTGTCCACATGTGAACAGGAAAAAAGCTGTACAGCCCACCCAAACAAAACGGTCACAAAAGTGCAGATAATTTACAAGTCCAAGGAGGTTCTGCTCTGTCTTTATAACACACTAGTGAGGCCTCATCTGGAGTACTGGGTGCAGTTTTGGTCTACAAAAGAATATAGCAGCCCTAGAAAAAGGTCCAGAGAAGAGCAACTAGGCTGATTAGGGGGCTACAGGGGATTAGAAGCTTGGTGGATTATCAGATAATCTTGAATCTGTTGAATGATCACAGAGGGACTTGGACAGCATAAGGGCTCAGGCAGATTTGTGGAAGATGAAATTTAATGTCAATAAATGTAAAGGATTATATGTAGGAGTAAAAATGTGAGGTCTGAATACACAACTGGAGGAATGGATATCGAAAGTCCACCTTATGAGAAGGATTTAGGAGTCGTAGTGGACTTAACACTATCAACTGCCAGACAGTGTTCAGAAGCCATTAAGAAGGTTAACAGAATGTCAGGTTATATAGCGCCTTGATATGTGGAGTACAAGTCCAAGGAGGTTCTGCTCAGTCTTTATAACACACTGGTGTGGCCTCATCTGGAGTACTGGGTGCAGTTTTGGTCTCCAGGCTACAAAAAGGACATAACAGCACTAGAGGTGGTCCAGAGAAGAGCGACTGGGCTGATTAGAGGACTACAGGGGATGAGTTATGAGGAAAGATTAACAGAGCTGTAGAAGTGTACAGCTGAAATCAGAAGTTTCCATTCACTTTGGCTGAATTCTTTCAAACTCACTTTATAAACCTTCACAGATTTTATCTCTTTATTATAATAAAAATATCTTAGTAAGAGAGACAAGATGTGATTTTCACAGAGAGACACTTTCACGTCCCGCGAGGTGAGACTTTGTGCCAAGTGATTTAATCACATCTGGGGCCGGAAATAAAAGACAAAGAGTAGATGACAAAGTTGGTATTGTACGAGGAAGTCGGGAGTGCCAGAGAAGTACGTAAGAGTTGTACAGGATATGTACGAGGGAATGTGACAGTGGTGAGGTCTACAGTAGGAGTGACGGAGGTGGGATTACTTCAGGGATCGGCTCTGAGCCCTTTCTTATTTGCAATGGTTGACAGACGAGATTAGACAGGGGTCCCCGTGGACTATGATGTTTGCTGATGACATTGTGATCTGTAGCGAGAGCAGGGAGCAGGTCGAGGAGAGCTTGGAAAGGTGGAGATATGTTCTAGAGAGGAGAGGAATGAAGGTCAGTAGGAACAAGACAGAATACATGTGTGTTAATGAGAGGGAGGTCAGTGGAATGGTGAGGATGAGGGGAGTAGAGTTGGTGAAGGTGGATGAGTTTAAATATTTGGGATCAACAGTACAGAGTAATGGGGATTGTGGAAGAGAAGTGAAGAAGAGAGTACAGGCAGGGTGGAGTGGGTGGAAAAGAGTGTCAGGAGTGATTTGTGACAGACGGGTCTCAGCAAGAGTGAAAGGGAAGGTCTACAGGACGGTAGTGAGACCAGCTATGTTATATGGGCTGAAGACGGTGACACTGACCAGAAAGCAGGAGACAGAGCTGGAGGTGGCAGAGTTAAAGATGCTAAGATTTGCATTGGGTTTGCCGAGGAGGGCCAGGATTAGGAATGAGGACATTAGAGGGTCAGCTCAGGTGGGACAGTTGGGAGTCAAAGTCAGAAAGGCAATATTGCATTGCTTTGGACATGTGCAGAGGAGAGATGCTGGGTATATTGGGAGAAGGATGGTAAGGATAGAGCTGCCAGGGAAGAGCAAAAGAGGAAGGTCTAAGAGGAGGTTTATGGATGTGGTGAGAGAGGACATGCAGGTGATGGGTGTAACAGAACAAGATGACGAGGAGTGAAAGATATGGAAGAAGATGATCCGCTGTGGCGACACCTAACGGGAGCAGCTGGAAGAAGAAGAAGAAGGACAAAGTAGAACGTCGCAAAGACTTCAAAAACGTTGGTGTGGTACACGTACAGAGCAGGTTCGAGATAATGGAAGTACGAAAATTGGAAAGTCTCAAAAAAATGATAATTAAGATCGCATTAGCGCAAACAAACGGAAATTATTACTGGGTGAAATAACGGAACAGCGAAAACAGATTGAATATATTTGTCGGATTTAAACTTTAAGTCGGAGACTTGTAGATCATCTAATTCGTGTTGCCATCAGGGAAAAGTAGTGTTTCTTCCCAATGAAGAGGCGTATCCATGAGAAATAAAAGATTTGTCGTTTGGTGAAAGTGAAATCCCGAGAGACAAAATTTCAAGCCCCACGAGACAAGACTTTATGCAGAGGGATTTGGAAAAGTCCCGCCCACATCTAAAATATTTACAACCACGCACACGGTTCAATCATTTCTCATTTGTGTGAATGCAGTTGTCAGACACAGTTTGTGTCGAGAGAAAGAAGCGATATTCACTCACGTTGCGTTGTCACGATGTAAGTGCAAACACAGAATCAAAATTCAATGCGATATTGACGAAAACGTAAAAGCGAAAAGAGATCGAATATATGGACACAGGTGATATGACAGAAGTATGTAGAGGATGTCTGGGGGAGAAGAGAGACAAGGCAGTGAGTAGGACAGCTGCTGTACGGGCTTTTAAATGATCGAAGCGCCGTGCGAGATGCAGATCACACGACATGGCAGAAGCAACAAGCCAGCAGCTGATTGAGCAAAGAGGAGGTAAACAAAAAAACTGTATTTGTTTCCCATTGTATCACCGTTTAAAAGGGGGTTTCGGAGGAGCGACCGCTTCTCCTTGGGGTGCGTTCAGCCCCCATCTTCACAACGCGAGCGACAGAGATGCGAAGTGGCTGGTGCGTAGCGCAGGCCGGCAGAGTTGGCGAGCAAAGCTAGTACTATCCATCCATTTTCCAACCCGCTGAATCCGAACACAGGGTCACGGGGGGGTCTGCTGGAGCCAATCCCAGCCAACACAGGGCACAGGAACCAATCCTGGGCAGGGTGCCAACCCACCATAGGACACACACACAAAAACACACCCACACACCAAGCACACACTAGGGCCAATTTAGAATCACCAGTCCACCTAACCTGCATGTCTTTGGACTGTGGGAGGAAACCGGAGTGCCCGGAGGAAACCCACGCAGACACGAGGAGAACATGCAAACTCCACACAGGGAGGACCCAGAAAGCGAACCCAGGTCCCCAGGTCCCCCAACTGCGAGGCAGCAGCACTACCCACTGTACTAGAAAACTATAAATCTGCCATATCATTTAAGATGTCTACTCTGTCCAGGGCAAAAGTTATTTTTTCCAACAATGTTCACAGACCTCAGAGTATTTAGCTTTTTCTTGACCATATCAAAATTAACTGGGCCTTTAAATAGCTTGGAAAATTCCAGAAAATGATGTCAAGCCTTTAGGCAATTAGACAGTTAGCTTCTGATAGCCAATTAGCCTAACTAGAGTCAACATGTGGATGGATGTTAAGGCCGACCATTAAACTCACTGCCTCTTTGCTGGACATAATGGGAAAATCAAAAGAAATCAGCCAAGACCTCAGACAAAAATTGTGGACCCCATCCTTGGGGACAATTTCCAAATGTCTGAAGGTTCCACGTTCATCTGTAATACACAAGTATAAACACCATGGGGCCACATAGCCGTCGTACCACTCAGGAAGGAGGCGCATTGTGTCTTGTACAGAAGAACGGACTTTGGCACGAAAAGTGCAAATCAATCAAAGAACAACAACAAAGGACCTCATGGAGATGCTGGAGGACACAGGTAGACGTGTAAGGATATCCATAGTTAAACGAGTCGGACATCGACATAACCTGAAAGGCTGCTCAGCCAGGAAGAAGCCGCTGCTCCAAAGCCGCCATCAAAAAGCCACACTGCATTCTGCAATGGCACATGGGGACAAAGATCTGACCTTCTGGAGAAATGTCCTCTGGTCTTGTGAATCCAAGATCAAACTGTTTGGCCATAATGACCATCATTCTGTTTGGAGGAGAAAGGGTGAGGCTTACAAGCCAAAGAACACCATCGTAACCGTCAAGTGTGATGGTGAGAACATCATGTTGTGGAGGGTCTTTGCTTCAGGATGGACTGGTGCTCTTCACAAAACAGATGGCATCACGAGGAAGGAAAATGATGGAGAGATACAGCAGCAACATCTCAAGAGCTCAGCAAGGACGTTGAAGCTCAGTCATCAATGGACCCCAAGCAAAGTTGGGGGAAAACGGCTTAAGGACAACAAAGGTCAAGGTATTGGAGAGGCCATCACAAAGCTCTGACCTCAATCTGATTGAACTGAAAAAGTGAGTGGGAGCAACGAGGCCTGTGAACTTGTCCCAGTTACACCAATTCTGTCCTGAGGAATGGGCCAGCAAGTTATTGTAAGAAGCTTATGGAAGGTGACCCAAAAACGTTTGGCTCAAATTAAACAATTTACAAGCAATGCTAGCAAATATGAACAAAGTGACCGACTGGAATTGTGATATGGTCACTAACAAGTGAAATACTCTGAGGTCTGTGAACATTGTTGGAAAAAATAACTTTTGCCCTGTACAAAGTCGACATCTTCAACGATATGCCAAATTTACAGTTTGCTAGTATAAAATCTGTGGAGGGCTTATTAAGTGAGTTTTAAAGAATTCACCCTAAATGTATGGAAACATCTGACTTCAATTGTAGGTAGCGCTGCTGCCTTGAAACAAGAAGACCAGACCTCAGGTCCAGGGTGCTCCCTGCGTGGAGTTTGCATGTTCTCCCCATGTCCATATGGGATTCCTGGCACAGTCCAAAGACATGCAGGTTGGGTGAATTGGCATTGCTAAACTGGCCTGTGGGCATGTGTGTGTTCATCCTGCGATGGACTGGCACCCTTCCCCAGTGTTGTTCCAGCCTTGTGCCCAGTGCTTGCTGGCATAGGCTCCAGCTGCCCCGTGATTCTGCCAGTTTGAAAAGGAATGGCAGGAAGGATGGAATTTGCCACATCGTTCTGCACTTGCTGTCAGTGGAGAGCACTATACAGAAAGAAAAAGTAACTGGCAGCTTGAAACTAATTAATTAGTGCGTGAGGGTATGCGTTAGTTGGCTCTGCCAATGGACCAGTGATGGCATTAAACAGGTTTTAATAATGTTAACTGTGTGTTATGTAACTCCTATTAGGTTTCTTTCTGTCATTTTCTGTAATGCCCAAACTTTTTTTTTTCTTTCTCAAAGTTTTATAAAATCGGAAATTAAACAACCTACTTACTTTTCTCTTTTGATCATTTAACGGGCTGTTCAAAATATATATTTGCTTTCTTTCGCTTAAATCCTCGCTGGTCCAGCCGCCTCTGACTAAGCGCAGACGGCCGGGGTGCAGACGCAGCGGTGCCGCTATCGTCAACCCGCACTCCGCGCGATGTGCCCTTTTTAGCTGTGTCGCTTTTCTAGCAAGTGCCCTGCCCGTGTTTACTCGGTGTGCCCTCCCGATGCCCAGTTCAAACCTCGCACGAACGCTTTTACTCGGCTGGCTCACCTTTACGAACAGCTCGATCTCTGGCTCCCTCTCTCCATTGGAAGGAGCAGGTTCTGTCATCTTCCCTCTTGTTGTCAGCGGCCGCTCACTCTCTTTATCTCTCTCAGTTAAAGATGTATTCCTTTAGTGGACGGACATGACTTGGTGGTGGTTCACATCGCTGGCTGTGCAGCCCGCCCTAGTGACACTGCGAGAGATGCAACAAGTGGCCGCGCCGCGCCGCGTTTTGCTTTCACCTCAAACTCAGCTGTCAGCAGCCGGAGAGGCGCATCCGATAACAGAAGGGGGCGGGGCATTGAGAGCTCAGCGACAGGAGGCGGGGCATGCAGCGTCTGTGCCCTTCGCAAACACCTGCGCCCACTACGAACACACCCTGGCACACACAACAACCTGGGCAAACTAATTACTGCGAGTGCCAAAGGTAAGAGACATAAATAAAACGAGACACTGAATCCAGGTACGCAGAGGCGTGGGCAAGCTGACGGCTTCCCAAACTATTAAACCCTTCACTGCCCTTTTAAACTCACTTCACAATTCTCACCACTGAAAGAGTCCTACAATTCTTAATAAATACACAAATTCCCTCCCGCTTACAAATACACACACATCAGGCAGTTGTTATAGTTCTTATTTCAGAGAGAGATTCACAGCTTGATTGCAGCACAGTTTTAATCACCGCCGCCTCACAACTTAACTAGCGGGTACGTGGATGAAAAGGGCATCGGCAGATTAAATGAGCAGAACTTGAGAAGAACTGGTCCGCGCCTGGAACAGAACTTAAATAAGTGATCACTGCAAAATTAACCTGCAGAATTTTATCTTTATTTCTGCAGGTAAAGTGAGCCACTCATGGTTGCAAAATAAATCAATAATGGGAGCGGAACTAGCATCTTCCATCCATCCATCCATTTTCCAACCCGCTGAATCCGAACACAGGGTCACGGGGGTCTGCTGGAGCCAATCCCAGCCAACACAGGGCACAAGGCAGGAAACAATCCTGGGCAGGGTGCCAACCCACCGCAGCACACACACACACACACATATATATATATATATATATATATACATACTGCGGTGGGTTGGCACCCTGCCCAGGATTGGTTCCTGCCTTGTGCCCTGTGTTGGCTGGGATTGGCTCCAGCAGACCCCCGTGACCCTGTGTTCGGATTCAGCGGGTTGGAAAATGGATGGCTGGATGGATATATATATATATATATATATATATATATATATATATATATATATATATATAGTGACCAATAGGGGGTGATACAGCACCCCCTAAACCCAGACACAACCACACAGACAAGTCCCTGATACAAATGCAAGGTTTATTACACAAACGCTTTACAAAGGCTCCCTTCTAGTAGTGACACATGCACAATACAATTCTTTCTTTCTTTCTTTCTTTCTTTCTTTCTTTCTTTCTTTCTTTCTTTCTTTCTTTCTTTCTTTCTTTCTTTCTTTTACTTCTCCATACCTCCCAAGCTTTTTCCCATGTCTGACTCCCGACTCACCTGGATGAAGTCGGGCAGCTTCTTTTATCTTGCACCTGGGGCTATTTCCGGTGCTAAGGCATAGCCTGTTAAAATGTACTTTTGGGTCAAACAGAAGCCGCACAAAGTGGGGATAACTAATCCCAGCAGCTTTTCCAGTAGCCCCCACGGAACCCAATGGGGTGGCCCTACAGGACTACAGGTCCCAGCATGCATTGTGGGTGTGCGTGTGGGAATTCTAGCCCAGGGATGGTGCCCTCTAGCGTATCAGGGGTGACATTGGTCTGAATTGATCATCTCCCCCTGTCCCTCCAATATAGTGGCCTCCCAGGCAGATAAGGAACTTTTTGGTCCATCTCTGCTGGGACGCAGCATATTCACTCAGAGGTTGCCACATTCCTGGCAAAGGCAGGGAACAACCTGCCTATTCTTTTGGCTATTCAGTACTGTGGCCAGGTAATGAATCATGTACCATCCTAGTTGGGACATCAGCTCGTGCCTGCCGTCCATCACTATATTTATTTATTTACTAGGGGGCTTCGCTCTCCAACCCCTCAACCCACCTATCAAATCTTGTAATTCTTGCGGAAACGGCTCTTCGTTGGGAAGAAACACTACTTTTTTTTTCCCTGATGGCAAAAACAAATTAGATAATGTACAAGTCTCCGACTTAAAGTTTAAATCCGAATAATATATTCAATCTCTTTTCGCTGTTCTGTTATTTCACTGAGTAATAATTTCCATTTGTTTGCACTAATGCGATCTTTACTATCATTTTATTGAGACTGTCGAATTTTCATACTTCCATTATCTCTAACCTGCTTTGCATGTGTATCGCACCAACATTTTTGAATTCTTTACGACGTTCTACTTCGTCTTCTACTCTTTGTCTTTTATTTCCGGCCTCAGGTGTGGTTAAATCTCTTGGCACAAAGTCTTGTCTTGTGGGACGTGAAAGTATCTCTCTGAGAAAATCACGTCTCGTCTCCTTCCAAGATTTTATTTATTCATATAAATGTATTCACATTCATACAAATATACACACATATACGTATATACAGTAGTCATGCATGTGTGCCATAGGGCTACCTTCCAGGCTCATCCAAGGTATGTGGTACCACCCCAGAACAAGAGGGGGCACCATCACTAATGGTTTGATATCCTTTTTCCGTCACAATGGCGATAAGCCCCCCATTGAGGGCAATGGAGCCTAAGAAGCCCTGCCCCTTCCAGTCCAAACAATATACAAAGACACGTCCCCGTAAGGTGGCTTCACATATGGGAACTGTGCATCTGACAGACTGGAGCACCTTCAAAGCCTGATGATTTTTTGTTTAATACACCACTAGATGGCAATGGTGAGGCGATAGCCTACTGTCTTTATGTATGAGCGCCATCAAGTGCCTGTTGCTTTACTTTCTGTTCTGGTTAAATGGGCCTGGTCCAGTTGGCACCCAAACTAGTTTTGGGATGTGTTTAACCTTTGTCACTCTCCTCCACAATAATATATATACACTTTATATATATATATGGTTGAAATAGTTTACTGTCAAATAATGCAAAGAGTACGTGACACGTGTTTCGCCCTCATTCTGGGCTCATCAGGCGTACACACTCCACTGCACTCCCTCTCGGGAATCAAACCTCGGACGTCAGCGCTAGAGGCGAAGCCCCTAACGTTGCGCCATGGCGTGTGGATCGTTTATTTGACAGCATGTAGATTGGGGAAATTACATTCACGGCATTCGTAGTCTGTGTCACAATCTACATGCGTTACCTGGTAGGTAACCACCCATACAATCAGATTGTGATTCAGACTACAAATGCCGTGAATATATATATATATATATGAGTTTGGAATGGCAAGAATCATTGGGGTACCAACCTCGTAATCCCTATTTAATTTGTAGAAAAATTAAACCAAAGGGTACACAGTGGCACAGCAAAAAACAGACAGTAACTGCAAAATCAGCCAAAGCAGGGTTCTCTGCAGTGTTTGAGTTCTTGTGGTTCTTGTACTGGAGGTCCTTTGGACTCGAGTTCAGGTCACAAATGTAAGACCACCTTCCAGGGTGCCATCCCTTTTTATGGTGTTCCAACTGGAATGGGCTGGGCTTACTCAGGGCATTACTGTCAGGGCTGCGAACCCTCATTGGGCATCATCTTGGGTCTGAGGGGGAACAGCACCCCATCTCACCCTAGAGTGGTATAGCTTACCTCAGTTGAGCCAAGAAGAAGATCTCCGGTCTCGCATGCATGATTTAATGGTACATCTCGGTCAGTAGGCATCTGCTAAGGACGGACATTTTAATGAGGTGAGAAACAGAAAGGGAAAGTTTGGCGAAGCTGAAGGAAGATATGAAGCTCAATGGTAAGCAAGTGTGCAGTAAAGCTCGAATGCTGGTGCCAGGGGCGGTGTTAGTGTTAGTGTCGGTTAGTGTTGCTTTGCTAGAAACAAAATGAGAGGGAGAAAGAAGTAGAGGCAGAAATGGTGTCCTCGGATCCAATCCAAGGGGGACAGGCGGCGTAAGTTTAAACTGAACGGGTCTTCCATGAGTCACTTCAGCTACATCACTGCCTGGTTTGGGAAATGCAATGTTTCTGACCGTAAGGTCCTGCAACATCATTGGGACCCCCCATTAATGACATCTTTCTAAAGCCTTGCATCCGCCAAGCCTGTAGAATTGTGAAAGACCACTTCCACACCTCCCACGGGGTCTTTTTCCCCACTTCCATCTGGCAGAAGGTTCTGTACCTTCCAAACCAGTTTTGCCAGGATCTGCGACAGCTTCTACTGCTTGGTGGTCCAGACCCTGAACTTTGTGCCGCCCCCCTGCCCTCAGATGTGCTCCTAGAATCTTATTTATACACAGTTTGTTTATTATACGTGTTACTACTGTTGTTTATTTATTTATTTTATTATTGTCTATTCACTTACTTATTATTATTCAATTGATTTTTGTATTTGAAGTACAGTTGTTTACCTGTCTTGCACTTGTCCTGTGTTTTTGGATATGATGCACCGCGGTGTTATTTCATACCACTGTAGGCCCCAAATACTGTGTGACAATAAAGCCACTTGACTTGACTTGACATTCGCATCTCCAGACTTTAGAAGGGGACCCCCACCCTAGACCTCCAAAATCATTTACATTGACATGCATATCTCCATATCCCTTTGAACAGAGATGCACAGCCCCACTTTCCAAAATTATTTACATATCTATTTAAATCTGAGGACTTTAAAGGGGAGGCCACATAGAGCTGATGAAAAAATGGCAAAAGAAATGACCTAACGCAAAGAAATGAAAACCGTAAATATCTAATAATGATAATATACATTCACATTTCACATTATTCTTACTGATTATACTGTTTCAATTCAGAAGAAAACACTTTCCTCTAAAATTGTGTTTTTCAATGACCATCAAAAAAAGTGAAGTCACTACGAAAAGCAGGACTTGATCTAATGGAAGCAGCTCTAGGGCTCTGGTGATGGTAATAACCCGCCAAACCAGGGGGTGGTGCTGTTTTGTAATGCCATCTGTCTCTTCCTTCCTCCACAGAATGGAAGACTGACAGCCATTCCACCACTGACGTCACTTCTGTTGTCCACCCTCCTGGACCCGCCCCTTCCTGACAGGATCATTTAAAACCTCAGACTTTGCCATATTGAGCCAGTTTTGTTCTGAATTTACATCTAAAAATGTCCTCTCAGTGCTTCTAACAACTGTGTTTTTGTTTTTAACAAATTATACAGGGTTGCCAGGTGGTGTCCGCAAACTCTTTTATTGCCGCCTGTGCTTTCATTACAACATGTTTAAGAGTAAGCAGCTCCGGTGACCTAATAATATTATTATTACTTACTAGTTGTGCTACATGATTGAAGATGGGTTGAGATCTAAGCAATCAATACTGACCTCAGCAGTGCACCATGCAATGTGTATATCTCTGTTATATATGGGATTCGTAAAAGCAGTGTCAACGTTAGCGATGTGCCATCTGTTGGAATGACAAACACAATGCATATTTCTCTATTATATGCCACTTGGTAGGGGATTCATAAAAGCAGTGTTAACGTCTGCGATGCGCCATCTGTTGGAATGAACAACACAATGCACATGTCTCTGTGATATGCCATTTGCTATGGTATTAATTAAAGGAGTGTAAATGTCTGTGATGCGCCATCTGTTGGAATGACAAACACAATGCATATTTCTCTATTATATTCCATTTGCTATGGAATTCATAAAAGCAGTGTTAATGTCTGAGATTGTTGGAATGACAAACGCAATTCATATTTCTCTATTATGTGCCATTTGGTAGGGGATTCATAAAACCACTGTTAATGTATGTGATGCGGCATCTGTTGGAATGACAAACACAATGCATATTTCTCTATTAAATGCATTTGGAAGGGGATTCAAAAAAGCAGTGTTAATGTCTGTGATGCGCCATCTGTTGGAATGACAAACGCAATTCATATTTCTCTATTATGTGCCATTTGGTAGGGGATTCATAAAACCAGTGTTAATGTATGCGATGCGCCATCTGTTGGAATGACAAACACAATGCACATGTCTCTGTTAAATGCCATTTGGTATGGAATTTGTAAAAGCAGTGTTAATGTTTGTGATATGCCATCTGTTGGAATGAAAAATGCAACACATTTTATTACTAAAAAAGCTTGTAATGTGCAATCTGTTGGAATGAGAGAGAGACATATGAATTCTGAATGCATAGTATTCAGTGTTAAATGATAAACACAATGCATTTTATTACTAAAAGTTTGTGATGCACCATCTATTGGAATGACAATTGCAATGCATATGTCTGTGTTATATGCCATTTTGGTATGGTATTTACAAAAGCAATGTTAATGTCTGTGATGCGCCATCTGTTGGAATGACAAGCACAATGTATATTTCTCTGTTATGTGCCATTTGATAGGGGATTCACAAATGCAGTGTTAATGTTTGTGATGCACCATCTGTTGGAATGACAAATGCAATACGTTTTATTACTAAAAAAGTTTGTAATGTGCAATCTATTGGAATGAGAGAGACATATCAATTCTGAATGCATAGTATTCAGTGTTAATGTTTGCAATTGGATTATATTTTGTAAGTCGGCATGGTGGTGCTGCTGCCTTGCAGTTAGGAGACCCGAGTTGCCTTCCCGGGTCCTCACTGCGTGGAGTTTGCATGTTCTCCCTGTGTCTACATGGGGTTCCTCCGGGTACTCCAGTTTCCTCCCACAGTCCAAAGGCATGCAGGTTAGGTGCATTGGTAATTCTAAATTGTGCCCTGCGTTGGGCTGGCACGGGTTTGTTTCCTGCCTCGCGCCTTGGGTTGGCTGGGATTGGCTCCAGCAGACCCCCGTGACCCTGTGGTTAGGATATAGTGGGTTGGATGATGGTTGAATGGATTATATTTTGTAAAGCATGTAGTAATGAAACTAATTGCATTTTCCATTCCAACAGATGGCACATCAGAAATATCAGCAATCCTTTTACAAATCCTTTAATAAATGGCCTATGACAGAGACAGAGCCCCGGACAGACACACACACAGACACTTATCCTTTTATTAAGGTGGATTATTTGACTGATGTGTTTAAAAGATATGGAAGAAGATGATCCGCTGTAGCAAACCCTAACGGGAGCAGCCAAAAGAAGAAGAAGATTGGACTGATGTCTTTTACCCAAGGCGGCTTACAACATTTGAGATACAATTGTTTTGCACTGCTTTTGTGTTTCAAATTGGAGCCCAGGCAGATAAAGTGACATGCCCGTGGTCACACAGTGTCACTTGCAGGATTTGAAATGACAGCCTCAGGGTTTGAAGTCCAAACCCTTAACCACTGCACCACACTGCCTGCCAATAATATTAGCCCACAGTAAAAACAAAAAAATGACAAATACTGTATACAGAAGAGCACTTAGTTATTTACCTAGTACTTCACGTTACACCCCAGCGTCGTCATGGCTATGGCTGTAGGCATCAGGTCCTTGTCTTGCTGAAAGGTGAACTGTCACCCCAGTCTGAGGTGGCGTGAATTCTGGCACTGGTTTTCTTCAAGGTCCTCTCTTTCCTTCACTGCTTCCATCCTTCCAGCCTCCCTGTCCCTTCACACAGTAACACGAGGCCAGGCAGGGACTGTCAACCTCAGCTGTGCTGCGCATGAGATGTTTGAAAACAAAACTTCACCCATAGCATAATGCTGACCCCAGGGCCATCTTAACACATGAGCATATAATGTTACAGATGTTGTGACTTGCTGAGTGGTTGTGTAGGGGGGGGGCCCCAGTGCACTCCTTTGGCCGGGGGGCCTATAATGCTGTTAAGATGGCCCTGACCACCACCAACCCACTTCACTGTAGGGATTGTAATTAGGCGGGCGATGAGCAGTACCCCATTTTCACCAGAAATGGCTGCTTGGAGTTCTGCCCAAAGAGTTCAGTTTTTATCTTATTAGACTGAAGAATCTCCTCATGTTCTCAGTGTCCTTTCAACTGTCACATGTCCTTTCATCGAGCCACTCTACTATAAACATCTGAATGATGAAGTGTTGCTGAGGTGTTCATCCTTATGACAGTTTCTACCAACTCAGCAGACGTGCTCTGAAGGTGACCACTGGGTTCTTGGTCACCACCCTCACCAAGGCCCTTCTTACTCAGTTACTCAGTTTTGCCGGAGGGCCAACTTTAGAAGAGTCCTGCTGGTTCCAGACTTCCTCCATGATGATGATGATAAATTGGACTGGACTGCCAATACTGATTCTCTGTGCAAGAGAGGACAGAGCTGGCTATACTCTCTTAGAAGACTGGCGTCCTTCAACATCTGCAATAAGATGCTGCAGATGTTCTATCAGATGGTTGTGGTGAGCGCCCTCTTCTATGCAGTGGTGTGCTGGGGAGGCAGCATTAAAAAGAAAGACGCCTCACGTCTGGACAAACTGGTGATGAAGGCAGGCTCTATTGTTGGCATGGAGCTGGACAGTCTGACATCTGTGGGAGAGCGACGGGCGCTGAGCAGACTCCTGTCAATCATGGAGAATCCACTGCATCCACTGAACAGGATCATCTCCAGACAGAGGAGCAGCTTCAGCAACAGACTGCTGTCACCGTCCTGCTCCACTGACAGACTGAGGAGATCGTTCCTCCCCCAAACTATGTGACTCTTCAGTTCCACTCGGGGGGGGTAAACGTTAACATTATATAAAGTTATTGTCTGTCTGTATACCTGCATTGTTATCACTCTTTAATTTAATATTTTCTTTACCAGTATGCTGCTGCTGGAGTATGTGAATTTCCTCTTGGTGATTAATAAAGTATCTATCTATCTATCTATCTATCTATCTATCTATCTATCTATCTATCTATCTATCTATCTATCTATCTATCTATCTATCTATCTATCTATCTATCTATCTATCTATCTATCTATCTATCTATCTATTATATAGTGCCTTTCACATCTATCTATCTATCTATCTATCTATCTATCTATCTATCTATCTATCTATCTATCTATCTATCTATCTATCTATCTATCTATCTATCTATCTATCTATGATATAGTGCCTTTCTTATCTATCTATCTATCTATCTATCTATCTATCTATCTATCTATCTATCTATCTATCTATCTATCTATCTATCTATCTATCTATCTATCTATCTATCTATCTATCTATCTATCTATCTATCTATCTATCTATCCATCCTATATAGTGCCTTTCACATCTATCTATCTATCTATCTATCTATCTATCTATCTATCTATCTATCTATCTATCTATCTATCTATCTATCTATCTATCTATCTATTTCATAATTCCACTGTGCTCCTGGAAACACTCAAAGCTGTACAAATGGTGTAATCTCCTTGCCCTGATCTGTGCCACACCACCAATTTATCATAGAGGTCCACGGAGAGTTCTTTGGACATCATGGTTTGGTCTTTGTCCCAACATGCATTTGTGACTCGTGTGGCCTTCTATACGCAGGCACACTTGGGCCTTTCTAAAGGATGTCCAGTCAATTCAGTGTGCCATATGGAGGCTCTCGGCACATCTCAAGGGGAATGAAAGCAAACAAGGAGGCACCTGAGCACAATCTGGAGTGCACAGCAAAGACTCTGAATACTTCTAGGGAATACGTCTATGAATGAGGCATTTCTGTTTTTGATTTTTAATAAATTTGCAAAACCTTTCTGAAACAATGTTACAAATTTGTCACTATGGATCACTGATTGTAGACAGATGGGCAAAAATGGAAAATTTTAAACTAAATCGACAACATGAAAAAGTGTGTGGAAAGTGAAGACTGTCTGAATGCACTGTAGATAGATAGATAGATAGATAGATAGATAGATAGATAGATAGATAGATAGATAGATAGATAGATAGATAGATAGATAGATAGATAGATAGATAGATAGATAGATGTGAAAGACACTATATAGAATAGATAGATAGATAGATAGATAGATAGATAGATAGATAGATAGATAGATAGATAGATAGATAGATAGATAGATAGATAGATAGATAGATAGATAGATATGAAAGGCACTATATAATAGAGAGACAGAGACAGAGATTTTAAAGGCACTATAAAACACTAATATAAAGAATGCCAATATTTTAAACAACTTGTTGCATTTTTTAATCAGCATGAATCAATAACTGCTTTTTCAATAAGATGGCCTCAGGTCCTGGCACTCCAAACAGTGAACGACTGCCTATCATTGTGTCCCTCTGCCTTTCAGCCTCACTGCATATTGACAATTGAAGGCCAGGTGAGCCGCCTTGTTTGTTTCTGCAGTCACAGCCTTGGCTGAGAACAGAAAAGACAAACGGAAAGAGCACCTCTGTACTCCTTGAAAGTTTCATCCAATAATAAGCAGAGGTTGGGTTCCAAGAATCAGGCCAGGTGTCCATGGTAACACGAGGCCAGGCAGTGACTGTCAGCCTCAGCTGTGCTGTGCGTTCTTCACAGCGAGACGTTTGAAAACAAAACTTTTGCGAGATTTCCCAGGGGGTTCTGTGCACCACTTTGCTTTGGGAAGCTTTCCTTCATTAAATTAGCTGAGCAAGCAAGGCCTCTACGTCATGGTTTCCTGTCCTAACATGTTTGCTCACATCACGGTAAATGAAAGGTGGTTTTGAGATGCCAGGCATGCAGTTATTTCTAAAGCAGGTAGGTAGAAAGGGCAACAAAGGAAAATCAACCAAGACAGTTGAAATGGACATGCTGCGTGAGAAATGCATAAGATTTTGAAGTCATAGCCAACTCGTCTTAGTACCGTTCACTGTACATCTATCTATCTATCTATCTATCTATCTATCTATCTATCTATCTATCTATCTATCTATCTATCTATCTATCTATCTATCTATCTATCTATCTATCTATCTATCTATCTATCTATCTATCTATCTATCTATCTATCTATCTATCTATCTATCATATAGTGCCTTTCCTATCTATCTATCTATCTATCTATCTATCTATCTATCTATCTATCTATCTATCTATCTATCTATCTATCTATCTATCTATCTATCTATCTATCTATCTATCTATCTAGTATAATTAAGCCCAAATGGATCGGGATTTAAATAAACTTTGAAGCCTCATGGGCACAGTGGGTAGTGCTGCTGTCTCTCACAGTCAGGAGACCTGAGGTTCGCTCCCCGGGTCCTCCCTGCATGGAGTTTGCATGTTCTCCCCGTGGATTTCCCACAGTCCAAAGACATGCAGGTTAGGTGCATTGGCGATTCTAAATTGTCTTTATTGTGTGCTTGGTGTGTGTGTGTGTGTGCCCTGCGGTGGGCTGGTGCCCTGCCCGGGGTTTGTTTCCTGCCTTGCGCCCTGTGTTGGCTGGGATTGGCTCCAGCAGACCCCGTGACCCTGTAGTTAGGATATAGCGGGTTGGATAATGAATGGGTGGATGTAAAGAACCTTCAGATGATGTCCATCAAGTTATATAAAACTTTTTTGTCTCAGGCTGCCTGGGTGATTTTGTCTGCGTTACATTGTTTTTTTCCATAAGCTGGTAAATGCTGCTGGGTCGAGTATTTAGAGTAATTACGTGAGGGGCCGATGTCCATGGAACTGCACACAAATCCTCTTTCTCCCTGTTGCTTCTCCCACATTGGACCAATGCGATTGTCCCATTCAGCTGAGATGACCCTTGAGTGTGTGCTGGCGACTCTCAGCCACTGTCCTTGCACTGTCATCTTTGTTAAAAGGCATCAAGGGCCTACATGTTAAGTTGCTGATACAGTTTCCCAGGAGAAAGATTAAAAAAAGGCTTTCTTAGTCACTGAGGTGTGACAAACACTTCGTTTAATCAGCCTGATAAGCTGCCATGTAAGAAGCACATGAAGCGGGCAACAAAAAAAAAAAATGAGCCCAGCAGTAAGCCTTTGAAATATCACGCCGATTAATAACGTGTTTACAGCAGGCGGCCGGCCACAGGCTGACATGGAAAGACACAAACACTCAAAGACGCCACCTAATTTATGGGGTCAGTGCAAATGCTGGCAGCATGCGGACAAAAGGCCAAGCCTGTGCAATGCCACCTTACAAACTCCACAAGGGTCTTCTTGTCAGGATACTTTAATTTTGATTGCCTGCACTGAACCTGGGCAGGGTGGGGTGGAAATCCAAACATGCAAAAAAAATATACATTGCTAGGGCGGAGGAGACCATCAGATAAGAAGGAGGGACTGGTACAACGGGGTGGACAAAGTGAGCACTGGGAGGGCTGGGAGAACAGCAGACAAGAAAAGGCCCAGGAGACGTCGGACGTCAGGTGTTTACTAATAAGGAGGAGGCGGGTTACAGTAAAGCACATGGAGGACAACAGTTTATTAATCCATCATATGACGCCATCACAAGCCACCATTAAAAACAGCAGAATAAAACAGAAAGCAGTACAAAAAGCAGCAGAAGACAACTCTAAAAAGTATCAAATGAGACTGTCAGGAGTGAAGCACCCCACTGAAGCAGAACGCCTATAGTGTCACTTAGGGTGCAGATTAGGTGTGAATTTCCCGTTGGGGATTAATAAAGTATCTATCTATCTATTACACGGCGGCCTTTAAGGAATGTTGTAGTGACTCAGGGGCCCTAAAAGCACTTTTAATAATCGGCCACTAGAGGGGGAAAGTACAAAAAACATAGACTAGAAATCCAAACGGTTAATCTATCTATCTATCTATCTATCTATCTATCTATCTATCTATCTATCTATCTATCTATCTATCTATCTATCTATCTATCTATCTATCTATCTATCTATCTATCTATCTATCTATCTATTATATAGTGCCTTTCATATCTATCTATCTATCTATCTATCTATCTATCTATCTATCTATCTATCTATCTATCTATCTATCTATCTATCTATCTATCTATCTATCTATCTATCTATTATATAGTGCCTTTCATATCTATCTATCTATCTATCTATCTATCTATCTATCTATCTATCTATCTATCTATCTATCTATCTATCTATCTATCTATCTATCTATCTATCTATCTATCTATCTATCTATTATATAGCGTCTTTCATATCTATCTATCTATACTAAGTATAATTACAAGATCCTTATCTCCTAATTACGAGATAGTAAGTCATAATAATAAGATCCTAATTTCCTAATTAAGAGCTCTTATCTTGTAATTACAAGGTACTAAGTATAATTACAGGATCCTTATTTCATAATTTTGAGATACTAAGTCATAATTACGAGATCCTTATCTTATCGA
The DNA here is from genome assembly GCF_900747795.2 of Erpetoichthys calabaricus. Taxonomy (NCBI): domain Eukaryota; kingdom Metazoa; phylum Chordata; class Cladistia; order Polypteriformes; family Polypteridae; genus Erpetoichthys; species Erpetoichthys calabaricus. Next base: position 15,304,443 of record NC_041396.2, on the reverse strand, counting down.
CTATCCCAATGCATGTCAGGTCATCTACAAGTGGAGAAGACTTCAAGCAACTGTCAGCTTGTCCAGGTCAGGTCACCCCAGCAAGTTCAGTCCGACAGCAGAATGCAGGATGCTGTAACAAGTCTCTAAGAAGTGCAGAATTTCATCAAAGGACCTCCAGATAACTCTTTCCACTGTAGATGTCAAAGTGTGTGAGTCTACCATTAGAAAGAAGCAGCACAAGTGAGGTCTACATGGGAGGTGTGCTAGGAGGAAACTTTACTGTCCAGAAAGAACACTAGAGCCTGACTAAAGTTTGCCCAGGAACACTTAGACAAAGACCAGGGGCCTCATGTATAAATGGTGCGTACGCAAAAAAAATGATGTGTAAGAACATTTCCAAGTTCAAATCGCGATGCATAAAACCTAAACTTGGCGTAAGGCCACACACATTTCCACAGTAACTCACATCCTAGCGTACGTAAGTTCTGCGCTCAGTAGCAGTGCTACTGTTCCTGTGTGGTTACCCTTTCTTTTTTAGATCCACATCCCTGACGTGGCTTTATAAATACACTGAAATTAACCGCATATTGTTTATTAGTGTAATGCATCTGATTGTAATTAACCTGTAACAATATAATGGTCCACAGAATGGTCAAACTATTCCAAATACCATAGCTGCTTTAGAATTGTTACTCTCACTGCACCTTCTTCTTCTCCTTTCAGCTGCTCCCGTTAGTGGTTGCCACAGCGGATCATCTTTTTCCATATTACTCTCACTGCACCACTCAGAGTATTTATATCACTGTATCTGAGTGTGAATCACAGCTGTACAGCAGCTGTTCGGAAAGAGAATTATCGGTATACAGCATCAAGCACACACTGACTCAGCCATGCTGTCTATTTGAACTGCTCCCATACAGCAAACGCTTCAGAGCCTTTTCTGTACGGACCTCGCGGTTCAGAAACAGTTTCATCCCAAGAACTCTAAACACACTCAATCAGTCCATCAAGTGCTCCTTGTAGAACTTTTGTACGATTACCTCACTGTACTCTTGCAATACAGTTATAATACTGCACAACCTTAGCCACTTTATAAAGAGTAAAGAGCGTATTTACATATGATGACAATATCATTTTTAAGATGAAATGCAGCAAAATGTTTATTATACAGATAAAACTTTAACTTCATTTAAATAATCTATATTGTTAATAATTAAACATGTGAGGACACGGTGCCGCAGCACTAGCTAGTTCACGGATTGTTCCTGCCTCACGCTGTATTCTTGTTGGTGTTGACACGTCACTGGAAGGATAGATGGATAGAATAATTAAACATGTAATACGAAGATATTTCAATGTTCCTTAAAAGTTTTGAAGAATCGGCGTTCTAAGCTTACCGATGGCTTAACGTCTATTACAGAGCTAATTGTGTGGCGATTGGGTATTTGGAGAAAGAAAAGTAAGGACAGGAATTGGAGGTTAGTACGTTTGAAAGAGACAGTACTGCTACAATAAAGTATTTCATTGAAGGTTGCGCATGGTGCAACAAGCATCTTACGTGAGACATGAACAATCACTGTGCCACCGTGTTCCCATGTTTAATAACATGCTTTAACTCCTATCACCATGAAAATGATATCCCTTATACATCTCAGTATCACGCTGAGCTTAAGGGTTATTTATATTGATTTGCATATTCAAAGAGGTGTAATTCTGGGAGGAGTTTGGGAAGTGGCAGCAGGCGCATGCATGTGCGTTACTCCTATCATCATGAAAATGATATCACGTATACATCTCAGTATTTTAATTATTCACAGAGCTGTAATATCACAAATGTAATGGATTCTGTGTCCTGTCGGAGGAAGAGAAAGCCCGTTTAAGAAGCGCATAGTGATTCACACGCATAGAGCATAGATCAAATACAGAAAAAGCATTTAATGTGCTACTTTAGTTACGATGGGATTGATAAACTAGTAAATTAAATGATTTTAAGATGAAGTTTATGATGTTCTACTTTAATGACAAAATAAACTATGTGATTAAAGCAGAAATTTCGAGATTAAAGTTGACATTTTGTGCTTTTTTCCCCACTGTGTGCCTATTTTTTTTTTTTTTTTCTCTGTACCCTAATAAGCTTTCATATGACACTCAGACGGTGGGCTACGAGTCTCCTTTTCACAGCGACTTTGATATCTGACAACTTCTTTTTTATTTCGGGCACTGTGCGACTTTGTGAACTTGAGCTTTCCAGTTTCTCCGACACGCTATGTCACTCAATCATCTTCCTTTTGTTGATTATACCACTGTTTATACCAATAAATAGTATGTTTATCTTTGCCTCCACTTGGTATTCGCTGAAATTCTTCTATTTTCCCTCGTGCTTTTGCCATTGCCTTTTCACAGAGTGCTGAGCTTAAGGGCTATTTATATTGATTTGCATATTCAAAGACGCGTAGTTCTGGGAGGAGTTGGGGCAGGAGAGTAGGCGCGTGTATGTGCGTTACTTTTCACGCTGACCGGGATTTATGGAGCGGAAGAACGTGGAAGTTGGCGTTCGCACAGATTTATGTATCTGGATTTCTTTGTGCGTAAGCACATTTCCACTTTTGTGCTTACATCATGTTATAGTGTGAATTCTACGCACGGCGTTATGCATGAGGCTTCAGGACTTCTGGAATGATCTTCTTTGGAAAGGCAAGGCAAAGCTGGAGCTATCTGAACACGTTTGGGGAAAACCAAAGACAGCATTTGACCTGAAGAACCTGATAGTAGCTGTAAAGCGTGGTGGAGGTGGAAGTGTTCTGGTTTGGGGCCTGATCAACTCACCATCATAGGGTCCACTACAAATTCTTCATTGTACCACAGGGTGCTTGATGCTGTTGTGAGGCCACCTTTTAAAAGACTGAAAGTGGGGCCTTACAACATGACAATGACCATAAGCATCCCAATAAGTCCACCGAGAAAGAAATGGAGGGTTCTAGAATGGCCATGGCAAAGCTGAGCTATGAATCCCATTGTGGTGCTGCTGGGGTGGGCGGTGGGGGGTGGTGATTTTGAAACGGACAGTGGATGGAAGATGCCCCTCGAACAACACACAGCTGACAGAACTGTGCATGGAGGAGGAGGAGGAGGGGAAAGAACTTTCTGCCAGTCGATGTCAGAGGCTGCTGGACAGTTAAGAGGAAATGCCAACCTGAAGGGGCAACGCCAGCTGTTACAGCCAAGGGATGCTTACTTCTTCTATGGGCGGAATAACATATCTGTTAACTCTTCACTACATAAGTCACATTTATATTTTTGTTTTCAATTACGTCACCTTTATGTAAAGATACTGTTTAAATCAGGGGGTGTCCAGCTCCAATCCTGGAGGGGTCCCACCGGCTGCAGGTTTTCATTCTAACACTTTTCTTAATTAATGACCTGTTTTTTACATACAAATGTACTCACAACTTTTCAGTTTTTACTTGTTTTTTTTTTCTTTTTATTTTTATACAAGGGTGGCACAGTGGCGCAGTGGGTAGCGCTGCTGCCTTGCAGTTAGGAGACCTGGGTTCGCTTCCCGAGTCCTCCCTGCGTGGAGTTTGCATGTTCTCCCCGTGTCTGTGTGGGTTTCCTCTCACAGTCCAAAGACATGCAGGTTAGGTGGATTGGTGATTCTAAATTGGCCCTAGTGTGTGGGTGTGTGTTTGTGTGTGTCCTGTGGTGGGTTGGCACCCTGCCCGTGATTGGTTCCTGCCTTGTGCCCTGTGTTTTCTGGGATTGGCTCCAGCAGACCCCCGTGACCCTGTGTTCAGATTCAGCGGGTTGGAAAATGGATGGATGTTTATACAAGGTATTTTTGGGTAGCACAGTGGGTAGCACTGCGCCCCTCGCAGTTAGGAGACCTGAAGTTCGCTTCCCAGGTCCTCCCTGCATGGAGTTTGTATGTTCTCCCCGTGTCTGCGTGGGTTTCCTCTCACAGTCCAAAGACATGCAGGTGAGGTGCATTGGCAATCCTAAATTGTGCTTGGTGTGTGTGTGTGTGTGTGTGTGCCCTGCAGTGGGCTGGCGCCCTGCCCGGGATTTGACCCTGCCTTGCTCCCTGTGATTGGCTCCAGTGGACCCCCGTGACCCTGTGTTAGGATATAGCAGGATGGAAAATGACTGACTGACTGACAAGGTATTTTATTTTTATTCCATTTCAACAATTGGGACTCTTTTGTTAAGTCTGTTAACACAAAAAATCCAAACGAAAATCCATTTTAATTCCAGATTGCAACGTGACAAATCAGGACAAACACAGAGGAGGATGAATATATTTGTAAATGAAGGCAGAGCTGCTCCGGATCCCTTACATCCACCCTGTCCCATAGGACCCCCCCGGCACGCACCCCCCAGCTACTGCATGTAGAATGACAGGACCTCGCTATTCTCCTAACAGAGAGAGGTGAGCAGAAGCCTGCCAAGCGTGGCCGGGTGTCCCTTTCACCACACACACACGCTGTGTTATTAAATGGCTCTTCACATTTATATACACAGTCTATTTTTAGGCCAATCAGTGACCCTCTCCCTGGCCAAATCAGAGTATCAGGACACGGGGACTTTGGCCATGTGAGATACTTGGAGAGCCAACTCCCTGCAAATAGACAGCGAGCTCTTTACACACATTCAAGCAGCCGGAAAGTTCCGTGATTTTTAAAGTCTTTCTATAGTTTAAAGCAGCACAAAGGTGGGACTGCAACAGCAGCAAACTGGTTTGTCAGTGAGCAGCCAGTATGACGCAGGAAGATGAGCAGATCGGGAGTCCGCTCTTGAAATTCTGTAATTTCACCATGAAAGGCTCAATGGAAAATTAAAGGATGCCGGGTCGACTGGAGGAGTACAGCTCAAACAGGATTAACAGAGAGCCGTGCACCACCACCCCAAACAGCGCTCCCTGCTGGCGAAGCCAAGTCATTACTGCCAGGGCATTCATCATTACTTTTAATTTCTCTTGCACCAAAAACGCTCTTAGCTTACCCTCAGAAATGTAAGATCAGCATACAAACGAATTATATTTGATTCCAAGAGCTGCTTCAACCTCTTGATGAGCGACATGGCACATCATTAGCCAGGGCCTGCTTCAGGCACGGCTCGGTTTCTTGCTGCTGTTACCCCTGCGCTGATCTTGTAACCAATTCCTAATTGATGGAGGCCTCCCCCGAGGCGCCTGTGTCTCCGTCTGAATCGAGGCTTCTAATGGTAGACGGTCGATGACCCACATTACATCATGCATTTCTCCTGCTGTGTTTAAAAAGTTCAATGGAAATGAGGTTCAGCAACTTTTCTATAGCGCCTTTCTAAAATGAACTTCATCTACACGTATAGAACTGTAATTCAAGAGTTTACATGCAGCGCCTTCACAAAGTATTCAGAGCCCATCTCTCTTCACTCATTTTGCTATGGTGCAGCCTACTGCTAAAATCACGCCAATTCATTTTTTCCCTTATCAAGCAACACACCCCACCACCCCAGAATGACAAAGTGAGAATAGGACCCTAGAAAAGAAAAGTGGACAATCATCATGAACATACTAGGAAATCCACTAAGGAACGACTGAAAATAAAGAAATGAAGAATTCAGTTTAAGGATTTGAATCCCATTGAAATGCTTTGGGGTGTTTGACACGGTTGCACAAGCAAAACATCACACAGCCGAGAGAATTCTGCATGGAGGAGTGGGGGAGAACTTTCACCAGCCAGTTCAGAGACTGCTAGACAGTTAAAGGAGACGCCGAATGGAGGGGGCAACACAGGGGGCTATTGGACATGAATGAGGACTTTTCCAGAGGCTGAAATGGAATATCTTGTCATTTTTTTGTTAATAAATTATTGCAAAAAGTCAATTTTTCATGGTTGTTTCTTTCAATTACATAACCTGCTCTAAAGATACTGTTTAAATGAAGGTCAAATCTAGATATGTCTAGTCTGTATATGTTTCATGGGGTGGACTTACTTTTTCACAGATAGATAGATAGATAGATAGATAGATAGATAGATAGATAGATAGATAGATAGATAGATAGATAGATAGATAGGCACTATATAATAGATAGATAGATAGATAGATGTGAAAGGCACTATATAATAGATAGATAGATAGATAGATAGATGCAGAGGGAGATAGATAGATAGATAATAGATAGATAGATATGATAGATAGATAGATAGATGTGCAAAAGGCACTATATAATAGATTAGATTAGATAGATAGATAGATAGGATAGATAAAGGATAGATAGATAGATAGATAGATAGATAGATAGATAGATAGATAGATAGATAGATAGATAGATAGATAGATAGATAGATAGATAGATAGATAGATAGATGTGAAAGGCATTATAAATAGATAGATAGATAGATAGATAGATAGATAGATGATTAGATAGATAGATAGATAGATAGATGTGAAAGGCACTATATAATACGATAGATAGATAGATAGATGTGAAAGGGCATTATATAATAGATAATAGATAGATAGAATTAGATGTGAAAGGCACTATATAATAGATAGATTAGATAGATAGATAGATAGATAGATAGATTAGATAGATAGATAGATAGATAGATAGATAGATAGATGTGAAAGGCACTATATAATAGATTTACACTCTGTTATAATACAGAGATAGGGCAGATCACTGTTATTGTTGAACACAGGTGACCCCTAGTGTGGCTTCAGGGTGTGCAGGTTGAACTTGACAAATGAAGCTCTTAAGCAGGGTTGTTGCTCGTGCCTGTACTGCGCTCTTCGGGTCACTTTAACATGTGACATTTACAATTGTTAGTGCATTTAAATAATACAGAGGGGATAAGAAAAGATTACTATTAGTAGTAGTTAGTATAAATTAAAATGAAATACACTGAATGAATCAGAAAGTAGGGTTATTTACAGGAAAGCCAGTCTTACAAAGTTAATTTTACATAGTGACATTTACAGCAACTTTTTTTGTAAAATAGAACTAATCCTTTAGTCAGTAATTTTGCTTATCAGGGATTATCATGATTAACTGCACATATGCATTAACATGACTTGATTGGATTAGAGAAGATTAGAGTGCTTTACTGTCCACATAGAAAAGTGAAATACTTGTAACACAGTTGCGGTGACCTTCCTTCTTCTTCTTCTTCTTCTTCTTCATCTTTTCCCTCTTCTGTGTGGGGTTGATGTGCGTGATTGACTTTCTCCACACAGCTTGGTCCTGCACCCCCTCGCCAGTCACGTGTTTTCCTTCAGATCTTTTCATTTGTCCATCCACCTCCCCTTTGGCCTCCCTCACTTTCCTTTCCTCTGCACTTCCATTCCCATCGCTCTTTTGCCCACATCTTCATTGTCCTTTCTGAGATATCTCTTCCACTTTTGTTGTACCTCTGATTGTCTCATTTTATAATTCTGCCCCTTTATGTAATTCATAAGAACGTAAGAAATGTGGACAGAATTCTCCTGGACCAACTGCTGCTTTTCCAAAAAGGTGCAATTAAAAACTAGCATTGCAAATTAAAGCCGTGCACACAGCACGCAGAGCGTTTAGACTGAGAATAGAACTGGCGGAGAGCCACCCACCATAAGACGGCAATCAGGAGAGGTGAAAGGTCAAGAATTGGATGAACCCCTGGAGGTCAAGTAAGTGACCTGTGTCCAGATGACGCACCACCCAGGAAGATTCTTCTCATGTTCAATTTAGGGCTTCAGTGATAGAACACAGCAGGTGATCAATGCTAAGCGGGATGGGCATCTTGTTGGGTAGCTGGACCGGGAGACTTTTGTTCTTTTAAATGTTCATCTTGCCTTCCATGGTTATTCTGATGTATAGTGGGCTCAGTGCGTATTCAGATGCCTTCACAGTTTACACCTGTTGTTACGTTGCGGCCTTCTGCTAAAACCACTTAGATTCATTTTTTTCCTTCTTCGAGCAACACTCAGTACCCCAGAATGACAAAGCAAACGTAGAACTTAAGAAATGTTTGCAAATTCATCTCTCTATTATAAAAAAAAAAACGAGGCAAGACTTTTTCCCGGGGACAAGACGTGATCTTTTGAAGAGAGACAGAGAGACACTTTCACGTCCCGCGAGACGTCAAGTCACGTCATACTTACAACCTTCAGACGCACGTCCCGTGATACGCGTGCAGAGCAGGTTAGAGATAATGGAAGTAGGAAAATTCGAAATTCTCAAAAAAAAGTTATAGTAAAGATCACATAACCGCAAACAAATGGAAATTATTACTCGGGAAATAATGGAACATCGAATATTCAGGTGATGTACAGGCTTTTAAATGTTCGCAGCTCCGCACGAAATGCAGATCGCATGGCAGCAGCAACAAGCCAACAGCTTCTCGAGCAAAGAGGAGGTGAACAAAACACAACTGTTACTTGTTTCCCAATGCAAATCTAAAAGTCGAAGCTAATCGTCTCTTCTTTATTAAGTTTTTCTAAGCCAAACTTAGAACGGAACATATGCAAGGTCTCATTGATTACGTTCAAAATTCAAATATCAATAGTTCAGACAAATTCAAAATAGGTAAAGCAGTAATATTACCATCATCATATCACCGTGGTCCAAGAGCATTGCGACAGTTATATCAAGATGCAATGGCAATATCCCAAACTATCGGTTGGCCAGATTTCTTTATTACAATGACGTGAAATCCGCAATGGCCAGAAATCCGCAGATTCTTGAGAACAATGCCACCGGCTACATCGGCTCTGGACATTCCCACTTTCGTAAGTAGATTGTTTTATCAGAAAGTCTTATTTTTATTGAATGAACTTGAAACGGTGTTCGGTCAAATCAGAGCATACGTTTACAAGATCGAAATTCAAAATCGTGGTTTACCTCACATGCATTTATTGGTTACTTTGCAAAATAAATTATTAACTACTGATGATATCGAGATCGCTTGGTCTGTGCTGAAATTCCAGCTGCTCAACTGTGGGACCCCCTGTAGACAGCTGTGTGTGTCGTTCCTGTTCATGTCCAGTCAACTGAACTGACCACAGCTGGTGGACTCTAAACAAGGTGTAGAAACATCTCAACAATCATCACCAGAATAAGATGCACCTGAGGCAAATTTCAAGTGTCATGCTTGTGTGAATGGGATATTTCAATTTATTTGTATTAAATTTACACAAAAATCCTGAAATCCTGGTTTTGCTTTATCATTTTGGGGCATAGAGGGTCCAGGCAAGACCAGTTAAATCTCCACCACTCTTCAAAATGGAATCAATCACTGGATAACCACACGCTTTGATGCCAACTGACTTGTTGAATATATATTTTTTTCAAACTCTTTTTGCCAATGGGGTTACCCATAGTGCCCCTACCCTTTAACTCTGTCCTCTTGCTGTTATTTTTTACAATATTATGATACATCAAATTCTACATAAATTATCTATCTAGCTCTCACCTGGACAAAGCTGGCAGCACCGTGAGGATGATATTTTTAGATTTCTCCAGCACCATCAATGCCATCCAGCCAGCCCTGTTAAGGGGTAAACTCAGAGATATGCAGGTGGAGGAGCCTGTGGTGTCCTGATGATGGAGTATCAGTGGAGCCGAACGCAATGTGTATGTGAGCAACACTGGAGCGCCGCAAGGAGCAGGCCTGTCCGCAACTCTCTTCACTCTGAACACCTCAGACTACAAAAATAACAGAAGGTCAGGTCACTTACAGAAACACTCAGATGATTCTTCACTTATGGGGTGTGTTGATAAAGGGGGATGAGACAGAGGAGGGGAGTCAGGTGGAGAACTATGAGAACTGTCTGCACCTTAACATCAGCAAAACCAAAGGAACTGCTTATTGACTCTCACCGCACCAAAGAGCCTCTGCGTCCAATCAGCATTCAGGGAAACGATGTAAAGGTGGTCCACATCCAGGTGGATGCTGCACATTACTGGTGGGTGAAGTGGCTTCTCACTCACTACATAAAGCACTTTGAGTAGTGAGAAAAGCGCTACATAACTGTAAAGAGTATTATTATTTATTATTATTATTAAATCAGTCATACAGAGTACTACTTAACTTCTATCTGTGGAAATGTTACTACAATTTTTGGATATGCAGAATACCACATAATGTGACGTCACTGCCAGCTCCGACATCCAACTACTGAGGTAAATGAAGTATATAGATAGATAGATAGATAGATAGATAGATAGATAGATAGATAGATAGATAGATAGATATATAGATAGATAGATAGATAGATATAGATAGATGTGAAAGGCACTATATAGATAGATAGATAGATAGATAGATAGATAGATAGATAGATAGATAGATAGATAGATAGATATAGATAGATAGATAGATAGATGTGAAAGGCACTATAAAATAGATAGATAGATAGATAGATAGATAGCTAGATAGATAGATAGATAGATAGATAGATAGATAGATAGATAGATAGATAGATGTGAAAGGCACTATATAATCGATGATAGATATAGATAGATAGATATAGATAGATAGATAGATAGATAGAATAGATAGATAGCTAGATAGATAGATAGATAGATGTGAAGGCACTATAAAATAGATAGATAGATAGATAGATAGATAGATAGATAGATAGATAGATAGATAGATAGATAGATAGATACGAAACACACTATATAATAGATAGATAGATAGATAGATAGATAGATAGATAGATATGATAGATAGATAATAGATAGATAGATAGATAGATAGATAGATAGATAGATAGATAGATGTGAAAGGCACTATAATAGATAGATAGATAGATATAGATAGATAGATAGATAGATAGATAGATAGATAGATAGATGTGAAAGGCTATATAATAGATATAGATAGATAGGATAGATAGATAGATAGATAGTATATGATAGATAGATAGATAGATAGATATAGAGATAGATAGATAGATAGATAGATGTAAAGGCACTATATAATAGATAGATAGATAGATGTGAAAGGCACTATAAAATAGATAGATAGATAGATAGATAGATAGATAGATAGATAGATGTGAAAGGCACTAATATATAGATAGAGAGATAGATGATAGATAGATAGATAGATAGATAGATGATAGATAGATAGATAGATAGATAGATAGATGTGAAAGGCACTATATAATAGATAGATAGATAGATAGATAGATAGATAGATAGATAGATAGATAGATGATAGATAGATAGATAGATAGATAGATAGATAGATAGATAGATAGATAGATAGATAGAGTGAACTTTGTTTGTCCCCAGGGGGATTTAGTGACCCATTTTGTTCTGGAGGACAGTTTGTCAGCTGTATATGATTAGGTCAAGAAAGTGACAGAAATGCCAGACGGCTCGCTTTTGTTGTTTTGGCAGCTATTGCTGGCACTGCTGCACTAAGAGAGGTGAGGGGCCAGCAATGCTAGGATCGTGACTGTTGTCACAGCTGTAGCTCTCCTCCATTGTTGTTTTGCTACTCTGCAGGTGGCAGCTGATGACAGCAGAGCTCAGCCCAAGGTTTTAGGCAAAAGACCACACAAATTTTCATCTGTCTGTCCTCAGTTATTTTGTATGGCGGTGAATTAGAGACATACAGTATCTGATGTAGGACCACATTTGAAAAGATCAGATTTCTGTGATCAGCCCTGGAAACATCAAGTGTGTGTCACATTAGGGCAAAACAATCAGATTTGTGTCCCTTTAGCCTACTAATTAGCATACCTCCCCCCAAGGCTGTGTTCTCCCCCCCCCCCCTTCCTTTTTTCACTTTTATTCAAATGACTGTAGATCACTGGACCAATCTGTACAAATCCTAAAGTTTGCAGATGACACAACCGTAGCGGGTCTCATTTCCAGTAACGACATGTCTTCCTATCAAAGAGTGGTGAGCCATCTTGTTGAATGGTGTTCTTGTAACAGTGTGGAGCTCAATGCTATTAAGACAGTGGAAATGAGGATTGATATCCTCTGATAAGTCACTCACTAGCTGACCACCTTTGCAAATTAATGGCCAGGCTGTGTCTGTGGTTCAGTTGTTTAAATTCCTGGGGCTGACTTTCACTCAGTACCAGTGCTTATGGTAATTTTGCTCTGTAGGCCAAGCTTATTAGTGTGCCAACTGACTGCTTGGTATTAAGCTAACCCATGCGGCTGGGTCCCCCGCCCTTTATGATCTGTGCCCGAGGTGAATGCCTAATTCACCTTAATGGTGGTGCCGGCCCTGCTTTCACTAATATGGAACAAGCACATCACCTCCATCATCAAGAAAGCCAGGCAGAGATTGTTCTTCCTTCGCCAGTTTAAGAAGCTTGGCATATCAAGGTGGATATTGTTAAATGCTTACTCGGCCATTACTGAGAGTATTGTGACCTCCTCCATCACCGTTTGGGTTCTTTCTGCCTTCTCTTTCTAAGACTCAGTTGCAGCGGGTCATTTGTTCAGCTAAGAAAATCATTGGCTGTTGTCTCCCAACATTAAAAGATTTGTTCATTGTCAGAGCGAAAAAGTGAGCAGGAAAGACGGCAGCAGACTCCACACACCCCAGCAGCCGTCTATTCATTAAATTGCCACCACAGAGGAGGTGCAGATCTATCGCGATCTGAACTACGCACTATCTCTGCGGCTTCTTTCCTCAAAGTATTCAGATCCTAAATAAACTTACTTAGGGTTACCCCTGACTGTTTTGCAACATATAACTGGCAACTGGTAATAAATCCTTCATACTAGCTCAAATCTACTATTTGATATTGTAATGGACAGCCAGGATTCTTACCCAGCCGGGATGCCTCCATAACAGAAGAACCTGGGTGAAGAAGCTTGCATGGGGCAATACCTGCACCCGGGATGACAGAGGGCGAGCCCCCCCACCCCCCGGTTTGCAACAGCATGAGCTCAACCTTGCTGGGATCCCAATAAGTTGATAAGAGTTAAGAGTTATCAGAGAAGAGTGTAACATAACAGTACCATTCCACATAAACCCGCAGGTGGGTACAGCGCATAGTGCAGGACAGGCAGGCTCAGTTTACTGAGAGTGCAGTGACCATTATGGCCTGGGGGGAAGAAGAAGATTTGACGCATGACAACACTAAAATCCAGTGAGGCAGACAGACTAATCACGATAATGAATTTGTATTAATAACTCTGTAAGGCCGGAGTTGTACTTCACGCAACGCGACGCATGCTGCAGCGGGCGCTCCTGCTACGCAAGCTTTGAAGTGTTTAATACTTGCGCACTTACTTTACGTAAATCTGGAGGAATCCGCAAGGTGGCAGTGCGAGATATTATCACGGTAAGAACAGGTTTGGCTTCTCTGTGTTGTGACTTGCCTAGAACACCCATTAAATTCCGATGACACCTTACCGCAATATCTTTGAAAAGGATGTTTATTGATTTAAATCCAGGGATGTGGTCCATTCTAGCAAGCATTGGGCACAAGTGAGAAACACTCCCCTGGACGATCGCCTCAACAACAACAGCATTTATTTATATAGCACATTTTCATACAAAAAAGTAGCTCAAAGTGCCTCGGCTCATCGCAAAGTGAATACAATCACTCACATACGCTAGCGTCATTTTAGTGTAACCAAACCTGCATATCTTTGGAAGGATACTGGAGCTCACTGAGGAAACCCAGCAGGAAAACGTGTAAACTCCAGGCAGTGGAATATCAGTGATGTGACTACCCTGCAAGACAGCAGCGCTAACGCTCTGCCACTTGTGTCACCACCCATGTGTGTAATTATTAACAGTATTCATTATTTAAAAAATTACCGATTTATCTGTAAAATGTAATATACATACTTTAACGCTTTTCATCATGAGAGTGATATCAAGTATAAATCTAAGGATTCTAAATGTGCAGAGAGTTGGAATATCATACATTTAATGTTCTCAGTGTGGCGATCTATTGCTGGCGATTTGCTGCTGTCAGGACCAGAGGAAGCCCTAGAAAAAAAGACGGCACAGAAGACGGTATGTGAGACTTTTAAAACGTATCGTGTCATTACAATTGGGAATATGCGACGCTTGAATATAAAAGCACAACAAATACATCTGTATGTTGGCATTTTGCTTCACCACATCAAACCATTTATCAAATATCGAAGCGCGCACACCGATCTCGTAGGATCCGCAGAGCGGCTTTCTGTCACATGTAGAATAGTAAACAGAGACTCTGACATCACATTCCAACTTTTAGCACACTGCGCCCCCCGACTTTTTGCTGGTACTGCAACTCGCGCACGCGTCGTGTTAATTTCTGAGGACCTGCTCAGAGGACGCATCAAATGAACGCTCAGAACGCGTACGCGGCCATGATGCGGGCGCGTACGCGTTCTGAGCGTGAAGTATAAATGAGCCCTAAGAAACACAACAAGCAGTCGGGGAGGAGTGAAACAAGTTCCACCCGTAGAGTCAGTATGAGAAGGACTTGAGGGTCGCAGTGGACCCTTCAGCATTCACATCCAGACAAACTTGATGCTGGGACTTGGGTTGTCGTGTCGACACCGAGTCGAAGTCAAGTCAAGTCCCTTCACTCTTAACAGGATTGTGTAATTTCATTCAGATTATTTCTAACCCAGTGTCCAGTGCACGATGGTGGCAGGATAATCCATACTTAATTAAAGGAAACAATATGAAAGAATCAGATTTTGTTGAAAAAAATATTTTGGATGTGGTGGACAGCAGGGCCTTACCTGGCCAGGATGCTTTCTGGAAGGGGAAAGAGCGCACACAGGGCAGTGTCTCCCCCAGAATGCTAGAGGGCCAAGCCCCCACCCACTACCCCTTCCCCCCCCCCCCCGCCCCCCCACGGGTTGCTGCAGCACCACGGGACTCTGACATGGCTTCATGGGAGCTGGATTCTTACCCAGCCAGAATGTCTCCATAACGGAAGGACCTGGGTGACAGAAGGCGCCCCTCTGGCTTGCTACACCATGGAAGCTCAACCTTGCCAGGGTGTGCATGGAGAACAGCTGAGATCTCCTCTGCGGGGCTGCCACCACACCCAGAGGTGCAGCCGGAAGGAGATTGAGGAACACCTGGAGCTTCTATGAAAGGGGTTGCCTCACTCCATTTGGGTTGCCCTATGCGGATCCTAGTAGGATCGATGTGCGCGCTGCGATGTTTGATGAATGGTTCGATATGGTGAAGCAAAATGCCGACAATCTGATGCATTTGTGGTGTTTTGATATTCAAGCGTCGCATATTCCCGATCTCAATGACACGATACATTTTAAAAGTCTCACATACCATCTTCTGTGCCATCTTTTTTTTTTCTGGGGCTTCCACCTGACCTGACAGAAATAGATTGCAACACAGAACACATTAAATGTATGATATTCCAACTCTCTGCACATTTAGAATCCTTAGATTTATACTTGATATCACTTTCTGCATCAGGAGTGGGCAGGAGGAGGAGTATAGGAACCTCATCAAGGACTTTGTTAAATGGTGCGACTCAAACCACTTACACCTGAACACCAGCAAAACCAAGGAACTGGTGGTGGATTTTAGGAGACCCAGGCCCATCACGGACACCGTGATCATCAGAGGTGACTGTGTGCAGAGGGTGCAGACCTATAAATACCTGGGAGTGCAGCTGGATGATAAATTGGACTGGACTGCCAATACTGATGCTCTGTGTAAGAGAGGACAGAGCCGACTATACTTCCTTAGAAGACTGGCGTCCTTCAACATCTGCAATAAGATGCTGCAGATGTTCTATCAGACGGTTGTGGCGAGCGCCCTCTTCTACGCGGTGGTGTGCTGGGGAGGCAGCATAAAGAAGAGGGACACCTCACGCCTGGACAAACTGGTGAGGAAGGCAGGCTCTATTGTTGGCATGGAGCTGGACAGTTTGACATCCATGGCAGAGCGACGGGCGCTGAGCAGACACCTGTCAATCATGGAGAATCCACTGTATCCACTGAACAGGATCATCTCCAGACAGAGGAGCAGCTTCAGCGACAGACTGCTGTCACCGTCCTGCTCCACTGACAGACTGAGGAGATCATTCCTCCCCCAAACTATGCGACTCTTCAGTTTCACCCGGGGGGTAAACGTTAACATTATACAAAGTTATTGTCTGTTATACCTGCATTGTTATCACTCTTTAATCTAATATTGTTTTTTATCAGTATGCTGCTGCTGGAGTATGTGAATTTCCCCTTGGGATTAAGAAAGTATCTATCTATCTATCTATCTATCTATCTATCTATCTATCTATCTATCTATCTATCTATCTATCTATCTATCTATCTATCTATCTATCTATCTATCTATCTATCTATCTATCTATCTATCTATCTATCTATCTATCTATCTATCTATCTAATCCTGCCAACTACGCTATCTATCTATCTATCTATCTATCTATCTATCTATCTATCTATCTATCTATCTATCTATCTATCTATCTATCTATCTATCTATCTATCTATCTATCTATCTATCTATCTATCTATCTATCTATCTATCTAATCCTGCCAACTACGCTATCTATCTATCTATCTATCTATCTATCTATCTATCTATCTATCTATCTATCTATCTATCTATCTATCTATCTATCTATCTATCTATCTATCTATCTATCTAATCCTGCCAACTACGCTATCTATCTATCTATCTATCTATCTATCTATCTATCTATCTATCTATCTATCTATCTATCTATCTATCTATCTATCTATCTATCTATCTATCTATCTATCTAATCCTGCCAACTACGCTATCTATCTATCTATCTATCTATCTATCTATCTATCTATCTATCTATCTATCTATCTATCTATCTATCTATCTAATCCTGCCAACTACGCTATCTATCTATCTATCTATCTATTTTCATGATGAAATGCATTAAAGCATGTATATCATATTTTACAGATAAATCATTAATTTCATTTAAATAATGAATACTGTTAATAATTACACACATGAGGTTGACACGGTGGCGGAGCAGTAGCACTGCTGTCTCGCAGTGAGTCACGTCGCTGGTATTCCCTGCCTGGAGTTCTCATGTTTTCCTGCTGGGTTTCCACACTGTGCTCCAGTTTCCTTCCAAAGATATGCAAATTTGGTGACACTAAAATGACGCCAGTGTATGTGAGTCTGCTTGTATTCGCCTTGCGATGAGCTGATGCCCCGTCCGGGGATTGTTTCTGCCTCTTGCCCAATACTTGCTGGAAAGGGCACATCCCTGGATTGATGGATGTAATCATTAAACATCCTTTTCAGAGATATTGTGGTAAGGTGTCATTGGAATTTAACGGGTGTTTCCAGGCAATTCACAACTCAGCGGAGACGAACCTGTTCTCACCGTGATGATATCTCGCACTGTCACCTGGTGGATTCTTCCAGATTTGCGTAAAGTACACGCACAAGTATAAACAGTAAAACGCTTGCATAGCAGGAGCGTCCGCTGGAGCATGTATTGTGTCGCGGCGCGTGAAGTATAAACCTGGCCGATCGCTGTTCTATCGAGAGTATATCCTGTGCTAACTGCCTCTGCACAGCAGCTCAGAGGTAAACACTTCAGCGGATCGTAAAGACTGCCCAGCAGATCACCGGCTGTTCTTTACCCTTTCTGGATGAACTGCACAGCTCTCGCTGACTCAGGAAAGCGGGAAACATCATAAAAGTCTCCTCACACCCCGCTCATGACATGTTCAAGCTGTTGCCATCAGGCAAAAGATATGGGAGCATCAAAACAAAGACTAATAGACTGAATAGCAGTTTCTGCCCTGTTGCTGTCAGGGCACTGAATGCCACCTAATCAGCTCCAATGCAGCAGTGCAATAGATGACATCTTGTTTAACAGTGTTTCATGTGCAATAAGGTTTTATGTTGAATGTTTGTGTTCCACCTCATTTCTTATCTTATTCTTTCCTATCCGTTTGTAATTATATTTATTTATATACCATTTTAAAATTTTTTTTGACATCTAATTTCGTGGTATTTGTTACAATGACAATAAAGCTATTCTGATTCTGAATCAGTGACTTTAAATTCCTCTTTTTCGTCTACTGCTCCTCTTAAATGTGGTGTTCCTAAGGGGATCCATTTTGGGTCCTATTTTATTCTCTATATACCTTCACCCTATTGGAGCGATTTTTAGGAAATTTAACATTTCATTTCACTGCTATGCTGATGATAAACAGGTTTATATTCCCGTCTGCAACTGAATGAATCCACTGCACAACTGTCTTTTTGAACTAAGATCCTGGATGGCTAATACTTTTCTTGATCTGAATCACAATAAAACGGAGGTGCTTACAGTGGGTCCATCAGCTAAAGCCCAAGGTCTTGGACTTCTCTGCTCTTTCTCTGTCTTTTGCAAACCTCAAGTCCGCAATCTTGGTGTTATCTTGGACAGTCACCTCTCTTTTGAGAATCAGGTTAATTCTGCAGTCAAGTGTTGCTTTTTCCAGCTTCGTCTTTTAGGTAAGATCAGGCCTGTTTTTATCTTTATCTTGAGATAGCTACTCCTGCTTTTATCTTTTCTCACCTTTATTACTGCAACTCGCTGTATTCTGGGATTAGCAAATTCCTGATACGCAGGTTACAGTTGGTGCAAAATGCTGACGCTTGCTTTCTGGTTGGGGTAAGAAAGTTTGATTCTGTTTCTCCTATTTTAGCTTCTTTACACTGGCTGCCTGTCAGTTTTCGAATTGATTTTAAAATCTTTTTGCTAGTTTTTAAAATCTTGTTGCTAGTTTTTAAATCCTGCGGTGGGCTGGCGCCCTGCCCGGGGTTTGTTTCTTGCCTTGTGCCCTGTGTTGGCTGGGATTGGCTCCAGCAGACCCCTGTGGCCCTGTAGTTAGGATATAGCGGGTTGGCTAATGGATGGATGGATGGATAGTTTTTAAATTTTCACATGGGCTTGCTCCTGCCTATTTATCTGAATTGTGTGCTTTACACCAGCCATCAAGAGTGCTTAGATCTTCTGGTCAGTTGTCTCTTGTTGTCCCTCGTACCAAGTAGTGCTGGGAGGTATACCAGTTCATACCGAAAACCGTTTTTTATTTTTGTTATGATATGGATTTTTCTTATACCGCAATACCGGTTTAAATAGCTTAAACAACGTTCAGAACGTGGTGCAGCGGGAATCTGTTTAAGGGGGGACTTTTTTCATTGCTACACCACTAAACATGCATGCAACAGAGTACATGCGTTAGTGGAGGTACTGAGCGGTGAAAATTGACAGAGAACATTCCGAAGCTGAAGCTGTAGCAGACGTTAAAGTTGAACATGATGACAGAAGAACTTTTGCCGAGAAAAGGAACCGCATCTGTTTTCTGGAGATTTTGGTTTTAAAAGGTCGGATGTGGACCAAACAACTGTTTACTGCAAATGCTGTCGAGCTAAAGTTGTTGCCGGAGGCGGTAACACGACCAATTTGCTGCACCACCTTAGCTTTGGAGTACCATGAATGTATGGAACTAAGATTGGCACCCTCCATGTCCTCAGGTAAAACTGAAAAAGCTAGAGGACATTGTAGGACTGCCTACAACAAAAAAAGCAAGCGGTGGATCGAGATGACCAACGCCATTACAATCCATATAGCTAACGTGTTCGTGGACAGAGATTTTTTGTAGTTGGTTTACAATAATATTTACTCTTTATTCCTTTTTCTAAGACATGTTCAGTGCAATACAACTTTTGACAAGTACCTCTGGATATTTTACTAAGTCTAAATGCCTCTTTGGATGGTTGAAAATATGTTGTCAAAATAATAGTTTAAGTTGTTTGCAAAATGTGTTCAATAAAATGGTTCTATATTTTGACTGCAACTGTTGTTGTTGTTCTTTATCGTCCTCCAGGCCCTCCAGGAAACTTCATCGATGAGCTTGATTTCCTTCTGAGTTCCTTCCCAGATGATGAGTCTCCTCTCTTGCTCCTCGGTTATTTCAACCTTCCAAGAGACGGAATACACAGCAGTGGACTTGTGATGCTTCTGTCGTCCTTTGGTCTATCTCTTGGTGACTCTCCTCCAACCCACAAAGCTGGCAACACTCTTGACCTGGTATCATTCAGATCACTTCCTATGTTCAATATATTGTCTACTCCTCTACATGTCTCTGACCACCATCTTCTGTCCTTCAGATTTCCTCTTCTGACTTGCTCTTCTCAACCACCTTCTACCCCCATGACTACCCGCAGAAATCTCAATTCTCTTTCTCTATCTTCTCTCTCCTCAGCTATCCTATCATCCTTATCTCCCCCTAACTGTGCTGAACCATGCACAGCAACTGTGGAGTCTGCTACCAACAGTCTTCTCTCCTCTCTCCACAACTCCTTTAATCAACTCTGCCCTCTGTCTTCCAGGCCAAAACGTACTTCTCCGACCCCATGGCTGTCGGAGACACTACGAAACAACCGCAGACAACTAAGAGCAGCAGAAAGAAGATGGAGGAAAACGCATCATAACAATGACCTCCTTTCTTTTCAATCTCTCTTATCAAAGTTTGCTACTGACCTAACTTCTGCCAAATCTTCCTTCTACAGAACCAAGTTTGATAAATCCTTATCTAACCCTCGCAAACTTTTTGCCACTTTTTCTTCACTGCTTAAATCACCATCTCCTTCTGTCTCCCCAGCTCTCTCACCAGAGGACTTTGCTACATTCTTTGAGGATAAGGTTGCTACTATCTGTAGTTCCTTCCCTCAGACTGACATGTTACCCACCCACTCTCAACCGACCTGTGCGACCCAGCTTCATCACTTCACTCCACTTTCTCACGAGGAAGTGTCTCAGATCCTGACGGCCAGCAACCCCACAACATGTTCACTCGACCCTATCCCCTCAGGTACATTTCAGCTCATCTCTCAGGATCTTCTCCCACACATCACACACATAGTTAATGGCTCCCTAACGACTGGCCATGTTCCCACTGCCTTTAAGTCTGCTGTTGTCACACCAATTCTTAAGAAACCTACTCTGGACTGCTCAGATATTAACCACTACAGACCAGTATCCCTGCTCTCTTTTCTTTCTAAAGTACTGGAACGAGCAGTTTATAACCAACTTAACTTGTTTTTATCTAATAACGCCCTTCTTGACCCTCACCAGTCTGGATTCAAAGCAGCTCATTCTACCGAGACTGCACTTCTTGCTGTCTCTGAAACCCTTCACACAGCCAGATCTACCAACCTGTCCTCAGTCCTCATACTTCTGGACCTATCTGCAGCCTTTGACATGGTCAACCATCAGATACTTCTGGAAACTCTCACTAGTCTTGGGATCTCAAGCATTGTCTGGCAATGGTTTGCTTCTTACCTTGCTGACCGGACATTCCAGGTTGCCTGGCAAGGCTCCCAGTCAGCTCCACGAAGACTGACCACTGGTGTTCCTCAGGGCTCTGTCCTAGGACCCCTTCTCTTCTCCTTATACACAGGTTCTCTTGGGAAGGTAATAGCTGGACATGGATTCTCTTACCACTGCTATGCGGATGACAGTCAACTCATTCTCTCCTTTCCACCCGATGACCAGCAGGTCTCAACCCGCATCTCAAACTGCCTTGCTGATATCTCCTCTTGGATGACTTCCCACCACCTCAAGTTGAATCCCAGCAAGACTGAACTCTTGTATATCAGAGGCAACTCATCTCCAAATCTTGACCTTGCAATCTCTCTTGACAACTCGGTTATCGTCCCCTCAAAAACGGCAAGAAGTCTTGGTGTCACTCTAGACGAAGAATTGTCTTTCTCTCCACACATCAGCAACCTCTCCAGGTCCTGCAGATATCTCCTTTACAACATTAGGAGAATCTGCCCCTTTCTCACTACAGAGGCTACTCAGCTGCTTGTCCAGACCTTGGTCATCTCTAAGCTGGACTACTGCAACTCTCTGCTGTCTGGACTTTCACTAAAGGCAACACGACCACTTCAACTGATCCAGAATGCAGCTGCAAGACTCGTTTTTGATATTCCCAAATTCTCGCACACTACACCTCTGCTGCGGAACCTGCACTGGCTCCCTGTGGCTGCCCGCATCAGGTTCAAAACCCTAACACTTGCCTTTAAGGCCAAAACTGGAGCTGCACCACCTTACATATCAGCACTGGTCAAGCAGCGTGTCACTTCTCGCTGTCTCAGAACATCAAGCACTGCACGTCTCGAACCACCCTTACTTAAAAGAAGAGGACGACATGCATCAAGACTCTTTGCAGTGTTGGCTCCTCAGTGGTGGAACGAACTTCCTCTTGCTGTACGAACAGCGGAGACCCTCACTGTCTTCAAACGTCGCCTGAAGACACACTTCTTTCAACAGCACTTGGACTAAAGTCCCCATACTTTTTTTTCTACCCTTTTTTTTCAAAAAAAAAAAACAAAAAAAAAAAAAAAAAAATTTGTACTAACTTACTATTTTCTTCTAGCAGGGTTTTGTATACAACTTGGTCAGCGGTAACTTGTTTAATGACAGTAGATTTAATCCTAGCCTTAAAGACTGAAGAACAGTCGTAGAGTACTAAGCACTGTTGTAAGTCGCTCTGGATAAGAGCGTCTGCTAAATGATGTAAATGTAAATGTAAACTGTAATGCAATGCGATTCCTTCTCTTCATTAGTGCCACCCCCTTGAAAACTATCACTTTATGGGGCCATGCAAACCTGTATTGATACTTGTGTGCACATTAAAAACTTTTATTGTACAATGTATAATTCTCACGACAGTGGAATAGGTTATTCTTAGCCAGTCTACTGCAGTAATTGCAGTGGAAAATGTGGTTAACATCCACTAATGCATGGGGAAAAAAA
Source organism: Erpetoichthys calabaricus (assembly GCF_900747795.2). Lineage (NCBI taxonomy): Eukaryota > Metazoa > Chordata > Cladistia > Polypteriformes > Polypteridae > Erpetoichthys > Erpetoichthys calabaricus. The sequence continues at coordinate 15,281,709 of NC_041396.2, read as the reverse complement.
TACAGTTGAATACCGTGAAACTGGTATAATTTTGAAAAATACCGTGATATAGAATTTTGGTCATACCGCCCAGCCCTAGTACCAAGTGTAAAACTAAGGGAGACAGACAGGGCTTTGGCAGCCTCGCCTGTGGAACTCTTTACCTCATCACATAAAGGAGTCGTCTACAATTCAAAACGGGATTAAAGACTCATTTCTATTCAAATGTGGCACTTGGTGCCACGGCCCACCTGCCAAGTTGTTTTGCCTGCCTAAGGTAAAGTCATCCCTGATGGAGGATCACAGGAATCATGGGAAAGAGGGGTCCTTTCATCGGATTGGCTGGCCCAGAGCTGTTTCAGCTGTGGAATGGCCAAATGGGGGAGGCAGCTTGATGGATGAGGTCTCCAGGACTCTAAAATTATCCAAATTTTATTATGTGATATCATCTACTGTTAAATTCTGCTCTATACTTCTAAAATTTTTATTTCTTTTTACTTGTAAAAAATTTTTTATTTTATACTGTATTGAGGATTTGTTCTGTTCTGTGTATTGTATTGTATTGACCCTCTTTTTCTTTTGACACCCACTGCATGCCCATCCTACCTGGAAAGAGGTCTCTCTTTGAACTGCCTTTCCCGAAGTTTCTTCCGTTTTTCCCTACAAGGTTTTTTTTTGGAAGTTTTTCCTTGTCTTCTTAAGAGAGTCAAGGCTGGGGGGCTGTCAAGAGGCAGGGCCTGTTAAAGCCCATTGCCGCACTTCTTGTGTGATTTTGGGCTTTACAAAAAATAAACTGTATTGTATTGTATTCACTTGCTTTCCGTGACCTTCAGTAATACTGATGGTTTCCTCATTGTGATGATGTAATAATAATACATTTTATTTATACAAGGCGCCTTTCAGAGAACTCAAGGACACCAAACAAACAATAAATAAATAAAAGACACAATTATAAACAACTTAAAACATCAGAAAATCTAAAAATTAAAACCAAACAAAACCACTATAATCAGGAGGAAAAAGAAAAAGCCATTTTAAACAGATGTGTTTTAAGTTTACATTTGAAGGATGGATATGATTTGATATTTCGGAGCTCCGCAGGTAATGAATTCCAGAGCTTGGGAGCAGAATGGCTGAAAGCTCTGCTCCCCATGGTGGTTAGACGGGTGGGAGGGACGGTCAGATGGGTGGAGGAAGAGGATCTAAGGTTACGGGATGGAATGGCAACATGAAGAAGGTCAGACAGATATGGAGGGGCGAGGTTATGGATGGCCTTAATTGTTAATAGCAATCTTAAAATCAGTACGAAACTTAATCGGGAGTCAATGAAGCTGCTGCAAGACCGGAGTAATATGGTGAATAGATGGGGTTCGAGTGATGATACGTGCTGCAGAATTCTGGACTAACTGAAGCTTATGAAGAGATTTATTAGGGAGACCAAAGAGGAGTGAATTGCAGTAGTCCAGCCGAGAAGTGACAAGACTATGAACAAGAATGGCAGTGGTATGCGGAGTGAGAGAGGGGCGAATGTGATTAATATTACGTAGGTGGAAGTAAGCAGACCAGGTGACGTTATTAATGTGACATTGGAAAGATAGAGGACTGTCGAGGATGACACCCAGACTCTTGACCTGAGATGATGGGGAAACAACAGAGCTATCAATAACAAGAGAAAGATTATTGGTTTTGGATAATGATGATTTTGAACCAATGAGGAGAACCTCAGTTTTGTCACTGTTTAAGAAAATTCGAGGAAAACCAGGATTTAATTTCAGAAATGCAGTCAATAAGCAAGGGTGGTGGAAAAGAGGAGGTGGGTTTACCAGCAAGGTAGAGCTGGGTGTCATCAGCATAACAGTGAAAATTAATGTTATATTTGCGAAAAATATTGCCAAGGGGAAGAAGGTAAATAATAAAAAGAATAGGCCCCAGGACAGAGCCCACCTGAAGTAACAGCAGTGGGTTGGGATGTGAAGGTTTTAAGCTGTATGAACGGAGTGCGGCCTGAGAGGTAGGATCTAAACCAATCAAGTGGAGTGTGAGTAATGCCAATCAAAGATAATCTATTAAGGAGAGTGGTATGACAAATAGTATCAAAGGCCGCACTCAGATCAAGGAGGATGAGAACAGTGATTAGACCCGAGTCAGCAGCCATAAGGAGGTCATTGGTAATTTTAACAAGTGCTGTTTCTGTACTATGAAGGGGGTGAAAACCAGACTGGAGCTTTTCATATAAATTATTGTGAGATAAGTGGGTGTGAAGTTGGATAGCAACTATTTTTTCAAGAATTTTGTAGATAAAGAGCAAGTTAGAAATGGGGCGAAAATTATTGAAATTAATAGGATCAGCACCAGGTTTTTTCAGTATTGGGGTTATAGCAACAGTTTTGAAAGATGAGGGAATAATACCAGTAGTAAGAGAAGAGTGAATGATGGCAGAAATGAGAGGGACTAGAGAGGGGAGGCAGGCTTTAACCAGAACTGTAGGCAGGGGGTCCAGCTGACAAGTAGATGACTTGGATTTGCAGATGAGATCTGAGATTTCAGAGGAAGAACATTAGAACATTAGAACATTAGAACACTCTAGACGAGAACAGGCCATTCAGACCAACAAAGCTCGCCAGTACTATCCACTTATTTCTTCCAAGAAAACATCAAGTCGAGTTTTGAAAGACCCTAACGTCTTACTGTCTACCACACTACTTGGTAGCTTATTCCAAGTTTCTATCGTTCTTTGTGTAAAGAAAAACTTCCTAATGTTTGTGCAAAATTTACCCTTAACAAGTTTCCAACTGTGTCCCCGTGTTCTTGATGAACTCATTTTAAAATAACAGTCTCAATCCACTGCACTAATTCCCTTCATAATTTTAAACACTTCAATCATGTCACCTCTTAATCTTCTTTTGCTTAAACTGTAAAGGCTCAGCTCTTTTAATCTTTCCTCATAATTCAACCCCTGTAGCCCTGGAATCAGCCTAGTCGCTCTTCTCTGGACCTTTTCTAGCGCTGCTATGTCCTTTTTGTAGCCTGGAGACCAAAACTGCACACAGTACTCAAGATGAGGCCTCACCAGTGCATTATAAAGGTTGAGCAGAACCTCCTGTGACTTGTACTCCACACATCGTGCTATATAGCCTGACATTCTGTTAGCCTTCTTAATGGCTTCTGAACACTGTCGGGAAGTCGATAGCTTAGAGTCCACTATGACTCCTAAATCCATTAGAACAACATTACTTTTATTAGAACAAGTAACATTACTTCTATTTATTATTTATTTTATTTATGTTCATTTATTGTATTTCTATTTATGTTATTTATATTAATTGTATGTTTTTTTCTTCTATTATTGTAAAGCCTCAGCATTCCTATGCTGTTTTAAATGTGCTATATAAATAAATTGACATTGACGTTGATTCTGATTCTGATGGAATGAAAAAGCAACCTGATGCTTAACCATCTCGGCCCAGAAGAGGGCAGCAGTAGCTGAGTGCAAGAGAGAAATATAAAAAGCGAGACCATCTGGGAGCCCACCGGCAGAGTCCCCCTCTCAGTGTGAATGCCTCTCCCTCCTCATCCAAGACACCAGCGGCAGCCCCTTGTACTCTGGACCGGTTGACACCCTGTCTAATGATTAACAGGCACAATGAGCGGCTGGACTTTAAAGTGTCAGATCCTGCGGGTGGTTTAACAAACTGATAAAACAAAAGGACTCCAGGGTTTAAGGTGCAAAGAACATTCCAAGAGTGGAAAGCTAACTAAGTGCTTATCTGTCGTACAATAACAATGGACTTCAAATTTAACCGGAGCCATAGGACAAACTAACAAGGGCAGCAGGCAAGCGGCTCAGCCGTACTGTAAATGAATAAATGCCAGGGCTGTGAGGCCCAACAAAGGCAGAAACGGGCACGAGCATGCACTGTGCTCAAAGAGTGCTCACTTAGCAAGGCGCTATATATAAAATTGCTTCCGTTTTGACAACTGATGCTCTTTACACATTTACACGTCTGAATAACTTCAAGGCAGGGATTAAGGCCGAGTGAGAATGACCCTGGACTTTAAACCACAAGTTTGCCAAGTCAGTCCTCTTCTCTGATTTTACAGCACAGCCTTGAGAGAGCCACCCAAGCCGCCTGGGGCTCCAGTTGAGCTGTAGTGTTGAAAAGTCACTACATTTATGACCAATCAGCTGTCCTTTCTTCTTCTGCACCACTAGCACAAAGACTTAGTTTGATCAATTGGACGAATCCTAATCCCCCTTCTATAACTTAGTCAAGTCAAGTCAAGTCAAGTTGGGGAGCATGCACTGGTACAGCGCGCTGCCGCACCCACTACACGACGAAACAACTCGGGATCCCGGTTGGCAACCCCCCAGGCAGACATGCGGTCCAGTGGAAATGACCCTCTATCTGCCACAGCCAGGTGTTATGTGGGCGACCCCTTGGCCTGGTCCAGCCACTCGGGTCCCCAACAATGAGGATCTTACGAGCCGGATCACCCTCGGGGAAACGCGCCACATGGCCATAGTGCCGTAAGTGACGCTCCCTCACAATGCAGGTCATGTGCCTCATTCAGGCAACACAAAGTCAAACCAGCGGGACCCAAGGATTTTCCAGAGAGACACACATGAAGGAGTCCAGTCTTCGTCTCAGGTCACTGGATAGCGTCCATGTCTCACAAACAGGAAGCACCAGGACTCTAAAGACTTGGACCTTCGTCCTTTTGCAGAGATATCGGAAGCGCCCTTTCCAGTGACCTCATGATCCCCCACGCTCTCCCAATCCGTCGACTGACTTCATAGGAAGATTCACCCTAAGTCTATAACTTAGGGGGCAAACAATGTCCTACATCAGGGGTTCCCAACTCCGGTCCTGGAGGGCCCCAGTGACTGCAGGTTTTCATTCTCACCCTTAATGAGTGTTCTGTTTTTGCTGCTAATTAACTTCTTTTGAATTCCTGTTATTTGACTTGCTCTTGAAGACTCAGACCCCTTAATTGTTTCCATCCATCCATCCATTTTCCAACCCGCTGAATCCAAACACAGGGTCACAGGGGTCTGCTGGAGCCAATCCCAGCCAACACAGGGCACAAGGCAGGAACCAATCCTGGGCAGGGTGCCAACCCACCGCAGCACACACACAAACACACCCACACACCAAGCACACACTAGGGCCAGTTTAGAATCGCCAATCCACCTAACCTGCATGTCTTTGGACTGTGGGAGGAAACCCACGCAGACATGGGAAGAACATGCAAACTCCACGCAGGGAGGACCTGGGAAGCGAACTCAGGTCCCCAGGTCTCCCAACTGCGCCACCGTGCTGCCCCTTAATTGTTTCTTTTTCCTTAATTAGCTGGCAAACAATAATGAGATACAAAATGAACCCAAAACAACTGGTGTCCATCATACAATATCTGAAAAAAAAAAAGAAAGGTGAAGGTCTCAGGAACGTTGATCTGCTCGGGTCCACGAAAATTTTTCCAGTGGTCTTAGAAAAGAGAAAATCAACAGTTTCAGAAATGTCTGCTACTGCACAATGAGAGCAGCGACAAGCCATGGAATTAAAGAAAGGGTTTAATGAACAACAAGACTCGGCGCCTGATTGAGCAACTGGTTGGAGTGAAATTGGTTGGCGTTTGAGGCCCTGACTTAGGTGGTCTTCTGTTGGCTCCGTCACTTCACATTTCATTTCTGTTTGGGTGCCATTTAAGGAAAGAAATGAAGCAAACAGAAGACCATTTCAAAGCCTTGGCGCAAAGACTGAAAGCACAATCCCCACTTGGCTTAAGGTGGGTACGAGGGTTGACTAAGGGGCCCTGTTGCTCAGACCTAAGTGCCCGACAGGCTGTTAACGCTCCAAATCATTCGCTTGGTCACACGATTTTTACACAAGATACGAGGGACGTTCAAAAAGTTTCCGCTCTTTCGGATTTTCGCTGGAACTGGTGCAGGTGGGAGGAGTAGTAATTGGGCATTTAAAAAATTGGCACGACGCTGGGAAAATTGCATCGTAAAGGAAAGTGACTATGTAGAAAAGTGATATCATTTGTTTTTGAAATTCTTAATAAATGGAGTTAAAAAAAAGCACAGAAATGTTTTGAACGTCCCTCGTCAAAAGTCATTAATCCTGGATGCCCTTCCAGGTTTGTGAGACATCGCGAGGACACCACTATAGTCCATATCACAACAGCAACCAGGTGTCATTTTAGTGACAAAAATGGGAACAATTATACAAAAACAGAAGGTTGGGAGGACAATCGTACTTAGCTATCTAGCCACATGAAATAGAGCGCCTTGCAAAAGTATTCAACCCCTCGGTGTTTCCCCTGTCTTGTCACTTTACAATCTGGAATTAAAAATGGACTTTCATTTGGACTTTATGTAACAGATTTAACAATATGGCTTTACAGTGTAACTGAGCATTCGTGAGAATAAAACTTGTTTATCTTATAAAGATCTTGTGTTAATCCTCTTATCTAGCCGGGGTTTTAAGGATAATCCCTCATACCCCCCCCCCCCCCCCCCCAATTCAATGAGGAATATTGGAACTGGGATAAGCTTTTAAGTGTGGAGACAGTCGAGGAGCAGTGAAACAGGTTTAAAAATGTTTGACATGTAATGCAGGACAGATACAGACCTAAATTTGGAATTAAGAGGAAATTTAAAGGTGAATTAATAAAAATTTTAAAAAGAAGTTGCAAAGAAAAAATCTGCTTTATAAGGCATATAAGACTAATGACTGCAAAGTGAATCGTAGAGCGTATGAGAACATGAGGGGAACCATTAAGAAGGATATCAGGGAGGCTAAAAGACAGTTGGAGAGGAATATAGCAGATAAGGCGAAAGACGACCCGAAGAGATTCATTCAGTATTTTAGTAGTAAAAGAACAGTCAAGGAGGAGGTGAAATGCATCAGAAATAGTGAAGGGGAACTAAAAGATACAGACAGTGAAATAGCGGATGCCCTAAACTTACATTTTTCTGAGGTGTTCACAAGTGAGGAAGTGGATAACCTCAGAGCAGTAACAGGGACTACTAAGGAGGTACTGAGGGATTTGGAAATTGTAGAGAGAGAAGTGCTGCTGAGATTAAATAAGACGAAATCAAACAAATCACCAGGACCAGATAATATTTATCCTTGAGTTCTTAAGGAGGATAGCGAGTACAGATATAAACCCTTAGGAAGTCACTGCACACTGCAGAGACTCCGAAAGACTGGAAAATGGCAAATATCATCCATCCATCCATTTTCCAACCCGCTGAATCCGAACACAGGGTCACGGGGGTCTGCTGGAGCCAATCCCAGCCAACACAGGGCACAAGGCAGGAACCAATCCTGGGCAGGGCGCCAACCCACCGCAGTCTGGAAAATTAATGGAAGGAATTATTAAGTAGAAGATTGAGCAACACCTGGCAAGGACAGAAGTTTAACTGAACAGTCAGCATGGGGTCAGAAGAGGGAGGTCGTGTTTTACTAACATACTGGAATTCTCTGAAGAGGCAACAAAAGGATACGATCAAAGTGGAGCACATGATATGATTTATCTGGACTTTCTGAAAGCATTTGATAAGGTGCCACATGAGAGGGTGGACATCAAATTAAAAGAAGTGGGAGTTCAGGGTGATGTTTTTAGATGGGTGAAGATTTGGCTCAGACACAGGAAGCAGAGGACGATGGTGTGAGGAACCTCATCAGAACTGGCCGATGTTAAGAGTGGTGACCAGCTGGGGGAAGTGCTAGGGCCGTTGCTATTTTTAATATACATAAATGATTTAGATAGGAATATAAGTAACAAGCTGGTTAAGTTTATAGATGATACCAAGATAGGAGGATTAGCAGATAATCAGGAATCAGTTATATCATTACAGAAGGACTTGGACAACGGACAGGCTTGGGCAGATTTGTGGCAAATGAAATTTAATGTCAGTAAATGTAAAGAATTACACATAAATAGGAAGGAAAAATGTTAGGTTTGAATACACAATGGGCAGTCAAAAAATTCAGAGTACGCCTTATGGGAAGGAATTAGGAGTCGTAGTGGACTCTAAGCTATCATCTTCCCGACACTGTTCAGAAGTCATTAAGAAGGATAACAGAATGTCAGGTTATATAGCGCCTTGATGTGTGGAGTACAAGTCACAGGAGGTTCTGCTCAGTCTTTATAACACACTGGTGAGGCCTCGTCTGGAGTACTGGGTGCAGTTTTGGTCTCCAGGCTACAAAAAGGACATAGCAGCACAAGAAAAGGTCCAGAGAAGAACGACTGGGCTGATTAGAGGGATACAGGGGATGAGTTATGAGGAAAGAATTAAAGAGCTGAGCCTTTACAGTTTAAGTGAAAGGAGATTAAGAGGAGACCTGATTGAATTTTTTAAAAATGATGAAGGGAATTAGTGCAGTGGATCAAGACTTATTTTAAAATGAGTTCATCAAGAACACGGGGACACATTTAGAAACTTGTTAAGGGTAAATTTCACACAAACATTAAGAAGTTTGTTTTCACACAGAAAACCACAAACACATGAAATAAGAGCTGTATGAGCAGGCCATCCATAAAAACTGAAAACAACAAGTGAGGGAGGTCATCAAAGACCTCTAAGACCACTGGAGGAGTTACAAGCTACAGTGACTCACTTTGGTGAAACTGTACAGACAACAACTGTACCAAGGGGCCTCACCAGTCACAGCTTTATGAGAGAGTGGCAAAGAGAAAATAAAGTAACAGACAGAACATCTTGGCTGGAGTTTGACAGAAGGCACATGGGAGAATGGAGAGTCAATTCAAAGAAATTTCTGTGATCTGATGAAATCCAAAATGGAGCTTTTAGCCATCAGACCAAACACTGCATGTTATCAAAAATACACCAATCTTTACTGTGAAGCTTGTGGTCGTGATAGCTAAATATGAAGGAATGTCTCTCTGCAACAGGTCCTGGAAGGCTTGTAAGGATAAAATGAAAGAAGAAAAATATGAGGGGGGGGGGGGGGGGGGGGGGGGGAATCCTGGAAAAGAACCTGATGAAGTCTACAAGAAACCTGCACCTTGGAAGAAGATGTGTTTATCCAGCAAGACAACGAGACCCAGTACGACGCCAAAGGTACACAGGAATGGCATAAAAAAACAACAAAGTTAATATGCTCTGGAGTGGCCGAGTCAGAGTCCAGATCTCAATCCAATGGAGAATTTGTGGAATGGATTTGATAAAGGCTGTTCACTCAGGATCATCATGACATCTGAGAGAGCTGCTTGGGCAGTTTAGTAGAGAAGTGACAGAGAGAGACCTGGGGACACAGACGCGAGGCTCTTATGGCTACCATCTACTAAATACTGACCTGGAGGTAAGGTAAGCCCAGATAAGACAAGATAGGAAAAGACAAGGCAAGAGAAGATAAGGTAAGATAAGATGATTTAGGATGAGCTAGGGCAAGATACAACAAGGTAAGCCAAAAATAAGATAAGATGAATTGAGATAAAATAAAATAAGGTAAGGTAAGGTAGGATGATTTAGGATGAGCTAGGACAAGATACACCAAGGTAAGGCAAAATAAGACAGTATAAAATAATATAAAATGAGATAAAATAAGACAAGTTAAGACAGGGTAAAGTAAGGTAAGATAAGGAAGGAAGGATAAGACAACATAAGACATGACAGGGAAAGTTAAGGCAAAATAAGATAAAGGAGGACAAGGAAAAATAAGATGAGGCAAATAAGATACAAAAATATAAGCTAAGATAAGAAGTGACAGAACAAGGAGGGCAAAACAAGATAAGATGAGGTGAAATTAGGTTAGATAAGATAAGATGTGACAGAACAAGATAAATGAAGATAGGATATGGCAAGACAAGACATGATAAGACAGGGAAAGATTAGGAAACATGGGACAGGGAAAACAAGATAAGAATAGACTGGGGAAAGGCAAGATAAGATAAGATAAGATAAGATAAGATAAGATAAGATAAGATAAGACGCACTATTACTATTTAATCCCCAAAGGTAAATTTACAGTAGGTGTTCCAGCAGCTCACAGCAGAATTAAAACAAGTACATATAGATTAAATAACTAAAACACCTAATAAAATATATAAAATGAAACAGATAACATACATAAATGCCATAAAATACCAAAAATAAAGATGTATTACTGATCCACGGAAATAAATACAGTGCAGTATAACAGTATTATAATAATATCTATATATAAATATATATCTCTATATATAAAATCCAATGTCTGTCTGTCTGTCTGTATGTCTTTCCGCTTTTCACGAGAGAACTACTTAACGGATTTAGATGCTGATTTATTTGCTCGAATCCGACAGACACACAGAGGGTTGAAGGGAGGGGGGCGGGGCCTGAGGGCATTCCTTACCTCCGCTTAGCTAGCGAGCGAGAGAACGAGTTAACGGCTTTAGATCTTTTTTTTTCTGTAATTTGCATGAACATTCCGGTTGATTTTGCGACTTCCCTCATCTCGCCAAGAATCAGAGTTCATTTGTGGCACCGATTTACAATCCTCAAGAGGCGGGTGGATAAACACAAACCCACCAATTCTGACAAACTCCAAGCATTGATTCTTCAAGAATGGGCAGCTGCCATCAGTCAGGATTTGGCACAGAAGTTGATTACCAGCCTGCCAGGGTGAATGGCAGAGGTCTATCTATTATAAAAAGAAATCTCCTGTCCTGAAAAGCAAAAAGCAAGTCTACGATACGTGATAATCTTGAAAGACATTTTAAAGACCTGCGAGACCTAAGACACGCCCTACTTACAATCTATCAAACAGAACAATAAGCAGCAAAACATTCAGTCTTGTGAAGGATTTGAGCACACACAGATCCAGGGCTCTCAGCGTATATAAAGCGTATAAGGACAGTACATTATAAATTAAATGTTGACATCTAAGCGAAGAACAAAGCAGCGCGGAGAAAAGACACTCAAATGCGTTGGACAGAAAAAGAGCAAAAAAGAATAATCGAGGTGCAAATTCAGAAAATAAGGAAAGTAATTATCAGCCTGGAACAAGTGGAATTGAAAAAAAAGCACGTCCAATCCGGCTCAGAATTAAAAGACAATGAGTAAAAGACAAAGTAGAACTTCATAAAGACGTTTACAAACGTTGACGCTAAACACATGCAGAGCAGGTTAGAGATTATGAAACCAGGGAAATTAGAAAGGCTCAAAAAAAAAAAAATAAAAAATGGCGCTATACACATGTGGAGAAAGTTAAAGGATATGAGAGTAGGAAAATTAGAAAATATAAAAAAAGAAAGTAAAGATCGCAGTAGCGCAAACAAACAAATTGCCTCATTTAACTATGCACCAGTCTAACTTTGGTTTTGCACAATAATTACTACACTATTGCACCTTAACACTTAATTCTACTTTATTCACATAATTAGACTTATTTATTATGTTCTACTATACTGTTATCTTTCAATCTATGACTTTTTGTTAATCTAACTGATATTCTTCTAACTTTGCACAGTTTTTGATAAGCAGATCAGGATGCATTTCACTGCGTGTTGTCCTGTATAACTATGCATGTGACAAATAAAGAATCTCGAGAATTTCAAAAACGGAGTTTACCGCACATGCATTTATTGGTTACTTTGTTCATGTATATATATATTTATCTGTCTGCTTATTTAAAAAGCTACATTTACCCCAGGAGTCAAAAGCGTTCTTTCTAGCCCTTGTACAAAAACCTAGAGAAAAGCTGGAGTATCACCTTGGTAAACCCATGTACTTTTGGAACTGTGAGAGGAAAATAGCAGAACTCTACTTACTTTTTTACTTTGTAAAAAAAAATTATTAACTGCTGATGATGTCGATCATTTTGTCTGTGCTGAAATTCCAAATAGAGAAACCTGTACTGACCTCATTAAAAAGATTCAGCATATTGGGACTCACAAGATTACAAATATTGTTTTTACAGAAGTTCTGAAATAAAAGTGAAACTAATGAAATAGCAACAATTCAAAGAAAAAAAAATCTTAAAAGTGTGTATCCAGAAAACCAAATACGGGGGTTGGCGAGTGAAGTGAGCAGGGGGCGAAGCCCCCTAGTCTTGAAAAACAAAGAAGGGCCAACACTGCAAATATGGACTCTGTGCATAAACTTCATGTCATCCATATTACTAAACGAGAATGGTAAACCGGATATGGACGCAGGGACCTGCCCGTGGACACAAAAGACATAGTGCGCAAGTGCCACACAAAGATACCCCCCCCCCCCCCCCCAGAGTGAAATGGGAGAGACTACGAACCGTCAGAGTAGGAAACAAAGTAAAACGTCATAAAGAGGTTAAAGAACAGGGACAAACACATGGAGAGCAGGTTACAGAACAAAGCCCCTCTGCCCAGAGTAAAACGAGAGAGACTACGAACCGTCTGACATGCCGCAAGCAGGATAAAGCGAGGTCAGAAATAAAACACAGAGTAGGAAACAAAGTAAAACTTTATAAAGGGAATAAAGAACGGGGGACGAACACATGGAGAGCGGGTTACAGATGATGAAAACTGGAATGCAACAGCTTCAAAAAAACCTAGGCACGAGACACATGCACACCGAGATACAGAATATAAAGACAGAAACAACGACAGTTAAATGTCCACACCACACAGTGGAGGCAGACCCGGAAGGTGCAGGCGCCTACATCGTGCATCAGAAGGCGCGGTAAAGTACAAAAGGCAAAGGAGCCTACACAGCATGGTAAAAACCGACATAATACGGAAGGCACAGGCGTTGCCGCCATATTGTGAGTGGCACTAATGCGTAGTGAAAGCACAGGAGAAGTCATAGTAAAACAAGAGGAGTCAATGCCCCGCCCCAGAGTGAAACGGGACACACTACGGAGTCCACAAAGGTTCATACATCAAAGCCGAGATGGTACGGACACACGTCTGAAACCGCGGAAGCAAAACTGTCTCGGCTCCAAAACCAAACATCTCAACAACTAACACAGCTTCGACACCGAGCCGGTGTAGACAGATCTAATGAACGTGGACGCCTACAACGCGCGTCTCAAACTGCGTAGGCAAAGCAGGCACGGATTCAACACGACACAGCTTGAGTGACCAAGATACAAACACGTGCCTGCCTGGATATAATTAATGAACGCAGGCGCCTACAACGTGCGTCTGAAATGCCGCAGACCAGGCAGGCACTGCTCCAAAAAGAAAGAGCTCGACTAAATGAGATACGAAGTGAAATGGGAAACACTACAGAGTCCGCAGTGCTCCGCAATGCACCGCATAATAGTTCGGAAAGAGCTTCGTAGTAACAGTGGGGAGACCCAGACTGACACGGGCGAACGCTCCGTATTAAACATTCGTCATCCTCACACGTCCAAACTATACAGCATAGGTAAATCACATTACAGCGATGCATTATTAACAGTACGATAAACATTACAGTATCGCAAACAAATGAAAATTATTACTCGAAAAAGGGAAAATATATTCACCATGGACCAGGTGTCATTGAAACAAAAGCAGAATAAAGCGAGATCAGAAATGAAAGACAGAGTAGAAAGCAAAGTAAAACGTCATAAACAGGTTAAACGAGGGGGCCAAACACATGGACAGCAGGTTACAGATAATGAAGACCGGAATTCAAAAGCTTCAAAAACAAAAGCTCGACTGACCGAGATACAAACTGAAAGGGGAAACACTACGGGGTCCGCAGTGGTCCACAATGCACCGCATAATAGTACGGACGGAGCTCCGTACTAACAGTGGGGGGCCCCAGAGTGACACGGGCGAACGCTCCATATTAAACGTGCGTCATCCTCACACGTGGCTGCCCAGCGGGCACGGGTTCAAAACACCGGGGGTAGGCAAGCGAAGCGAGCAGGGGGCGGAGCCCCCTTGTTGTCACTAAAAGTCTCTGAAACTTCTGAAATGCTTGTAATTCTACTTCAGTACACCAGAAAAACATCTGACAGAAAGATCTCAAAACACTGAAGCAGCAAGTTTTGTGAAAACCACGACACACGTCTATACCGTTAACCAAGTGACACTCGCATCTAACACTTTTCGCACTGTTTATACATCCCGAGTGATGCTCAGGTCTAACGCTAAGGAGGTTAAGTCTGGCACAGAAGAGGTTGAGTTTGCTGTAAGGGTAGTCAGAGTCAGGAGGAGAGAGGATAAGACTGCGTGGGAGGTGTGGAAGGAGACAAGAACGTATTACCGTATAAGTTCTCCCGCAGATAAGTCGGGTCTTGATTTTACCGTATAATTTCCGGTATTTTATAATGTCGGTCGTATAAGTCGATTGTGGAAAACTCACGCTATTGTTCCAAGAGATTACGATATGCTAACGCCCACCTGAGAGAGTAACCATGGGGCACACGGCCTTTTTTTTCTGTGTATTGTGCCTACATGACCACACATTAATACCCAAACTATTCCGAAGCGATGTTTGCACTGTTTTGTGTTTTTTGTATCTCACACCCTCATACACCTTTATCATAAGAGCATCCCTTATCTACGAGGGAGCGTTCGATCAGAAGAAAATATGAAGCTGGCTTTAAATTAAAAGGCGTTGAAGTGGCGAAACAAAATTTGATGCGCCTGAGAAACTGATGCGAGATTGGAGGAAGCAAGAAGATGTAAAAAAAATAAAATAAAATAAGTGTCGTATTTTTGAACGGGCGTATAAGTTGGGGTCTGATTTTATCATCGATTTTTTGGGTTTATGTGCGAGTATATACGGTATATTAGTGGAAGGAGATACAAAGGTTGTGTATTGTAATTTTGTGGAAATACTTTAGAGGTAATGTCAAATAAAAAATAATAATCTTCGGTTTGAACCCAGGACTGTGTTGTGTAGTTGTGTTTGGGGGTTTGGGGCGCCACTAAGCCTCCCTACTGGTCACACCATATAAGAAATGTCATTCAAAGGCTACAGCTCTTGACATTGTACAAGGTTCCTTCCTGAAAGCTCAATAGATTAGCTTCTCTCTTTTCAGCACCTATTATGGCTCTCACAAAACCATTTGTTTGAATTGCAGGTCAGCTGGCTTCTGTTTGATCAAACACCTGGTTCCCCTGACAGCCAGATAAGCTGCTTATCACACGTGAGGAAAGTCTTTACACTTTATTTGCATTTCACCTGCCCGGAAAAAAATTCAAAAACCGCACTGGGCTGTGTGCGGATCTACAGGAGGTCCATCTGAGCTGAACTGCTGCTTCTCCAGATTGAGAAGAGCTGGCTCAGGGAGTTTGGGGCTTCTACAGTGAATTCAGAAAGTGTCACGACCCCTTCATTGAGAAGTTTACAATTATGGCCCAACCTTCACTCAATAACCCTTCACTCAATAACCCATAATAACAAAGTGAAAACCTGTTTGCAGAAAGGTTTGCAAATTTATTATTAACCAAAAACTGAAATCTCTAATTCCTATAACCATTCAGACCCTTAATTCAATACTTTGTAGAAGCCCCTTTGGCACCAATTAAAGCTTTAAGTCATTTTTTTGGGTAAGTATCTACAAGCTTTGCACACCTGGATTGGGGCAGTTGGTCCCATTCTCCCTCTCAAGCTTCATTAGATTGGATGGGAAGCATCAGTGAACTGCCATCTTCAAGTCTCCCCACACATGGTCTATGGGGAGTACGTCTCGGTGCTGGCGGGACCACTCAAGGACAGTTAGTCTCGTCCCGAAGCCACTCAAGTGTTGTCATGCTTGTATGCTTCAGATCAATGCCATGCTGAAGGGTGAACTATTGGCCGAGTCTGAGGTGCCGGTCACAGTGAAACACAACACTATCAACTGCCAGACAGTGTTCAGAAGCCATTAAGAAGGAGAACAGCATGTCAGGTTATATAGCGCCTTGACGTATGCAGTACAAGTCACAGGAGGTTCTGCTCAGTCTTTATAACACACTGGTGAGGCCTCATCTGGAGTAATGGGTGCAGTTTTGGTCTCCAGACTACAAAAAGGACATAACAGCACTAGAATAGGTCCAGAGAAGAGTGACTGGGCTGATTAGAGGGCTACAGGGGATTAGAAGCTTGGTGAATTGGCAGATAATCAATCTGTTGAATGATCACAGATGGACTTGGATAACAGATTTGTGGATGATGAAATTTAATGTCAGTAAATGGAAAGAATTACATGTAGGAGTAAAAATGTGAGGTTTGAATACACAATGGGAGGAATGAAAATCAAAAGTCCACCTCATGAGAAGGATTTAGGAGACATAGTAAACACAACACTATCAACAGCCAGACAGTGTTCAGAAGCCATTTAGAAGGCTAACAGAATGTCAGGTTATATAGCGCCTTGATGTGTGGAGTACAAGTCACAGGAGGTTCTGCTCAGTCTTTATAACTCACTGGTGAGGCCTCATCTGGAGTATTGGGTGCAGTTTTGGTGTTTGAGCTACAAAAAGGACATAACAGCACTAGAGAAGGTCAAGAGAAGAGCGACTGGGCTGATTAGAGGACTACAGGGGATTACAAGCTTGGTGAATTGGCAGATAATCAAGAATCTGTTGAATGATCACAGAGGGACTTGGACAGCAGACAGGCTTGGGCAGACTTGTGACAGATTAAATTTAATGTCAGTAAATGTAAAGTGTTACAAGTGGTAAGGTTTGAATACACAACGGGAGGTCTGACAATTAAAAGTCCACCTTAAGAGAAGGATTTAGGAGTCGTAGTGGACTCAACACCATCGACTACCAGACAGTGTTCAGAAGCCATTAAGAAGGCTAGCAGAATGTCAGGTTATATAGCGCCTTGATGTGTGCAGTACAAGTCACAGGAGGTTCTGCTGAAGGTTTATTATACACTGGTGAGGTCTCATCTGGAGTCCTCGGTGCAGTTTTGGTCTCCAGGTTATAGAAAAGACATAACAGCATTAGAAAAGGTCCAGAGAAGAGCGACTAGGCTGATTAGAGGACTACAGGGGATTAGAAGTGTGTTGGACTGGCAGATAATCTCAAATCCATTGAATGATCACAGATGGATTTGAACAACATACAGGCCTGAGCAGATTTGTGGCAGATGAAATTTAATGCCAGTAAATGTAAAGAATTTCACAAAATAAGTACAAATGTTAGATTTGTAAATAAAATAGGAGGTCTGAAAATCGACAGTACACCTTATGAGAAGGATTTAGGAGTCGTAGTGGACTCAACACTATGAATTGCCAGACAGAAGCCATTAAGAAGGCTAACAGAATATCAGGTTATATAGCGCCTTGATGTGTGGAGTACAAGTCACAGGAGGTCCTGCTCAGTCTTTATAACACACTGGTGAGGCCTCATCTGGAGTACTGGGTGCAGTCTTGGTCTGCAGGCTACAAAAAGGACATAACAGCACAAGAAACGGTCCAGAAAACAGCAACTAGGCTGATTTGTGGCAGATGAAATTTAATGTCAGTAAATGTAAAGTAAATGTAGGAAGTAAGAATGTTAGGTTTGAATACACAATGGGAGGAATGAAAATCAAAAGTCCACCTCATGAGAAGGATTTAGGAGACATAGTAAATGCAACACTATCAACAGCCAGACAGTGTTCAGAAGCCATTTAGAAGGCTAACAGAATGTCAGGTTATATAGCGCCTTGATGTGTGGAGTACAAGTCACAGGAGGTCCTGCTCAGTCTTTATAACACAATGGTGAGGCCTCATCTGGAGTACTGGGTGCAGTCTTGGTCTGCAGGCTACAAAAAGGACATAGCAGCACTAGAAAAGGTCCAGAGAAGAGCGACTGGGCTGATTAGAGGACTACAGGGGATGAGTTATGAGGAAAGATTAAAAGAGCTAAGGCTTTACAGTTTAAGTAAATGGAGACCTGACTGAAGTGTTCAAATTGTGAAGGGAATTAGTCCAGTGGATCAAAGCAGTGGCTTCATAAATGAGTTCAACAAGAACACGGGGACACAGTTGGAAACTTCTTTACACAGAGAACCACAGACACATGGAATAAGTGACCATGTAGTGTGGTGGACAGAAGGACTTGAGGGACCCTTCAAGACTCCACTTGATGTTATTTTACAAGAATTAAGTGGAATAGGACTGGTGAGCTTTGTTGGGCTGAATGGCCTGCTCTCGTCCAGACTGATCTAATATTCTAATATTCTGATACCATCCTCTCCAGCGATGCAATGTTTTCTGTTTTTGTAGCGCAGGATAGATCATTTGCCATTCTCAGTTTAATATTTGAAGCTGTAGTAAGATTTGTTACGTTTTGGATGTCACAATTTCCAACCTTTAGAATTATAACAGGAAGTGGATCATTCACTTTTTTTCTGTGCTACAAACACCGCCAACTAGTGTTCAAACATGTGAGTGCAGAGCGGCACGACACAGATGTATAAACTGCTTTCGACAGCGTAGGCTCAACACAGAAGTACAAATCAGCCTGTAGTGTGCCCACTAATGCCATGGCCGACTTCAGTTTGTGCCTGCTGTAACTGTAACCTAGAGAAACTAAGACACACAACAGACCTCAACTTATATTTTTTAAATTATTACAGATAATCTATTGGGGAACAATAACAACTGATCCATTCCATGTAGAGCAAAGACTTCACAACTGAAATAAAAGATAGAAAGGAAATGGTTGAGGTTCTCATTCATAACCATATAGGAAATTAGCTTCCTCACATTAAGCAAATGAGTATGAAAATACATTTGGTTTAAACTGGACCATTTAAATAAGGGGAAGTATTTTTAACTGAACTGAGAAGGGCAGGTGGAGCAGTTTGTAAAATACTGAGTTCTTTTTATTTTGCCAACGAGGACAAAGAAGGATGACACAAATGGAGTGGAAAAACCTCCTTTAGTGACTGCACCACAGCGAGTGATGAGTAGTGCTGTTTAAAAGAGCAAAAACATGGAGTTCATTTTACATTCATCCTGGGCTTTGTGCTGCTGCCCCAAAATGTATATTCTTAAGTCAAGCAAGTTGAGGAGCATGCACTGGTACAGCGCGTTGCCGCACCCACTACATGCCGAAAGAAGCTCGGGATCCCGGTTGGCAACCCCACAGGCAGACAGGCGGTCCAGTCCTACCCTCCGGAAATGACCCTCTATCTGCCGCAGCCAGGTGTTACGTGGGCGACCCCTTGGCCTGGTCCAGCCACTTGGGTCCCCAACAATGAGGATCTTATGAGCCGGATCACCCTCGGGGAAACGCGCCACATGGCCGTAGTGCCGTAACTGACGCTCCCTCACAATGCAGGTAATGTGCGTCATTCGGGACTCCATGAGCAACACAAAGTCAAACCAGCGTTACCCAAGGATTTTCCGGAGAGACACGCATGAAGGAGTCCAGTCTTCGTCTCAGGTCACTGGATAGCGTCCATGTCTCACAAACATATAGTAAGACAGGAAGCACCAGGACTCTAAAGACTTGGACCTTCGTTCTTTTGCAGATATCAGAAGCGCCACACACCCCTTTCCAGTGACCTCATGACCCGCCATGCTCTCCCAATCCGTCTACTGACTTCATAGGAAGAGTCACCAGAGACATGAATGTCACTGCTAGGTAAGTAAACCTCTCGATGAGGACACACTGCTGATGGCCGTGCCCAAGAGGTCATTAAAGTCTTGGCTGTTGGTTTTTATCAGGACACTCGCAAGCCCAGACACTCAGACCCCTCACTCAGTCTCGATCAGAGCCTCCATTGACTCCGTCAACATCATCGTCAGCAAAGTCAAGATCCGTGAATCTTTCTTCACCAACAGATGCCCCACAGCCGCTGGACCCCATGACCTTGCCCAACACCCAGTCCATACAAGCATTGAACAGAGCAGGAGCAGAACACAACCCTGACGAACCCCAGAATCAACTGGAAAAAATGCAGAGGTCCTGCCTCCACTCTGCACAGCACTCACAGTACCAGTGTACAGGCCGGCCATGTTTTCCAGCAACCTCGTGGGGGATCCCGCGAACCCTCAGGATGTCCCACAGGGCAACTCGATCAACTGAGTCAAACGCTTTATGAAAATCGACAAAGGCTGCAAAGAAACTCTGCCGATATTCACGTTTGCTCACTATGAGAACCCTCAGTGCCAGGATGCGGTCGATGGTCGACTTCTTAGGCGTAAAACCAGACTGTTCCGGTCGCTGGTAGATAAGCAAGTGTTCACGGATCCTATTGAGGACAACCCTAGCAAGGACCTTGCTCGGCACCGAGAGCAGTGTTATCCCCCTGTAGTTGCTGCCATCCAGGCGATCATCCTTACCTTTCCAGATAGGGGTGACAAGTCCCGTTTTCCAGTCAGTTGGGATGATGCCCGCCTCCCAAATGGAAGCAAAGATTGCTTGCAATGCCAGGAGGACAGCCTTACCCCCAGCCTGGAGAAGTTCACCCTGGATACCACAGATCCCTGCAGCCTCCCAAATCTCAGCTGTTTCAACACCTGTGCAATCTCAGTGAGATTGGGTGGTTCACAGCTAATGTCTATATGATGTTGTACATTTTAACGTTAAAGACCCCCATACTGTCTATTCAGAAAGCATTCAGACCGCCTCACTTTTTCACATTTTGTTATGTTACAGCCTTATCTCTCTATTATAATAAAAAAATAAATCTTTGGAAGAGAGACGAGACGTGACTTTCTCAGAGAGACACTTTCACATCCCGTGAGACGAGACTTTGTGCCAAGAGATTTAACCACGGGGCCTGGGGCCAGAAATAAAAGACAAAGAGTAGATGACAAAGTAGAACGTCTTAAAGAATTCAAAAACGTTGGCGCGATACACATGGAGAGCAGGTTAGAGATAATGAAAGTAGGAAAGTTCAAAAGTCTCAAAAAACTGATAGTGAAGATCACATTAGCGCAAACAAATGGATATTATTACTCGGTGAAATAACGGAACAGCGAAAACAGATCAAATATATTGTTTGGATTAAAAACTTTAAGTCGGAGACTTGTAGGTCGTCTAATCCATGTTGCTATCAGGGAAAAGTAGTGTTTCTTCCCAATGAAGAGGCCTATCCATTAGAATTAAAAGTTTTACTGTTTAGTGAAAGTGAAATTTACATACGCAACAGAAACGCGAAGTTGCTGCCGAGTAGCGCAGGCCCGGGGGTTGGCGAGCAAAGCCCCCTAGTAATAATAATAATAATAATTATACTTCTTTACATTTACTTAGTGCTTTTCTCACTACTCAAGGCGCTTTCGTAGTTAGTGGGGAGCCACCTCAAGAACAACTAATGTGCAGCATCCACCTGGATGATGTGATGGCAGCCATTTTTGCAGCAGTACGTTCACCACATATGAGCTGTTAGGTGGTGAAGTGGTGAGAGATAGTTAGTGTCACACACGTACACATGGGAGGCAGCTAAAGGGCCTAAAACAGAGTATTCCCATGCCAGACCAGGGGATGGCGCAGTGCCCTGACTCATTTTCTCACTTTGTAGCGTGGCCACATAGGTATTGTTGTTTATAGTGTTTGCACCCAGTCGCGTCTCGTCACAGCACCCCGTTTAAACTAATATGTGTCTGTTTAAATGTCGTCTCCATAATGAGAAACGGGGAAGGGTGTTGCAGGGAGGCAGCGACCCCTGGAAACGTCAGAACCGGAATTTTTTTTTTTTGTTTTTTCTGTCCACCCTGGCCATCGGAACCTTACTCCTTTTTATGTTAACTAATGTTGTCTTATTTTAATTTCTTATTTTGTCTTTTGTTTTTCTTTTCTTCATTATGTAAAGCACTTTGAGCTACTTTTTGTATGAAAATGTGCTATATAAATAAATGTTGTTGTTGTTGTTGTTGTTTTGCCAGTTATATCCGGTTCGTTATTATTTAAACGGTAAGGATGGACAGAAGAGGAGGGAGGAGAGAGACGGAGATTTCACCTAACAACAACCGATCATCATGTTTTCTGCCTTTATTTACATCGCGCCTTTTTCCCAGTTTGCTTCTCATTCAGCCGGAATCACTGCAACACAGTCATCGCTAGAAACCCCAGGGTTGGACATTATTTTCCACCATCACCGAGGAAGCACGGTGAGATTGTTCTGTTTTTATTCGGGAGAATCAAACACAATCATTTTGAACAGCTATCATTATTTTGGACAGTTATTTACCCGGACTCATTTCAAGTTCTTTAATATTTTAGTAATCATCCATTGGCATTACAGTCAACCCTTGATATACGACCGGCCTGACATGCGAACAACTTGCTTTATGACCAAAATTTTCATTTTGAATTACGACCAACATCTTGCGTTATGACCCGAATGCGGTGTCGCAGTAGAGGCTTGTATCGACCTCTTGAACCCTCAGGTACCACTCCAAACACCAGGTAAAAGTATAATTATTATTTATTAAATAATAATACAGTGCACCAAGCACCCTCCACTCCACACTACTCATATAATAATCAATAAGCACTACAAATACCAATCCTCCTCTCCCAGACACTTCGCCACCCTACCTCCCAGCTCAGCTCAGTGTCTGGGCTTTCCCAGAGTCCTTTTATACCCCCTGACCCGGAGGTGTTTCTGCCCAACAGTCCACAAGTCCTTATTACTTCTGGGTCAGGGCAAATGTCCTTTTCTTCAACTTGGAAGTACGTCATTTCTCCTGTTCACGTGACGAGGACGTACTTCCAGGTTATAGGGCACATACGAGTCCATGAGCCTCCCTACAGCGACTCCCGGTGGTCCCCAAGGTATCCAGCAGGGCTGTGTGTAGAAACTACAAAGTCCATGAGGCCCTGCTGGAATTCGGGGCACGTCCATGGTGTCGGGATAGCTCCTCCTGGCGGCCTGAGGGTGAGGGCCGGAAACTCTCACCGGCCATCAATCACAGCGGTCACGTGTATCCGCTTGTGCAATTGTAAACAAACAGCCGAGAGCGTTTGTAAGCATCAGTCGGAGCCCAGATACGTGTGTTTGTGGACGTAATTTCGGTCAGTGCAGTGATTTATATAATTTATTTCGATAATTGCTAAGGAAGCAAAGGTAACGAAGGTAAAGAAAGCGATCACAATCGAAACGAAGAAGGAAATTGTGCGAAAATATGAGAGTGGCGTTCGTGTGACCGATCTCGCTAATATGTACAGCATGTCGAAATCCACATCTCGACAATTTTACAAAGAAAAGATTTGTATAAGGAGGCTCCTTCTAAACAATAACCACCTTCCTTCCTGCAAGCCAAAGATGTCAACTTAAATGGTGAGCACAGTATGAAATTGTTGTTTCTGGAAGGCTAGGCACTTTTTATAACTTTTTGGTTAGCACATTAGAAAAATTATTGGTGTTTTTGGTAAATTATGCACATTATACAACCCTTTTCTATTAAAAAAAGTTAAGGAAGTGTTGCTGTGGGCGGTTCGGAACACATTAAGGGCATTTCCGTTATTTCTTATGGGAAAAATAGTCTTGACTTACAACCAACTTGAGTTACAACCAGCCCTCACGAACCAATTGAGTTCGTAAGTCAAGGGTCCACTGTATTTATATTGTGTGTTTTCTATATGTGTGCAGGGGCAAGGGAGGTTTCGTTATTGTATATGTGGTGTTTTCACTTTGCTGGTATGGTGGAGGAATATATATTGTGGAAGATGGCCTGGACACAGACAGGCGGACACATTCAAATCACCCACAACACATTTATTATACACTAGACAACGCCCGCCGTAGCATACGGTGGTGTAAGAATAGGAACAGAAAACGGTGAGAAAGGAATTCAGAAATCAAGAAGAAATAAACACTTCTTGAAAGACGCAGTGTGCATGTAGAATTTCCGGCCAAGCAGGATTACATGTGAAAGTGATAAATAAATCAGGCTTTCCTGATAGTTTTGTTGCATGTATCTTGGACTTCCTGGAAATGTGGACGGTAATATGATCATTTTGCCTACACGTACATTGTGATTTTCAGCGTTTGCTTGCAGTGCGTCTAATAGTTCCACGCGCAGATCTTGTTGATGTAATCTGAGATAGTTGAGACGCGCGCCCTCAGTTTTAATGTACGCATCTACGACGTACTGTTGGAATAGTTTGCAGCTGGAGTGCAAAATACTAAATGTATTCCTCATTGCTAATCTGTACACGTAAAATTGGCATTGAGTAAGCCTTATTCGCTTGGTGGTTCTTTTATCGGGAACATGTTGTAAATGTTTGTGCCAGCCAATGTCTCCGTAAGGGAATAAAAGTGAGTAAACCATAGGATCGCAATTCATATTGAGCGTGGAAATCTGTTTACAGGAGTTGCCAATGGGATAGATGCAAATGTCCCTTTCGGCAGGCGGTTCACCATCTTCTCCGACAAAAATCGCTGTAACATCGGTGTGACATGTCGGGGGCATTGTATCGTCGCAAATCCTGCCTAGGGTTTTCCTTGAAAACCATTTGTACAGATGCTGTTGGATTGGACTGAGCGATTTCATGCATGTGTTTGTATGATTTAGCGAAGGGGTTGATGGTTCTGAGCATGGAATCTAGCTGGAGAAGTACATTTTAGCTAAACATACAGAGTTTGCTTTATTTTGTAAGCGTACTTCAGTAGCTTGCGCTGTGTCAAAAACATACAACTGTCCATATCCTGGAGAGGTAGAAGTGTTAGCGTATAGTGGAGAGATTTGGTGATAAATTTGCCTGTGTATTTTAAAACAGTATGGTCCGTGGCCAGGAGGTTGAGTTATCTGTGCACCCATGGAAGCAAACGCTAGAGAAGAGTTGTATTCTCGAATGTGTTCACGATCATTTTTAGCTTCTGATGTTTGCTGTGTAAGACGCTGTTGTAAAGACACAGGTGGCTCCCGCAAAGGAGGTAAAGCTACTTTACCGTTATGGCAGCACCTCGAGTACTTGTTGGATGTATTACGCTCAGCAGGCCAGAAAGGTGCATGACATGGAAGACGACGAATAGCAATCAAGAAATGCCATGTCGGCTGTGTGTGGGCAGGACCGGTTTTGAAGTGGAAGCAGGACGAACCAGAAGAGAAATATATAGAAGAGATACTGCTATTTACAATTGTGCACACTAACCCCAAAGTCCCCAAAGTCCAGGCCAACTCTCAAATGCCTTTTTCCTTCAGGCCGCCTCCTTGCCTCCTCCAAGACCTTGTCCTTCCTTCTCTCCTGACTCCAGCCCCCGAACGGAGGGAGGTGACCACTTTAATAATCACCCGGATGTGCTCCAGGTGCCTCCCAACAATCTTACATCCTCTTCCCCCCCGCACTTCCAGGTGTGGCAGAAGTGCTGAGGTCCAGGGCTCCCTAGGCATTGGGGTGCCCCCTGGTGGTGACCACGGGCCTCTACAGGGTTGAGCTTCAAAGCTCTGTACCCGTGGTCCCCATAGCCACCGGGGCGGTCGCCCCCACATGTTCTGGGGGAAGCGTAAGCCCTTCTCTGGTCCTCCAGGGCGACCCGGCCAAGCCACCTGTAACAGTATATAGATATATTTTGCATCGGGGATTTGTATTATTGTATTTGTCATTGTGTTTTATTTAATATATTACTGCACTAGTTTTACATATCTGATTTTGTTTGCTTGTGTTTAACCATTGGTTGGGTGGGGGGGAATATTATTTGTCAGAGGTACGGCTTGGTATAAGTAGGTTCTCCTCAGCAATTTATCAAGGCCAGCTCAGCATCCGCAAAGCACCCGGCCCAGATGGAGTCTCAGGTCACGTTTTAAAAACATGTTGCGACCAGCTAGCTGATATTTTTAACACATCTCTGAGAGTTTCATCTGTCCCCACCTGCTTCAAGCACACAGCCATCATCCCTGTCCCAAAGAAAAATAAAGTAGACTGCCCCAATGATTAGCGCCCAGTAGCACTTACTCCCATAGCCATGAAGTGCTTTGAGAGGCTGGTGCTAGAACACATCAAGGACATCATCCCTGACAGTCTGGACCCCCTCCAGTTTGGCTACCGTTGCGACAGGTCCACTGAGGATGCCATCTCCATAACACTTCACACCACCCTGTCTCATCTGGAGAACAAGAACTGTTATGCCAGGCTGCTGTTCGTGGACTACAGCTCTGCATTGAACACCATCATTCCATCCCAGCTCATCGCTAAACTCCTGGATCTGGGGCTTAGCTCTTCACTGTGCAACTGGGTACTGGACTTCCTCACCGGCAGACCTCAGCAAGTGCGTATTGGTGGAAAAACCTCCTCCATCATCACCATCAACACTGGCACCCTGCAGGGCAGCGTGCTGAGCCCCCTGCTTTACTCTCTCTACACCCATGACTGTGTAGCTAAGTACAGCTCTAACACCATCCTCACGTTTGCTGACGATACCACTGTAATAGGTCTGATCAGCGAGGACGATGAGACGGCCTACAGGGAGGAGGTCAGACTCCTGTCAGAATGGTGTCAGGACAACAACCTCACCCTCAACGTTAGTAAAAACTAAGGAGATGATTGTGGATTTCCGCAAACAGCCCCATCTACATCGGAGGTAAGGATGTGGAGCAGGTCAGCAGCTTTTGGTTCCTCGGAGTCACCCTCACTGATGACCTTAAATGGTCAAGTCACACTGCGGCAGTAGTCAAGAAAGCCCAACAATGCCTCTACTTCCTCAGGAGACTGAGTAAGGCCCGGATGTCCCCCACAACCCTGTGCAGATTCTACAGGTGTACTGTGGAGTCCATCCTGACAGGATGCATCACATCCTGGTACAGCAACAGCTCAGTTCAGGACTGCAGAGCGTGTGGTGAATACGGCACAGTAGATCACGGGCACACAGCTCCCTGCGATCCATGACATCCACACTACACGGGGTCTCAGGAAAGTGAACCGTATCAGGCAGGACCCCAGCCACCTTGCACTGTCACTTTACACCCCCCTCCCATCTGGGAAGCGACTAAAGTCCATTCAGATGCGCACCTCCATGTTTAGGAACAGTTTCTACCCAACTGCAATCAGACTCGTGAACAATCAGTAACCTTGTGTCACCTCCACTGCTACCTGCACATATACTTCTGCCACTGTCTCTATTTATTCCTAGGATTCTGGTTTTATTTATTTACTTATTTATATTCATTTATTTATTGTGAGTGTTTTGTTTTTTTTGTCTATGTTCACTGTCTGCACGGGACACATACAAGCAAGCATTTCATTGTACAGTACATCTGGAAAGTATTCACAGCGCATCACTTTTTCCACATTTTGTTCTGTTACAGCCTTATTCCAAAATGGATTAAATTCATTTTTTATCCTCAGAATTCTGCACACAACACCCCATAATGACAACGTGAAAAAAGTTTACTTGAGGTTTTTGCAAATTTATTAAAAATAAAAAAAACTGAGAAATCCCATGTACATAAGTATTCACAGCCTTTGCTCAATACTTTGTTGATGCCCCTTTGGCAGCAATTACAGCCTCAAGTCTTGTTGAATATGATGCCACAAGCTTGGCACACCTATCCTTGGCCAGTTTCGCCCATTCCTCTTTGCAGCACCTCTCAAGCTCCATCAGGTAAGATCTCTCCAGAGATGTTCAATCGGATTCAAGTCTGGGCTCTGGCTGGGCCACTCAAGGACATTCACAGAGTTGTCCTGAAGCCACTCCTTTGATATCTTGGCTGTGTGCTTAGGGTCGTTGTCCTGCTGAAAGATGAACCGTCGCCCCAGTCTGAGGTCAAGAGCGCTCTGGAGCAGGTTTTCATCCAGGATGTCTCTGCACATTGCTGCAGTCATCTTTCCCTTTATCCTGACTAGTCTTCCAGTCCCTGCCGCTGAAAAACATCCCCACAGCATGATGCTGCCACCACCATGCTTCACTGTAGGGATGGTATTGGCCTGGTGATGAGCGGTGCCTGGTTTCCTCCAAACGTGACGCCTGGCATTCATACCAAAGAGTTCAATCTTTGTCTCATCAGACCAGAGAATTTTCTTTCTCATGGTCTGAGAGTCCTTCAGGTGCCTTTTGGCAAACTCCAGGCGGGCTGCCATGTGCCTTTTACTAAGGAGTGGCTTCCGTCTGGCCACTCTACCATACAGGCCTGATTGGTGGATTGCTGCAGAGATGGTTGTCCTTCTGGAAGGTTCTCCTCTCTCCACAGAGGACCTCTGGAGCTCTGACAGAGTGACCATCGGGTTCTTGGTCACCTCCCTGACTAAGGCCCTTCTCCCCCGATCGCTCAGTTTAGATGGCCGGCCAGCTCTAGGAAGAGTCCTGGTGGTTTCGAACTTCTTCCACTTACAGATGATGGAGGCCACTGTGCTCATTGGGACCTTCAAAGCAGCAGAAATTTTTCTGTAACCTTCCCCAGATTTGTGCCTCAAGACAATCCTGTCTCGGAGGTCTACAGACAATTCCTTTGACTTCATGCTTGGTTTGTGCTCTGACATGAACAGTCAACTGTGGGACCTTATATAGACAGGTGTGTGCCTTTCCAAATCATGTCCAGTCAACTGAATTTACCACAGGTGGACTCCAATGAAGCTGCAGAAACATCTCAAGGATGATCAGGGGAAACAGGATGCACCTGAGCTCAATTTTGAGCTTCATGGCAAAGGCTGTGAATACTTATGGACATGTGCTTTCTCAGTTTTTTTATTTTTAATAAATTTGCAAAAACCTCAAGTAAACTTTTTTCACGTTGTCATTATGGGGTGTTGTGTGTAGAATTCTGAGGAAAAAAATGAATTGAATCCATTTTGGAATAAGGCTGTAACATAAGAAAATGTGGAAAAAGTGATGCGCTGTGAATACTTTCCGGATGCACTGGTACATGGTACTTGTACTTGTACACATGACAATAAAGAATTGAAATTGAATGGTAGTGTGGCTGCCGGCTGGGTAAGGGGTTGGCCGTTACAACTTTCCTGCAGACCGTTCACGGGAAATTCCGCCTGGCCCTGATGATGTCACTTTCCAATTCTGGCCCCTTTGATGACATCACTTTTGATCCCGAACCCACAGAGGAGGACCCTTCCAGTTCCGGCCATTTTTGATGACGTCCAATCCTATCGAAAAAGACACTTCTGGTTCTTGCCCCTTTGACATCATATGCTGTATGGGCCTTTAAAACCACCATCTTAACCACCAGTTAATCAGATCTGTGTTGGACTCTGACTTGTGCACATCAGTTTGATAAATTTCCAAAACCCATTTGCAGCCAGGGATAATATACGGGTGGCTGCCCCAAACCTTTTTATGACTTCTTGGTCTAATTCTTGTGACATTAGCCAATTAGAGATAGAGGATGATTAAGGGGGCCTGTGACGATGCGGGTTTGCTCCACGCTCCCTTTCAGCTTCTGGGAGCCCTTGAACCCGTCACCGTCAGTAATGTTACCGATGAGCACGGCAGTGAGGCGCAACAATAGAGCAAGGGGATGGTGTAAAAAGGTGTCAAGTGCTTGTATTAAAAACAATCAACAAAAACAAGTGTCCAAATAAATAAAGTGCAGTGCCTCAAAAAGTCATTAAATAAATAATCCATAAAATATAGGGTGGTCCAGATCTAATTATGCAATTTTCATTATGCTATAACATATTAAGTTTATTAAATAGAGAATTCACAAAAAATGATAGATGGCAGCACCTGCCCTGCATTCCAAAATGGCGGGGAGACAGTTGTCAGTCGAACAGCGGGTGCAATGTGTTCACCTTTCCATAATTGCATAATTAGATCTGGACCACCCTGCAGGTGCAGAGTGGAGGTTAAAAAATCCAATAAATAAACTCTTTAAAACGAGGTTAAAACAATGCTGGAAGCAGTCTCTTTAAAAACAAGCCGGTGTCTTCTTTTATCTGGCAGCTCTCCTGCTTCTCACATATGGGCTTCTCAACAGCTGACCTTCTCTACTGTCCGGTTGCCTTCCGTTCCCTTGCTCCGTACGGCTTCCTTACTGGACCGAGACTTGGATTCCTCAATGGCCAGGTCTCTCACGTTGAGGCACAACTTCCAAAGACTCCACGACTCCCGCTCCCATCTCGGCCTTAAGTGGCCAGCCGTCATTGATCCCCGGTCACTCCAGCTCCTTGTTCGCTCAGCTGGAGCGACCGCTTCCTTCTGCCCCACCGAGTGTCAGCCACACACCACTGCTAGGGCTCACTGTCCAGCTGCCTGCCTGCGAGCATACGCTCGCTCTCGCTCTCGCCGACTTTCTCCTTCAGCTTTCTGCCCTCCTGTAACCTCCGGCTCTTTTTCGTTTTTCTCTTTTACTTTTTCCCCCCCACTTAGCCGCCTCGCGCTTCTATTTATGAAGAGGACGTGGCAGCTGTGACAAATCAGCAGCCCCGGAAACAATCACGGATGCGGACGGTTTCTCACCTGTGCACTTAGATGAGAAACTCCCACATCACGAATCACCCCGGGACCTGCTTCAGCCACACAACCACCACGCCCCCTCACTGAGCCACGAGTGCGGCGATTATTTATTTAAAACTGACCTTTGACGGGAGCTGTGGACCCGCTATACCACAGGGCCTTGTCTTAAAATCATTGAAATTTACGTTTCCCTTCATCAAGAGGCACTCCATATCCCAGAATGACAAAGCGAAAACAGAATTTTAGAAAATTCTGTAAATCCCTCCATTATATAAAAAAATCCAAGACTTTATTGAAGAGATTTTTTCAAATCCCGCCCACCTCTCAACCGTATTCAACCACACACACGGTCCTCTCACCTCTCATTCGTGTGAATGCTTTTGTCAGACACACTTCTTGCGCTCTCAGCTCTTTTAAATTTTAACGTTTTCCTCACTTTAAGTTCCCAATTAAAGAGGACATATTATGTCTAAATCTTATTGAAGAATTTCATCACGAAGGGTTATCAACAGTAAAAAATGAGTACATGGGCAATCCTAACACCGAGAAACGATGAAGTCAGACGAATTAATGTGAAAATTGTTGATCGGTTACACGGCAAATTGATCAAATGCGTATCGATAGACTATGATGGAACAGTTGGTGGTGATGGTGCTGAAGATGAAAACATCAACTTACAATATCATGAAGAATATCTACAACCGACCCTGTGGTGGGCTGGTGCCCTGCCCTGATGCGCATGCGTGACATTATATGAAGCACTTTGTGACTTTATGTCTTTGAAAGGCGCTATATAAATACATTTTGCTGCCTCACAGTTGGGGGACCTGGGTTCGCTTCCCGGGTCCTCCCTGCGTGGAGTTTGCATGTTCTCCCCGTTTCCTCCGGGCACTCCGGTTTCCTCCCACAGTCCAAAGACATGCATTAGGTGGATTGGCGATTCTAAATTGGCCCTAGTGTGTGCTTGGTGTGTTTGTGTATGTCCTGCGGTGGGTTGGCACCCTGCCCAGGATTGGTTCCTGCCTTGTGCCCTGTGTTGGCTGGGATTGGCTCCAGCAGACCCCCCGTGACCCTGTGTTCGGATTCAGCGGGTTGGAAAATGGATGGATGGACTTACTAGTATAAATTTGTTTTTCATTTTATTATATTATTAGTAGTAGCCTTCGGTGGGCTGGCGCCCTGCCTGGGGTTTGTTTCCTGCTTTGCGTCCTATGTCCAGCAGACCCCTGTGACCCTGTAGTTAGGATATAGCGGGTTGGATAATGGATGGATGGATATCTACAACTGTTAACACCGTGCGGTCTTCCACCACACAAATTACTGTTGAAAGAAGGATGTATCCAAGAAAGGTAATGTAGTCCATCTTCAGGGGATAACATTAGACACCAAAGGAGATCTTGATATGCCATTCGTATTAAAATGTTTACAGTTTCCTATTAGAATAGCTTTTGCAAAGACAATTAACAAATCTCAGAGCCAAACAAGTCGTTTTATTAAATAGGGAGAAAGAAATGATATTCAATCACTGGCAGTTATACGTTACGTTGTCACGATGAAAGTCCAAACACAGAATCACAATTCAATGCGATATTGACAAAAAGTTAATTTGAAAAATTGTTTTTACTGAAGTTTTCCAGTAACAGTGTAAGTTTAAAAAGTATTTGCGTGTTCATTTCAAAGCCAAACAGAACAAAATCGTATAACGCAACGAATAACTCTAACTCAACATGAAACATAATTTACTTTCAAATTATTACGTTTTACTATTTTTTACTACGGTTAATTACTCGCTGTAATGTAAAATAGTTAGTTCTATTATGGATATGTAACAATTCCCATGAAAATAACAATCTGTTTAAATTGTACATCTGCATCCCCATACGCGAGTGGCTAAACCGCAAAGAGGCTGCCCAGGGATTGGCGAGAGAAGCGAGTAGCCCCCGTAGTTTATTAAAAAATAAAAAATAAAATATACCACGGACACGAGTACTCAGAGCCTTCGATATGACTCTTGAAATCTAGCTCAGGTGTATTCCATTCTATGGATCTGTTGAGATGTTTGGAGGCCACTTGTGGTTAATTCCAAAAAGTAAGTGTGATTAGAAAAAGGACACACCTGTCTACAGAAGGTCCCACAGCTGAGCAAAAAGTTGAGGTCAAAGGGGCTGCCTGCAGAGCTTAGAAGACAGGATTGTGTTTCTGCAGGCACTGAAGGTTCCCAAGAGCACCGCGACCTCCACAGTTCTTAAATGGAGGTTTGGAAGTTTGGAACAGTTTTGGTCTTCCTAGAGTTAAACGTGCTATCAGGGATAAAGAGCCAGGAGGTAAGAGAGGTGACCAAGACCCAGACGGCTGAGCTCCAGAGAACGTGTGTGGAGACGGGAGCAATCCATCGCTACAACACTCCACTAATCTTGGGCTTTGTGCCAGAGATGGAAGCCTCTCGTCAGTAAAAGGAACATGAAAGCCCACTTGAAGTTTACAAAAGGCACTTAATGGACTCTCAGACTGTGAAAAACAAGATAACCTCGTCTGATAAAAACGAGATTTGCGTCACATCTGCATACAGGCACCACTCTTCACCTGTACAATACCATTCCATTTGTGAAGCCTGGTGGTGGCAGCGTCAGGTTCTGGAGCTGGGAGACTCGACAGCATGGAGGACAAGCTGAACGAAGCAAAGCATGGAAAGTTTTCCACTTTTCCTCAACTTATTCACTCAACACCGGCTCCCCACAAGGCTGTGTGCTAAGTCCACTGCTGTTTGCCCTCTAAACCCGTGACTGCAGTTCAGCCCACCCTAATAACATCATCATCATCAAATTTGCCGATGATACTACAGTTGATGGACTCCTCTCAGAGAGGGACGAGTCTGCCTACAGAGAGGAGATCCTGAAATTGTCAGCTCGGAGGTCCACAAAATAACCTGACCCTGAACACCATGTGTCCCATCATCTTTGACTTCAGGAAAAACTGCACAGATCTCAAACCCCCCTACATCAATGGCGATTGTGTGGAGAGGGGCCCAGTCTTCAAATTCTTGGGTACTGTCATCTTAGCTGACCTGTCTTGGTCTCCAAATACCAAGGCGGTCATTAAAAAGGCAGAGCGGCGACTTCACTTGCTGAGACTGC
Source organism: Erpetoichthys calabaricus (assembly GCF_900747795.2). Taxonomy (NCBI): domain Eukaryota; kingdom Metazoa; phylum Chordata; class Cladistia; order Polypteriformes; family Polypteridae; genus Erpetoichthys; species Erpetoichthys calabaricus. Next base: position 15,248,382 of record NC_041396.2, on the reverse strand, counting down.
GTATGAAGAAGAAACAATCCAGATCAGAAGAAGTTTTAGGGCTCCTCCATAGAGAGTGGGCTGACATACTGCATCACAGTGGGGTCCAGAAGCTGTGGACAGGAAGGGGGCTTCAGCATGTCATCAGTGCAGCTCAGAAGACTGTCAGCTGCTCTCTGCTCTCCCTGCAAGACTTGAATACTTCAACGCTGCCTTGGCAGGGCAAAATCACATCCTCTGTGAAATAATCCCAAATCCTGAGGTGTCTTATGTGCAATTTCTACATTATTATTATTACGCTTTGTGTAATATTCCTATCATTGATAATTCATTGTGCAATAATCACAGCCTAGTGCAATATTGTTCTGTGTGTCCTCTGTGCAATATCTTAGATTATTAGCATTCTCTGTGTAATATTCACATCATTAGTAATTCAATTGCTGTACCTGCATCATGATCAGTAATATTCTTGTCTTGTAATATCACATTTGCTGCCTAGTAATCAGCCCCTCTCAATTAGGTATTCTTTATATTTGATAATTCACGACATGAGAGGTTGGGCATCACACTTAAAGAAGTGGCAGTTCAGGGTGCGGTGTGTAGATGGGGGCAGAACTGGCGGTCACTGAGCACTGGGAAAATTCCGAAGAACTGGAAATTAGCAAATATCATGCCTTTATATAAAAAGGGCGATTGGGAAGATCCAAGCAACTATAGGCCAGTAAGCTTCACGTACCGTACATTAATGGAAGTTATTATTAAGGAAAAGATTGAGCAACACGTGACAGTCAGCATGCGTTCAAATGAGGAGGTCATGTTTAATCAACATGCAGGAATCCTATGAGAAAGCAACAAAAGGATATGATGAAAGTGGAGCTTATGATGTTATATAAAAAGGACTTGGACAGCAGACAGGCTTGGGCAGATTTATGGCAGATGACATTTAATGTCAGTAAATGTAAAGAATTACATGTAGGAAGTAAAAATGTGAGGTCTGAATACACAATGGGAGGTCTGAAACTTTAAAATACATCTTATGAGAAGGATTTAGTAGTCATAGTGGACTTGATGCTATCTACTGCCAGATGTTTGAATGATACATCATCACAACAGCCCAAATGATCAAATCTATCTGCAGACATGTGGAAATATCGGAAAAGAATATCTTTGTCCATCTCACACAGTTGGTGGATTAGCACCGAAAACTCCCCCTTACTGTGCCTCACTAAGTTTAGTGATCTATAAACAGTGTTCAGAAGCCATTAAGAAGGCTAACAGCATGTCAGGTTATATAGCGCCTTGATGTGTGGAGTACACATCACAGGAGGTTCTGCTCAGTCTTTATAACACACTGGTGAGGCCTCATCTGGAGTGCTGGGTGCAGTTTTGGTGTTTCAGCTACAAAAAGGACATAACAGTACTAGAGAAGGTCCAGAGAAGAGCGATTGGGCTGATTAGAGGACTACAGGGGATTAGCAGTTTAGTGGATTGGCAGATAATCTCAAATGCACTGAATTACCACAGGAGGACTTGGACAGCAGACAGGCTTGGACAGATTTGTGGACAATGAAGTTTAATGTCAGTAAATGTAACGAAAGCTAAAAATGTTAGATTTTAGATGTTAGATTTAAAAATTTGAAAGTACATCTTATGAAAAGGGTTTAGGAATATTAGGGGACTCTACGCTATCAACTGCCAGACAGTGTTCAGAAGCCATTAAGAAGGCTAACAGAATGTCAGGTTATATAGCGCCTTGATGTGTGAAGTACAAGTCACAGGAGGTTCTGCTCAGTCTTTATAACACACTGGTGAGGCCTCGTCTGGAGTACTGGGTGCAGTTTTGGTCTTCAGGATACAAAAAGGACATAACAGCACTAGAGAAGGTCCAGAGAAGAGCGACTGGGCTGATTAGAGGACTACAGGGGATGAGTTATGAGGAAAGAATAAAAGAGCTGAGCCTTTACAGTTTAAGAGGAGACCTGACTGAAGTGTTTAAAATTATGATGTGAATTAGTCCAGTGTATCGAGACGGTGACATTAAAATGAGTTAATCAAGAACATGGGGACACAGTTGGAAACTAGTGAAAGGGAAATTTCACACAAACATTAGGAAGTGTTTCTTTACACAGAGAGCCACAGACACTTGGAATAAGTGAGCAAGTAACATGGCGGACAGTAAGACTTTAAGAGAAGAATTAAGTGGATAGGACTGGCGAGCTTTGTTGAGCTGAATGGCCTGTTCTCATTCAGATTGATCTATTGTTCCAATTTTATTTAGCGTTTTTTATATATAACAATATACTGTTCCTTGCTTAAATGTTCGATTGTTCTTTTTTTTTTCATTGGATCTGAAAGGAGTATCTGCTCTGTAATTTCATTGTATATGATATAATGACAATAAAGGCTTCTAATTCTTCTAATTCTAAAAAAGATATCCTAATGAAAACCTGTTCCAAAGCACTCAGGACCTCAGACCTCTGTGTATACACACATATATATATATATATATATACCTCTATTATAAAAAAAATCTTGGAAGGAGACGAGACGTGATTTTCTCGGAGAGACACTTACATGTCCCGCGAGACAAGGCGTGTTACATATGCAGTGCAGGTTAGAGATAATGGAAGTAAGAAAATTTGGAAGTCTCAAAAAAAAGATAGGTAAGATCGCATTAGCGCAAACAAACGGAAATTATTACTCGGTGAAATATCGGAACAGCGAAAAGAGATCAAATATATTGTTCGGATTTAAACTTTAAGTCGGAGACTGGTACATCGTCTAATTCGTGTTGCCATTGGGGAAAAAAAAAAGTAGTGTTTTTTCTCAATGAAGAGGCGTATCCGCGAGAATTAAGATTCCAAAAATGTTGGTGTGATACACATGTAGAGCAGGTTAGAGATAATGGAAGTAAGAAAATTTGAAAGTCTCAAAAATATGATAGGAAAGATCGCATTAGTGCAAACAAACGGAAATTATTACTCGGTAAAATAATGGAACAGCGAAAAGAGATGAAATATATTGTTCGGATGTAAACTTTAAGTTGGAGACTTGTAGATCGTCTAATTCGTGTTGTCAGTGAAAATTGATAGATAGATAGATAGATAGATAGATAGATAGATAGATAGATAGATAGATAGATAGATAGATAGATAGATAGATAGATAGATAGATACTTTATTAATCCCAAGGGGAAATTCACAAGATTCCAAAAATGTTGGCACGGTATGATGTCCCATGAGACGAAGACTTTTAACGTGAGATTCTTTCAAGTCACGCCCTACTTACAATTATTTTCAAACAAGACCACCGTCGTCTAACCTCAGTCGTGTGAATGCTTTTTGCAGACACACTTCCTGCGCTCTCAGCTGTTATAAATTTTATCAGGACAATAATTTTATACATTCTAGATCAGGGGTAGGCAACGTCGGTCCTGGAGTGCCACAGTATGTGCAGGTTTTTGTTCCAACCCAGTTCCTTAACGAGAACTCAATTATTGCTGATGAAGCACATATTGCTTAAGTGACATTTTAATGCTTCATTTTAGTGGTCTCGCTTGTTAAGGTTCTCCTACCTTAATTGCTTATTTCAATCTTAAACTGCTGCATTCAGTGTTTTAATTGCTCCTTATTAGCAATAAGATGTAAAAGACAAAGCAGCCAGCAGTTCTCCAGCTAGCTTTTTTCCAATTACATCTGTGTGTGTTCATCATGCACGGTTTGATTTAATAAAACACTTAATAGAAAAATGTGACAGACTGAAAATGATCTGTTTTAGGCTTCAAATCATTTGGATGATATCCTTGGAAAGGAAAAAAATCTACGATATAAAAGCCTTACATTGCACAGACTAACAAGCCATAAAATTAAATAAGGTCTGAGATTGGCAATGATTGGTTTCTAATTAAGCAATTGGGTTGAATGAAAACCTGTAGCCACTGCGGCTCACCAGGACCGACATTGCCTACCCCTGTTTTACATCTTATTGCTAATAAGGAGCAATTAAAACACTGAATGCAGCAGTTTAAGATTGAAATAAGCAATTAAGGTTGGAGAACATTAACAAGCGAGACCACTAAAATGAAGCATTAAAATGTCACTTAAGCAATATGTGCTTCATCAGCAATAATTGAGTTCTCGTTAAGGAACTGGGTTGGAGCAAAAACCTGCACATACTGTGGCACTCCAGGACCGACGTTGCCTACCCCTGTTCTAGATGACACGTCAATGACTAAGCAAAGAAGAAACAGCACAGACAAACATTCGAGAAAGTCGTTTTATTTATTAGAGAGAAAAAAACGATATTCACTCACAGGCAGTTATAGGTTGTGTTGTCACGATGTAAGTCCAAACACGGAATCAAAATGCAATGCGATCTTGAAGAAAAGTTAATTCCATCCATCCGTCTATTTTCCAACCCGCTATATCCTAACTACAGAGTCACGGGGGTCTGCTGGAGCCAATCCCAGCCAACACAGGGCACAAGGCAGGAACCAATCCCGGGCAGGGTGCCAACCCACCGCAGGACACACACAAACACACCAAGCACACACCAGGGCCAATTTAGAATCGCCAATCCACCTAACCTGCATGTCTTTGGACTCTGGGAGGAAACCCACGCAGACACAGGGAGAACATGCAAACTCCACTCAGGGAGGACACGGGAAGCGAACCCAGGTCCCCAGGTCACCCAACTGCGAGGCAGCAGTGCTACCCACTGCGCCACTGTGCCGCCCCAAAGTTAATTCCAAATATTGTTTTTACTAAAGTTTTAAAGTAAAAGTGAAAATAATGCATATGTAACAATTCCCATGAAAATAACAATCCCTTTAAATTGTATATCCAGTTAACCAAACCCAGGGGCTGGCAAGCAAAGCGAGCAGGGGGCAGAGCCCCCTAGTATATAGATAGATAGATAGATAGATAGATAGATAGATAGATAGATAGATAGATAGATAGATAGATAGATAGATAGATAGATAGATAGATAGATAGATAGATAGATAGATAGATAAACAAGTAAAAACTGAAAAATTGGGAGTGCTTATGTATTCATCCCCTTTGCTATGAAACCCTTCAGTAAGATCCGGACTAACCAATGAACTTCAGAAGTCACATGATTAGTTGATTAGGGTCCACCTGCGTACCACCAAAGAGTCACATTAACTGTCACATGATGTCTGTTCTGAATGGCCCCCTAACTCTGCACCTCCACTAAGCAAGCAACATGAAGACCAAGGAGCGCTCCAAACACGTCAGAGTACAAAGTTGGGAAGAAGCACAGATCAAGGTTGGGTGATAAAAAAATATCCCACAGAGCACCAACAGATCTTTTATAACAAAATGGAAAGCATATGGCACCAATGCAAACCTGGCAAGAGAAAAGGCCAACCACTTAAAACTCACAGACCGGGCCAGGAGGGCATCAGAGATGCAACAAAGACACCAAGGATAACACTGAAGGAGCTGCAAAGATCCACAGGGGAGATGGGAGTAATCTGTCCATAGGACCACAGAGTGGGGCTTTATGGGAAGTGTGGGCAGAATAAAATGCCATTGCTTAATAAAAAAATAAAAAAACACGTTTGGAGTTTGCCCAGAAGCATGCGGTGGACTCCCCAAACACATGGAAGAAGGTTCTCTGGTCAGATGAGACTAAAATTGAACTTTCTGGTCATCATGGGAGACGCCATGTGTGGCGCAAACCCAACACCTTCCCACCTCTCCGAGAACACCATGGTGGTGGCAGTGTCAGGCTGTGGGGATAGGAAAACTGGTCAGGATTGAAAGAAAGATGGATGTCAATAAACATGGGGCAATTCCTGAGGAAAACTTGTCTGAGTCTGCCAGAGATTTGAGACTGGGATGAAGGTTCACCTTCTAGCAGGACAATGAATGACCCTCAACACACTGCTAAAGTGACACTGGAGTGGCTTAAAGGGACACACTGAAATGTCTTGGTATGTCCTCGTCAAAGCCCAGATCTCAATCTAATGGAGAATCTGTGGCAGGACTTGAAGATGGCTGGACACCAACACAACCCGTCTGACTTTAAGGAGTTGGAGTAGCTTGGCCTTTCAAGAATGGGAGACAACCCCAGTGGTGAGGTGTGCAAAGCTAACAGAGACATCCAACAAGAGAACTGCAGCTGCAAAAGTGGGATCAACAAAGTACTGAGCTTTGTGAATACCTATGCATACTTAAGATTTGTTTTAATTTTCTTTCTTAATTATTGTTTGTGTCACAATTGAAAATATTTTGCACCTTCAAAGTGGTAGACAAGTTGTGTAAATCAAATGGCGCTAATCCCCCCCAAAATCTTTTTTTAATCCCAGGTTGTAAAGCAACAAAACTGGACAAACATTGAGGTCGATGAAGACTTTTTTAACAGTTGTTAATTTCAAAAAAGGTTCATGCAAAAAGACAATTTCCCCCCAGGGATTAAAAAAATTATATATATATATTGTGGCGGACAGCCGGGGCCCATGCCTGGCCGGGGCGCCCCTTCTAAATATGGAACAGACATGGGCTGCACAATACCTCCCCGGGGTTGCAGGATGCCAGCTCCCCCTGGGTTGCAGCTGTTGCCTGGACTCCCACAAGGCTTTATGGGAGTTGGGAGTTGGTTGCAGCCCTGTTGGGATACAAGGGTGCCGCCAGGGAGTGCTGCAACAACTGCTGAGCCCAATTGGGCGGGTTTTTTGCCACACGTGGAAGTGCTGCCAGTAGTAGGTCAACAGGCACCTGGAGTACTTGGGGGTCTTATAAAAGGAGCCATTAGTTGTTACTAGGGGAGCCAGAGTCGGGAGGATGGAGACAAAGCTGCCAGAGAAGACTGGAGGAAAGAAGAAGAATTTATTTTGTGTTGTGCCATTTGAACTTGTGGGACTGTGTTGTGCCTGCGGGACATGGGCAAGATGTGGCCCCCAGGCAAAGAAAATAAAAGTTTATTTATTTATATAAGTGTGCCTCCAGTGTCAGTCTGTGACGGGTCTGGAGCCGATATAGCGCCTTTGTCACAATACAGGTGCTGGTCATAAAATTAGAATATCATGACAAAGTTGATTTATTTCAGTAATTCCATTCAAAAAGTGAAACTTGTATATTAGATTCATTCATTACACACAGACTGATGTATTTCAAATGTTTATTTCTTTTAATGTTGATGATTATAACTGACAACTAATGAAAGTCCCAAATTCAGTATCTCGGAAAATTCGAATATTGTGAAAAGGTTCACTATTGAAGACACCTGGTGCCACACTCTAATCAGCTAATTAACTCAAAAGCCTTTAAATGGTCTCTCAGTCGAGTTCTGTAGGCTACACAATCATGGGGAAGACTGCTGACTTGACAGTTGTCCAAAAGACGACCATTGACACCTTGCACAAGGACGGCAAGACACAAAAGGTCATTGCTAAAGAGGCTGGCTGTTCACAGAGCTCTGTGTCCAAGCACATTAATAGAGAGGCGAAGGGAAGGACAAGATGTGGTAGAAAAAAGTGGACAAGCAATAGGGATAACCGCACCCTGGAGAGGATTGTGAAACAAAAGCCATTCAAAAATGTGGGGGAGATTCACAAAGAGTGGACTGCAGCTGGAGTCAGTGCTTCAAGAACCACCAGGCACAGACGTATGCAAGACATGGGTGTCAGCTGTCGCATTCCTTGTGTCAAGCCACTCTTGAACAAGAGACAGCGTCAGAAGCGTCTCGCCTGGGCTAAAGACAAAAAGGACTGGACTGCTGCTTTCTGATGAAAGTAAATTTCGCATTTCCTTTGAAAATCAAGGTCCCAGAGTCTGGAGGAAGAGAGGAGAGGCACAGAATCCACGTTGCGTGAGGTCCAGTGTAAAGTTTCCACAGTCAGTGATGGTTTGGGGTGCCATGTCATCTCCTGGTGTTGGTCCATTGTGTTTTCTGAGGTCCAAGGTCAACGCAGCCGTCTACCAGGAAGTTTTAGAGCACTTCATGCTTCCTGCTGCTGACGAACTTTCTGGAGATGCAGATTTCATTTTCCAACAGGACCTGGCACCTGCACACAGTGCCAAAGCTACCAGTACCTGCTTTAAGGACCATGGTATCCCTGTTCTTGATTGGCCAGCAAACTCGCCTGACCTTAACCCCATAGAAAATCTATGGGGTATTGTGAAGAGGAAGATGCAATACGCCAGACCCAACAATTCAGAAGAGCTGAAGGCCACTATCAGAGCAACATGGGCTCTCATAACACCTGAGCAGTGCCACAGACTGATCGACTCCATGCCACGCCGCATTGCTGCAGTAATCCAGGCCAAAGGAGCCCCAACTAAATATTGAGTGCTGTACATGCTCATACTTTTCATGTTCATACCTTTCAGTTGGCCAACATTTCTAAAAATCCTTTTTTTGTGCATTGGTCTTAATTGATATTCTAATTTTCCGAGATACTGAATTTGGGACTTTCATTAGTTGTCAGTTATAATCATCAACATTAAAAGAAATAAACATTTGAAATACATCAGTCTGTGTGTAATGAATGAATCTAATATACAAGTTTCACTTTTTGAATGGAATTACTGAAATAAATCAACTTTGTCATGATATTCTAATTTTATGACCAGCACCTGTATATATACTGTAAATACTGTACTGTATATATATAACTATGTATATATAAACACTTTGCAGATCAATTACAAATTAACATCATCCATCCATCCATTCATTTTCCAACCCGCTGAATCCGAACACAGGGTCACGTGGGTCTGCTGGAGCCAATCCCAGCCAACACAGGGCACAAGGCAGGAACCAATCCCGGGCAGGGTGCCAACCCACCGCAGCAAATTAACATCACTTGAGTTTAAAAGTACTTGTATTTACCTAATAATATTGCTTGTAATATGTTGTCATATTTATTTGAGTAAATCCAAAAAAACATTTTTTTTTACCGTAAGCTGCCCCACATTTCACAATGCACTGATTTTATTTGCATATTTATTTCATTTCATCCGAAATATCCCTCCTTGCCTACAAACGCCAGTAAACGAAAGGCTTTGCGTGGTGACGTTCTTTATTTATTTTTTTATTTTACCAAAGTCCATAATCGTGCAGCGGGCCTCCGCCGCGCGCGCACACCGCAGCTATCGCACTTGCCAGTCACACCACAATCAACAACGGCAAACTTTGATTATGATTTGATTTCACTCTGATTGTTGAAGATGACTTCTCCGGGTGTGCTAACACGCTTTCAGAATGAGATGTCTAGTAAGTCGCGTGGCCGGACCCCAGATTTCTTGGGCTCTTCGGTGGCGCCCCCACGCGTACCCAAAGTCCACATCAGCCCCGCCCCTCCCACAGGCCTAAGGTGACACACGTCGCGCTTTCCTGCGAGCCTTAACT